>NC_134901.1:39116755-39236755 GCF_041734735.1 Babylonia areolata | reverse complement strand
TGCACTACTACTCACTATTACTCTGCCGACAACTAAACTTGCTGACGAACCCGACGCATGGCACTGATTCACATTAATACGCGCGCGCGCGCGCACACACACACACACACATCACTCTCTCTCTCTCTCTCTCTCTCTCAGTCTCTGTCTGTCTGTCTCTCTCTCTCCGAGGCTCTCTCTCTCTTCAGTACTGCCCACTGGCATGTTGAACAGCAAAGAAAATCCGCCTTTTTTTTCATTTACGAAGATTACACACACACACACACACACACACACACACACATCACATCACGTCACAAACTGCAGTTTCCGTAAAAAAACAACAAAAAACAAAAAACAAAACACACACACACACACACACACACACAAACCAAAAACGTAGGCGTGCAATCGATGCGCAACGTGACGCAAGCAACTTCCAAGTTCTGAGCAGCTAAAACAAAACAGTTACGTTCAACAAAGCTTTGTTTCCAAACGTTTATATTAACAACCACAAGCCGAGGAAAAAACAAAACAACACAACAAAACAAACAAAAAACAAAACAACTACATACATTTCACGGATAAACGCTCATGAAACAGGGGGGGGGGGGGGGGGGGGGGAGACCGGAAGGGGGGGGGGGGGAGGTTGAGACAAAAATAGTTTGGAAAAATGGCTACTGTCACAAGCATCGGCTAGACTCAACCTAGCTCCGTCTCCAGCTGAAAACACTGACAGCCCACTACACATAAATCAAGCTGTATATATATATATATATATATATATATATATGAAAAATAAAATAAAAAGATAAACGCATAGTGTTTCTACGATATACGAGCGCCTTGCAGGGAAATAATAATAGATACGTGTATGTTTTCGTCGTTCTCATGTTGGGCTTTGTTTTCGTGTCAGTTAGTCATGAATAGAGCAGCGGATCGATTGTTTGATTGATTGATGTGGATACTTATATAGGGCCTATCCTCGGTCAGAGACCAAGCTCTAAGCGCTTTATATACACGGGGTCATCATATTGCACCACAGGCTGTCTACTGACCTGGCTAGAGCCGACTGACGGTTGCCACTGGGCGCTCATCGGCGTTTCCTGTGTCATTCAATCACTGAGATTTCAGGCGCACACACATACACACTCAGACAGACATGTAGCATTTTTTAAGTGTATGACCGTTTTGGTTTGTTTTTTTGTTGTTGTTTTTTTTTTTACCCCGCCATGTAGGCAGCCATACTCGTTTTCGGGGTGTGCATGCTGTGAGTATATTCTTGTTTCCATAACCCACCGAATGCTGACATGGATTACAGGATCTTTAACGTGCGTAATTGATCTTCTGCGTGCGCATACGCACGAAGGGGGTTCAGGCACTAGCAGGTCTGCACATATGTTGACTTGGGAGATCGGAAAAATCTCCAACCTGTACCTGGCACCAGGTGCACCGAGATTTGAACCCGGGACCCTCAGATTGAAAGTCCAACGCTTTAACCATTTGGCTATTGCACCCGTCGACTGCCTCTACTGAGGGAACTGTGGCAAATGCATGCATTAATTTAACACATTATGTATGTACGCATGCACGAGTGACTGATTGATCGTGGCATCAGGTACGGTGTGTGTCTGCTGCTGGCTTATATTAGCGTGTGAGCACGTAAAATCATGCTGGTCTGGAATCTATCCCCCCCCTTCCCCCCTCCCTCTTTTTTTTCTGAGCATCTTCCCACACACTCTCTGTGCCTCGGTTCTCTCAGTTCTATTGCTAACAGCTCTGGGCATTGTTCCAAACACGAAATGTTAGTTTAAGCCCCCCTCTGTGTACAAGTGAAAGCCTGCTGTGTGTATCGGTTTCAGCTTCTTGAGTGTCTGTCTGTCTGTCTGTCATAAGAGCCCACGCACACCGGCGCCACTGAGCTAACAAATCTATTTTTAGATCAGAGCGCGTGACCGATGGAGTTTGGCAGAGTGATCGCCCATTCTGTCCAAAAAGATAGGATGAACAAATATAATGGGAATGATCCTGCATGGATCAAATCCCAAACTATGAAACTGCGGTTAATTCAACAATTACCAAATAATGGATTCAGTACAGTCTAATTTGCAGCTGTTAACTTGCCTTCTGAGGAAGCGGTTATTAATCGGCCTTGGGGCCAAAACTGATCTTGGTGTTGAACACGAGTAAGATTAAATTTTTTTGGAGCTGATTGGGATCAAACTTGACCTGGGCATCTTAATCCTTCTTTAAAAAAAAAGAAGATAATAATAGAATATGCAGTTATATAACATTATCGTTATGAACATCATCATCGTCTTCATCGTCATCATTAGTTGTATGATTGTTATTGCAGTTGCTGTTTTTATGACGATTATGAAGTTATCAATAATTTATCACAGGGTAGATCAGTGCCAGCGAAGATCACGCGAGATGTTGCGAGGAATATTTGCTGTATGTGTGGAACCAATGCTTCATCAGTAATTGCGCGCACGCGTCTGTGACTGTGTGTGTGTGTGGTGTGTGTGTGTGTGTGTGTGTGTGTGTGTGAATAAGCATGTGCCGGTGTGCGTGTCAGTGTGCGTACGTACCTCTGTGTGTCACGTGTGTGTGTGTGTGTGTGTGAAAGAGAGAGAGAGAGAGAGAGAGAGAGAGAGATGGGGGGTTGGGGGAGGGGTGGGGGGTGTGTGTGTTGGGGGAGGGGGGTGTCGGGAGGGGGGGGGGGGCGTCAAGTTGATTTCAGCACTCTCAGATAAAACTTACTGGTAAGTGAAGTTGTCTGAGTGTGTGATGCATGGCCATAACTGATACGCTCGGTGCTTGCTGATAGCATATGGGCTTCCAGCGTCAGTTTGGAGTGAAACGGCTCTCATCCATTTGATTTTGATGGTTCAGTGGTTGAGGGAAGAGGTGGATTACCCGTGGGGTATTTCTGTTTGCGTACGTGCTCATCTTAGTTTTGGAATCGACGGACACGATCCTGCGTAGAATCCACGGTTCGAGTCTCGTATACAGCATTCAGCCTATTCTCATCTTCCCTCTCCATCACTTTCGACCTTGAGTCCAATATATCCGGTAGTCTGGGTGCTAGTCTTTTCGACGAATGAGAACAGAGATAAACCCGGGGGCGTAAGTGCCGCCGGCCGTACCTGACGTTTGTGTCACACACACACACACACATACACACACACACACATATAGAGACACACTCAATGACACGTCCCCAAAGACAATTCAGTGGTGTTAATCATTGAACTGTTTTCATCAGTCCGCTTAACACCTTAACTGCCGAACGTTGTTTGAAATGAGATCATTGAGGCATACATTTTAAGAAATTTTTAGTCAGTATAACCGACTTTGTTGAACAAAAGCAGTGCAACCCAAATAAAAGTGGAAGAAGCGTCCAGATACAAATGATGACCGGGACATCCTGGGATATATAGTTTTATCTCGGTGTCGTGACATACATACTTCACTAACATGCATACTCGTCAGTGGCAGACAAGGGGTTAAGAACACTTTCAGATACTGCACGTCAGAAGATCAGTTCAGTGAAGAAATACTGAGGACATGCTGATGGCTCCCGATCATGATGACTCGCTCTGTCCCAGGGGCTGAAGGGCAGCAAGCCAAGCCCGACCGAAATTTCACACAGGGAAATAATGTTTAAGCTAGAAAAGTAATGTATTTCAACACCGTGAACACAATGCAACACAACACAACTCTAGCAACGCAACACAAATGTTATGCAAAGCAAACGGCGCAACTCAACACAACACAACCAACACCACGCAACGCCGAACGCAACCGGCACAACACAATGGTTTTCACCAGTGAAAAATGTTCGTTCCTTTCATGGTCATTTCTGAGTACATGTGATCCAGGGATACTCAGTGCTCAAATATTTGTCTGTTCTGGGATTCCTTGATCTTTAGTCCGTACATTGTATATGTTTTATCTTTTTGTGACCAATCGGGAAAAGGTTACGCAGTGATACTCTATAGAAGTCGTGAAGATGCAGACGTCATAATGTGTAATGTATTCATTTGACCTATAAACCCCCCAAGTGCACGTGCCGTGTGCGAGCGTCTGGCAACAACCCGGGCCAAAAGACCACCTTTTCCAAATAGCACGACTGATGCTGTTATCTTGACCTTGACCTCGATTTGTTTTGCGTCTCAAGGTCAAATGTGTGTGTGTATGTGTGTGATTTGTTTTTCTTTTTGTTTACTTTGACGAGGTTTTTTTTGTTGTTTTTTTTTAAACGTTCTGTTGTTGTTATTGTTTTGTTTTGTACTTTTTGTCCAACATTGAAATTGTCAAAACTTACAGATACACGTCAATATACACAATTCTCTATGGCTGGTATCACCAAGTGACATTGAATAAAATTCAAGGTCGTCACTCATAGAGAAAAAAAAAAAGTTTCCTTGGCTTTTTTATATTTTTTATTTGTATGAAAAGAATCAATGTGCATCAATAGGATTTGGTTGGTATATACTGATGATAATACCCTGTACTTGGATAATAAAAAAAATAATAGTAATAATGATGATGATGATGATGATGATGATGATGATGATGATGATAATAAGAAGAAGAAGAAGAAGAAGAAGAAGAAGATATATTTTCTTTTTAACTCTCTCCATACGAACGGCGAAAGAGACGACGTTAACAGCGTTTCACACCAATTACCACCATCAAAATATTACAAGCGGAAGGCTCTTACACTGAAGAGGTGAATGTTGACAAAGAATACCACAACAGTTCTGACGACGGAAGCTAAAGGTTGGGTCATTCAGACCCCCACTGGACATCCGAGGGGTCTGTGTAGAGGAGAAGAGAGGACTGGCCGTACTGAGTGAGTCAGTTAATGAAGGGAGCAGGAGGAGGAGGAGGAGGAGGAGGAAGGAAGGAGATAAAGAGCGGGGTGGTGGTCAGTGATGGAAAGGAAGGGGTGAAGAGAACATGAAGGGATTCAAGTTGTAATATAAACACTTTCTCGATCACACACACGCACTGGCACTGACGCACGCACAGAGAATTATTGGTTTCCAGTTACACTGTTATTAGATTGGGGGTATTCCTGTCCGGTGAGTGATTACAGTGTTATCCAGTTTGATGTTATAATTTGGTATGTAGATGATGTTGACGAATCTTTTGTCATTAATTAATCAACTGCTTAATACTTCGTCTTCGTCAGCCTGAAATGTGTCAACAATGAGATAATGAAATATGATTGTATCTTGGATCTTATAACTCCCTCTCTCTTTCTCTTCTCTGTCTCCCCCTCTCTCCTATTCTATTCTCTCTCCCTCTAGGCTCTCCTCTCCCCCCCACTCTCTTTCTCTCTCTCTCCCCTCTCAGTCTCTCTCACCCCACTTCTCGTTCGACCAGTCTTACAGTTCCCACTTCCCTCATCACCCAGCTCTTCCACTCCCTTTTCTTTCTCCCTTCGTTACCCGTTTTCCACGTGGTCCATGTTACGTAGGTTAGGAACCATGGGAAGTGTGGGTGTGGAGGTGTGGTGTGTGTGTGTGTGTGTGTGTGTGGAGGGGGAGGGGGGGGGAGACTCTGGCAGCGAGTGCTCCTGTTGTTTCATTTGTGATGACGGCTGGAACGTGCCAAGATCCACGATAAGGTGAAGGTCGGCCGTTGTACGTATTTGTGGTCGGTGAGGCTACACTGTACACACACACACACACACACACACACACACACACACATATATATATATATATATATATATATATATATATATATATATTCCCCCCCTCCCCTCCCCCGCATTTTCTTTCATTTCATTTTCTATCTGGCTGGTTACTTTTATTCATTTGTTTGTTTGATTATTTATCCATTGACTCTTTTTAATGACGTATCCATTTATTTGGAGTACAGACCACTGCCGGAGCCGTATTTCTCAATTCTCAACGTGTGTGTGTGGTACACACACACACACATATATATATATATCTGTAACAGGGTGAAATTGTTCTCTTTGCCCCGTAGAGAGAGAGAGAGGGAGAGAGAGAGAGAGAGAGAGAGAGAGAGAGTGCACGTTCATGACCCGTGTTAGCTTTAGCATCATTACTTCACGTGCAAAATAATATTCATGTAGGGTCATGGATGTGCTGCATCTTGATATGTTTTTACGAAGTGAGTTCTCCTACCCTTTCCTTGTAGAACCAATATCATCAGTTCTCAGTTAGCTTTAAAAGAGAACAGGCAACAGCAGTGTGTGTGCGGGCCTCTGTCAACCTCATAGGGTGAGTGAAATATATCATACTTTACAGTAAGCATTTCTAGCATTGAGAAATTGATACCAAAATGTAAATGCTATTTGTATTTCCTTATTGATATTATTCTATCAGTTTACTTTGAGTTTAGATGTTATGCATTAGAACGGATTTGCAATTCAGTATTTCGAATAACCGAGTTAATCTTAACAGAAATGTAACCTCAACTTACGTTTTGAAGTTTCTAGGATTTATATAAATATCTTTTGAGAAATTAGACAATTTCGAATCGGGAAGCAATTGCTCATTTCAATTAATGGGATAGTTTAGTCTTGTCACACGTTTGTAACAATTGTAGATTCATGTGAAATATTTGGTAAAGTGATGTTTGGAGGGAGTGAGTGAGTGAATGAACGTAGACATTACTGTACGCTTGCTTACGAGGACTTTGTTGTTTTGTCCACAGGGTAATCATTTACTTATTTCCTTCCCTCCTTGTACGAGGACAGTCCCTTGCCCTTTAACCCCCCGCTCTCCTCTGTTCCCTTTACCCAAGTCCCGATACGTTCCCCGTCGCGTCCTCAATAAAGCCTTGAAGAAAACTGGTGCTGACGTGGTGAGAGAATCCCTGCCCAACCGGCTACATGTCTCTGTGTGTGTGTGTGCGCCAGTGTGTGTGTGTGTCAGTGTGTGTGTGTGTGCGTGTGTTATATGTGTGGCTGCGGGGTGTCGCACGTGTATGTGTGTGTGCGTGTGCGTACACTCGCGCGCGCTTTTGAGAGAGAGACAGAGAGAGAGAGAGAGAGAGAGAGAGAGATACGGATGTTTATTTTTCACACAGAATAATAACAAAGGGGAAATAATCTTAATGGAGAGAGAGAGAGAGAGAGAGAGAGACGGAGCGAGCACGTGCTCGGAAGGCGGTGTGTAGGTCAGTGTGTAGCTGAAGCAGATGGGCGGTGAAGGTGTGTAGCTGTAGCAGTAGTGTATTGTGGATAGATGCCGTTCAAGTGCAGCAGTAACTATAAGAGGCCGCCGAACTATGAGGAGCGCGGAAGGGGATGGTGATGTACGTGTATGAAGGAGGGCCGGGAGGGGAGAAAGGGTGAAGGAGGCTGTGTTACGGTACGTAAACAGCGGAGTATCAGTGTCAGTATCGGTAGCTCAAGGAGGCGTCACTGCGGTCCGTCAAATCCATATACGTTACACCACATCTGCCAAGCAGATGCCTGACCAGCAACGTAACCCAACGCGCTTACTTGTCAGGCATTGAGAGAAAAAAAAAAAAAAAAAACAAAAAAACTTGAAAACAATTATAATAATAATAGTAAATGAAAATAACATAAAAAGACAATAATGATGATGAATAAGTAAATAAGCAAATAAAATTTAATGTCAGTAAAACATGCAGACACACATTCACACATATGCATAACAGATATGCGACAAACATGCAGTTTCACAGATATGAAAGCACAAACAAATACACATAAATGTACACGAGCCCCAACACACACAAACACACATTACCCTGCACACCCCCCTCCCCCGCCTCCACAGACTACTAGGCTACGAATCGCAGTTTCCACGGCACACACACACAGACACACACACACACGCGTACACCGTTACTCAGTTGTACTACAAGCACACACGCACATATCCCCCCCCCCTATATATATATATATATATATATATGCACACCCGCACGTTCCAATGTTCCGTTGCTCCCACAGTAAAGACATGCATACACACACTGACATATCTCATCCTCCACACACACACACACTTGAGTGCCATGTAAACATACATCTACTCGTGGCTGTAAATCTGTTGGTGGAAGAAGCTGCCGCGGCTCACATGTCCTGCGTCTGCCAGTGACATCAGAGTGATGTATGTTATAAACGGAAACACATGGGATACTTGCTGTGAACTTACCTGGATCCACAGGTAAAGTTGTAGGGGAGAGGATATAATGGCTGGGCCTACGGTAGACTACTCGTGTACGGTGTCTGCATTATATGTCTGGTTCTTTATTTCTTGTCGACATTCAAAACGCACGGTGTCAGTACAAATGCATTTATATCTACAGGTTTCCGACTGACTCTACTGGCAAGGCTTCTTCTCCTGACCTACTCCCCGCCCCACTTAGTTCTTTACTTTATTTTAAACTCGCCACTTCCCCTCTCCCGATATTTGCATGGATTAATCATGTGTCATGCAGTAATTAAACAACGGCGGGCATTCTTCATAGCATATCTTCTAGTCTCCCTTTAAAGACTTAAGACAGGACAAAAGTATTATTTATAATTTTGAGCAAAATGGACCGTCATCATGTGATGATGATTTAAACACACACACACTGTCACGGCTCGTAGTATTCATTTGTGCGTGTGTTCGTCTCCCTTTCCCCTCTCCCTTTCTCCCTCCTTCTCTCTCCCCCTTTGTGCTCTGTCGTTCTCTTGTGTGCTCAGTTCTGTTCCGAACTGAAGCACGTGAATCTGTTTGTGATGAGTGTCTGACATGTCCTTAGTCATTCTCGCTCTGAACTCTTGAGATGAGTTCGGAGTTAACCTCGTTGTAAAGGGAGAGTTTTGCTAGGCCTTTGGTGCCGAGCTTTGGAAGGAGAAGGATCGCCGTTCCAGCAAGTGAGCTGTTGGGTGCCCTCTTGGACAGTCGGTTCTGGTGTGACCCCCTTCTGCCTCTGTGTGGATCTGTGTTTCGTGTTCTCTCCTGGGCCAGTGGTGAGCCTGATTCCTGTCTGGTGACAGGTGAGGGGGGAGTTGTATAGTTAGTTTGTCCTCGTGGTGTTAGTGTCGTAACTTGTGACATTTGGTTGTATTTTTGGGATTGTTTTAACGGAAATCTTTTAAACCCAGTATTCTTTTATTTCTAGATATTTATGTTGGGATAATTGATAAGGTTGTGTTTAGAGTTGTTTTGCTATGTATTCAGCTCGAGTTGTTTCCAATTTATTTCCTTTGTGAACTGTGTCCAACTGCAGCCTAAGATTTCCAAAACATTTGTGTGGTGTTTGAAATGTGATTGGGAGATTGCAATGTTGGCTCATTGAGTTTTGTTTTGGTAGTTGAAACCACAAGGATAGATACCGACATTTTGTCATTTAGGGTAAATGTCTCTTTCGGATTGCACGCGAGTTTAACTCTTTAATTACTGGATAAATCATAAATATTTCATGTACTTTTGGCGTTCGTAGCATTGTGTGAAATTGACTGTATATGTTGATAAGATAACCAATTATTTCCTTAGTGCATTCCGTATCATTCCAGGAAGGGGGGGGGGGGGGTACTCTTTCAAATGTTAGAGCGTAATCTACAGAGATATGGGAGTTGTTACAGATTTGTTCCCTTGACTTTTTCCTGTGGATTTCCCCTGTCTGCTACCCCGACGGAACTCCAGGGCTCGCCTCTACAGTCATTCCCCTTCAGGCCCTGTCCGTTCCACATTCCCTCACTTCCACTCCTTCCCCCAACCTCATATTTCCAACGTCCTCACCCACAGTCCCTCCTCCCGTTTCCACCCCCTACGTTTCTGCGGGCGTACGACTGAAGCCAGTTCAGTGATGCTATCCTTCAACAGATGAACTTGATTTAAGTTCAAGTGAACTGACATTTTTTGTTTCTTTTGCGTAGATCCGTGCTGCTGTTATTAGGGCTTACTGTGTCTTGATCATGCTGCTATGATGTAACTAAAAAGTGTTGCTGTAGTTAAGTGTTTCAGTTTGTGTGTCTGGACCAGTGTACAACAGTAAAGAATTGAGCTGATTTATCTATGTCACTGTGTTTTGTGTTGTCGGGGTGTCAGTTAGTCTGGGAAGGTGCGGGGGGTTCATGGGCAACCCCTTATGGGTTGTGACACACACATACACCACACACACACACCACACACACAACAAAGCCAATCGAGGGGCTGAAGAGGCACTGAGCCATGCATACTTTGCTTTCAGGCGACAAATTTAGACATTTATTTCTCGATCACTGACGAAAATTCAAGTAATTTAAAATTACTTGGTGTGGTGGACGGGGTATGCAGAAAACATTCACTTAGTTCATTCCTTTCACCCCTTTTGTGGTATGGTAGATTGGTAAACAAAGAAATCTGATGTTCTTTGACAAAATCGAATACCTCTCAGACATAAAGAAACAAATCAGAAAGAAATACAGACATTTCAAGTTATTTTGATAGCCCTGACCTTGAACAGTGCAATCGTTAGCTATGATGATTTTCATTTTATTCAGCTAATGACAGAATATTTTTGTAATAAGCGGTCAAAGGATCGTGTTCGGTTTTGCATTTCATCACAACTGCGCATATGGGGTGGGTTGCTTGAGCGAACTTAGCTGTGATACTAATAGTACCTCACTTCTCCGTCTGGAGAGCTTCTCGACATGACGTCAAGGCATGCAAAAGACACGCGCTGTCAGCCATCTTGAAAAAAATCCGGCCGCACACTGAGCGGGGTGCACAGGCCCGGGATAGATCTAAACTTTTGAGATAAATTTATGCTGATCCTTGCATCTTTATATCTTGGCTGTGTTGACGCCAGTGATGATTTCCTACTCATTGTCGCTTCGGAGACGTCATACTGGTCGGAGAGCGAAGCGGAAAACTGAAGAAGGCACTTGCACTGATGTGGCGGTAAATTCCGTGTCAGGCAGGTTACTACTAACACTAGATCTACTAAAATACTAGACTACCGGTTTATTTAGGCTAGACTACCGGTACTACACTGCTTGTGCTCCAGGGGGAAAAAAGTGGAAGATATATTTAGGTATATTTGAAAGTTGGAAGCTCACATTTTTTCATGCAAGAGGCAGCCCTTATCACATTGTCAGCATTTCTTTTCATATGTCATTTCCCCCCCTCACATACAGAAGCTCTACCATATTTTAGACAGTGACTTGTAAAGTATGTATGCTTATATGATTAAATGATGAACTAGCTTTGAAAAAAGGCAGAAATGGTTAAGTTACTTTAAAATCAGCAGCATGAGTGTGGGAGCTTTTTAGAAATGTTGTTGTTGAAGACAGGCAGGTACCATTTAGACAGACACATGCACATGTGTGCATAGACACACATACACGCACACACACACACACACACACACACACATACACACACACACACACACTCACAAACACATGTATACACAGAGACAAATGCTGATGTATACTTCAGTCCCACATGGAGGAAAATCTCCGTATATGTATGGTATTATTTCTTTTATTTTCACCTCCACATATTAAGCAAATTCAAAACCGAAAAAATAAGGATATTTTTTTTTTTTCGCAGCTCCTGACCAACACCATTACCAATGTCGGATGTATCAGAGGCAAAAGCAGCAGCAGCAACAAATGGCACAGCTGATCCGTATCAGAACGGAACCCCAAAACCTTCATCAAAGGTGAAAACGACATGCGAAACTCCATCAACAGGAAAAATGATGGAAGCAGACACTGATGTCATGAAGGTGGCAGCAGAGAAGCTTCCAGAGATGATACAACAGCTGTCAGAGGCCTTGAAGAACTGCAGTGCCTCTTCTGTATCATCTGAAGAAAAATGCACATACCTGCGACGGCGATCCCAATGCCATTTCAGGGTAAGTCTCAGTGTTGAAGGGCTTTTATTTTTTCCTTCACCTTAGAACTGTGCCATGGACTGACAGCAGGAAGTTCATGGGTTCAAACCATATCAGACTAATATTGTGGTATTTTCAGGCATATGTCTTACTCCTGTCCAGAGTTGATTGATTGAGTGTGTTATTGCACTAAGTCGAAGGAGAAGATGAGAGCTACTTGTGGGTATTGTCCATGTCATGGATGTGTCTGACTCGTCATGAGAGTGGTGATAAAATTTTCTGACCTGATACTGCAGGTCTGTATCTCTCAAGCCTGGTATTTATGAAAGGTACCTCCCTGTTGCAAAGTCGCAGGCCAGAATGGATCTGCGCACACTCATTGTCACTATCAGTGATCTACTTAAGATACAGCAAAACTGTCTCAAGTTCAGTGCCCTGCCATTGTGGTGACCTCGGTTCCAATTTATCGGCCACATTTACACATGCTTGGAGTCAGTATCAAGTCTTTGGTGTCAGCAGGTCAATGAGATTGTTATTGGAGGAATGTGGTGATGGTCTCTATTTCAGAGGTATTCTGGTTCCACAAATGAGCAGTTTTACAGTACTCAGTCATCAGCAGGAAGCTAAACAGATAGCCTCTGCGTATGGCATTTAATCAGAATAAACATATGCTGAACACTGCCCGCTCCATTCTCCTTCTGATACTGTTCCCTTCTCTCCGAACAAAGTCGTTTGGTCAGAGTCCATTGTGTTTTTCGGGCCCAACTGTCTTGAACAAAGTCCCCCCCGCATATATCAGGCGCTTGTCTTTGTCCACTTTGTTAAACTTAAGTCTTGTTTGAGAACCCACTGCTTGAAACCAATGCAGAATACTCCCATGCCATTCCATTGTTGTTCAAGTTGTGTACTACTTTTGTGTGTGTGTTGTGTGTGTGTGTGTGTGTGTGTGTGTGTGTGTAAGTTGAAACAATTTGTGTGTATGTGTGTGTGTGTGTGATTCTGTTTACCAGTTTTTTGTAAAGTGCCCAGAGCCCTGTTTAGCAAAATAGGCTCGATATGAATTCACATAATTATGATTGTTATTAAATGATGTGACACAGAGTAGTGCAAGGTCTCCACTCATGGGAAACTTTATGGCAGTTATGGCAACCTGATGAGGCCAGCAGCATGACGCCGGTGCCACAGATCAAGATAGCAGTGGAGATTGGGACAGCAAAGAAAAACAAGGACAAAACCAAAGTCCTCTCTGCCTGTTTTTCTTAGTTTATAATCTATTTGGAGTTCTGTATTTCCTTACTGTGTTTGGTTTTGGAGCAAGGGTGTTTCTGCATGGTGACCATAATCATCTCAGTTGACTGCTTCCTCCTCCTCATCATCTTTATTACACCATTGCTTTATCATCATTATCATCATTCTTCTGGATTATTATCACCTTCCTCCTCCTCTTCTTCCTCCTCCTCCTGATCATCATTATCATCATCATCCATGCTGCCGTTCTCATTGTTTTCATCATCATTATCATCACCGTCATGGTGGTGATTTGGTTTTTTGTTTTTGAGTTTTGCAGTTTGGGGGAATTGTTTGTTTTCATTGTTGTCTATATATATGTACATATATATATATATGATATTCATAGGCATGGTGTTTCCATGACAGCTGCAAGACTACTCGGCAGCGCTGACAGACGCAGAAGCTGCCATGGTGGAGAACTCACGGGACTTGGCACCCTACGTCGCGGCAGGTCAGGCCTGCATAGCCATGGGCCGGTACAAAGAAGCCCTGCAGTTCTTCAAAGCTGGCCTGCAGATCGACCCCAACAGTAAGGTAACTGCTCACCAAGGTCAGTGTGTGGGTTACCATTGTTGGTTTTTTTTAATGCTAAATCAGCTGTTACTTGTTACTGTTACTACTGTCTCCGCTACTGTTGATGGTATGAATGGTAATGATATTGATGTTGAGATGATGATGACATAAATCTACTGCTGGCTGGATCTACAAGAACTGGTACAGAGGAAACATTCCATAGGCAGTCCCCAATAGAGATCTAAAGGTCTTGGATGTTGACCTGAACGCCTGGGAAGCTACAGCCTCAGAATGATTTGCTTGGAGGCAGGCGGTGAAGATAGGCCTCTCAAAGTTTGAAGAAACGCTTGCCCATTTTTCTGAGACAATGAGACTGAGGAGAAAGGTCCAGAGCCAGCCAGATGGACAGACCAGCATCAAACTTCACTTGTGTGCAGTGCAGAAGGGATCGTCAATCCAGTGTTATGGTCTGTCCAGCCACAACCGGTGCTGTATCAGTCACCAGCCGGAGCGCAACACCATAATCTCCCAAGACTGACAGATGCCTCTCCTGTTACTGCTTCTACATCACCATCAGAAACACCTCTGCCACAGTCACCTATATTTTTGTACTGATGTTGTTACTGATGGTGATGATATTGAGAAAGAGGTGGATGTGTTGAATGATTTTTTTGTGGGATCATGAGGATATGGTTGCTGCTACACTATAGTCATTTGGATGAGACGGTGAACTGAGGTGCTGTTTGTAGCACACAGTTAGTGCATGTAAAAGAATCTGTGGCGACAAAGGGGTTGTCCGTGGCAAAATTCTGTAGAAAGATCCACTTTGATTGGATAACAAATACACTTGCAGGCAGAAGAAAAGGGGAAAAAAAAGGGGTGATGCTGCATAGCAGTGAAGCCATTTTCCCTGGGAAGAGCAGCCTGGACTACAGCCGAATCTGTTGTGACAAAGAGTACAGTATGATACAATATGATGTGATGCAGTGCGATCAGTGCAGCGCAACACCACGCCACACCACACAACACACCACACAACACCACACCACACCATAGCATACCACACCACACAATACACCAACATAACACTACTACCACCACCACTCCAACACCAATGCCACCACTCCAACACCAATACCACCACCACCACCAACAACAACAGCAGCAACAAAACACAGCACAACAACAACAACAACAACGTGTGGGCAGATCCTTGTGGAACAGCTGCGGCAGCTCCAGACTACCATCCTTCAGCAGTCGGAGACGGCGGTGGAGTCAGAACCGTCCTACAACGCCCTGGACTTCTGCACCCAGGACCCTTACCCTGGGGATGACGTGCAGCTCCGGCTGGAGAGGGAGATCCTGGAGACCAAGTACAAGGTCTCGGACGCTCTTCTCAAGGGCCAGGACGGGGTCAAGGCCAACCAGGCGGAGGCGGTGAAGTATCTGAAGGTATCATTGAGTTGGTTGTGGTGGTGGTGGATGGTTTCGTTTTGTTGCTCTGTGTGTGTGTGTGTGTGTGAGGGGGTGGGGGTTGGCCCAGGGCAGTGAGTTGTAAGCAGACAAACTTATCATAGAATTTTTTTTTTTAACAAAGAAAATTGGGTTTCTTATTCACCTATCAAGAATACACCATGTTTAAAGACTTGTATGCGGACATACTTGTCTGAAATTTAAATGTAACCACTGCCCTAAACCTAAATGTGATAGCGGATAGGGTGGGGCGAAAGTGAGAGATTTTTACTCACCACAACAGAAGTGGTTGGATGAAAGAGTGTGCGACACAAACAGCTGCTTACAGCTTTAAAAAATTTTTTTTTTATGACATCAGAATATGTTGCTATCAGGGTTTTTTTTGGTTTTTTTTTAATGGAAAACTGAAAATATTACAATCACCATTCTGATTTAAGTCAAAGTTGACATGCATGCTTTACATTCATATTTGTGTTATAATGATGATGATGATGATAGTGGCAATAGTAGACAAAACCAACAATTCCCAAGCTCACGAAGATTTACACTTGTTTACCGTTTCATCCTTTATGATTCCACAGCTGGCGTACGAAGCAATCTCCACAGGGCGCTATCAGGAATCTGTCGAACAGTGCACCAAAGCCATCAACGCAGAGCCCACAAACGTTTTTGCTCGCAAGTTCCGAGCCCAGCTTCTGTTTGACAACAACGACCTGGTGGAGGCTTTGAAGGACCTGTGGGCCATCCCTAAGGGCAGCAGGACTCCGGATGTCTGGAATATGGGAGGTTGGTGCTTGGAAAAACCTTTTGCCTTGGTTTGTAGACATTTTCTTCCCTGAGGGATAGTATACGGGTACAGAAATGCCAACTGTTACGGTTTATCTGTATTTTGTTACGCTTGATTGCAGTTTGCTCTGATGTTATGCCAACGTGAAAATTGTTACAATGAGTTAATTTTCAACTACATAGTATGGTCACATGTTTTCCTGTCATAACATTACCCAGACGCTCTAGACCTGTCGATCACGAGGCCATGGCAATCACTACTAACCTTGGTCTCACGTGATGATGTTCAGCAAATTGTGTGCATGTTTACATTGAAACAGCATTGAGTGGCTCCAATCAGCTTACTTGTAGCAGTTACACTGTGTTGCAGGTAGGCCCAAGTGTTTGTATGCCTTGTAGATGAAATGTGCGTTTGCTGATGTGGCTCGAAGTCCGAGTGTTCCTACCAAATCCAAAATGTTCCTACCAAATTTCCTGATTGTTCCTACAAAATTAACACTTGACAAAGGGTTGGCATCTCTGTGGGTACATTAAAACTGGCAGGGGTGCATTGGGTTGATTTCCTGTCAAGGTTTTTGGTATCTGCAGATTCATTGGAGGGGCTGTTGTTGGAAGGATGTTTCGGTGGTCTCCTCTCTGGAGGGTGCGCTCTCTCAGTCTGGCCCCATGACTAAGTGGTTATTGTTGTTAACAGGGGACCTCACAGGTGTTTCCCTGTGTATGCTGAATCAGAACAGGCACTACTGAACACCACTGAAATGACTGGGCAACAGTGCAGGGTCTCTTCTGGTGTGTGTTCTCCTGGTGACATAACCTTGATGGGGTTCCCTGTGGACTGCCGGCACTGAGACCTTGACAGACAAACAATCTGTGAAAACAGGGCATGGCTGCCTACATGGCGGGGTAAAAACGGTCATGCACGTAAAAGCCCACTTGTGTACATAGAGTGAACGTGGGAGTTGCAGCCCATGCAGAAGAAGAAGACAGACAAAAATCGAGGTGTGGCTGTGTATGGGGGAAACTTGGAGTGAGCAGTGTGGGAGGAGTAATGCCACTGGAACCATGCAAATAATGGAACCAAAAAAAAAAAAAGAAAAAAGGATGTGGGGTTGGATTTTGGTATTTGAAATAATTTTTCCTTGTGAGGCTGGTATTTGAACAATTTTGCTCATGTTTTTTGTTGTTTTTTTGATTTATTTATTTTTTTCCTGATGTCTGTGTTGTCAGATTGACCTTTTTAAAATGTTGTACATATTTGTTAGAATTATTCTGCATAAAGTTCATTCTGTTTGAGAGTATTGGTGATGCGAGGGTATGGCATGAATTACCTGTGGCCATGTAGCAGTTTGTGGGTTGGACATCGTCCACATCTGTGAATTTTGATGTCAGTGTTTGTATGTGTGGCAGGTCAGCGTTCTCCCATGCATGCGCTTGCCTTTGTATATTGAATTTATTCACTTGTAAGTAAATGTTTTTCCATATTTATTTATGTTGTCTTATGATTTTATTTGATTTCAATGTTCATGTCTTACACAACAGGCTTTCTCAAAGTCTGACGAGCATGCTGAGTTTATGTGAAGATTAGGCATCTGCTTTTTCCCCAGCAGATGCATAGTGTACATTCTAATTCAAATTGAAAAACACTTTATTAATCCACATGGAAATTAACGTATGCAATCACAGGCTCATTGTAGACATCAACATAAACATGACCATATGTACCATACAATACACTAAAACAAGTCAGATAAAAACTTAGTAGCTGACTAAAACAACCCCCCCCCCCCACACCCACACCTCCACACATGTGCATACATTAAGACGATAAAGTATTGCACAACGATATATACCAATAGAAAACATCCAGCAAATAAAATATAAATATTTAACCCTCACCCCCACCCACACACATGTTAAGACAAGGTAGTGTACAACAATGTAAAAAAAAAAAAGAAAAAAAGAAAAAAAAAGAAAAGAAAGAAAAAAATCCAACAAATAAATCGTATATAAATGTAAAATGCACACACACACACACACACACACACACACACACACACACACACACATATGTTAAGACAGTAATGTATATGGTTCTGTTTGCATACTCTAACACCTCCTTCAAACTGGATTGAATTGCCAGTTTGTTTTTTTTTTGGTTTTTTTTTTACAGCCTTTAACTGAGGTCACACATTTTCTGCAGTTGTCATCGAAGCGTTTCAGAATGGCAGATCAGATACCTCCATCCTGTTATGTTTGGCGTCTTTGTGTTGTATTGTATGGTACTGTATTTTATTGTACTGTTTTGTATTACTTTTGGTCACATCTGATTTCTCTGTGTGAAATTCAGGCTGCTCTCTTGGGGGAGAACATATCACCACAATGCATAGTTTGAAAAAAAAAATCTTCTGTCCACGAATATATTTCTTTGACTATCACTGTACATTTTCCTACAGCGTTTTGTCACGAACAGCCCTTTATTTGGTATAGATTCTTTTATGTGTGCAAAATCCTTGCTGTACAATGGACCTCAGTATTTTGTATCATCCAAATGATGGGCGAATGGTTAAAGTGTTGGACTTTCAATCTGACGGTCCCAGGTTCGAATCTTGGTAACGATGGCTGGTGGGTATAGGGTGGAATTTTTCCAATCTCCCTGGTCAACATATGTGCAGACCTGCTAGTGCCTGAACCCCCTTCATGTGCATACACAAGCAGAAGATCAAATGCGCACACATCCAAATGACTAACATCCAGACCACCTTTCAAGATCTAGTGGTGAGGAGACAAATCCTGGTCCTTATGTTGGAATTGAACCCGTGGACACTCCATTCCTAGTCTGGTGTCTTACTACTTGGCCACTGATTGACTTTTGTTGTACAGAATCTACTGGCAGGGGCAGTAATTTCCAGTCTGTAGCTTTGCTTGCTCAAAGAGACAGAGAGGGAAAGAGATAATTTTCTGTGTGCAAGCATTTTGAGTAGGGAGTGAGAGAGACGTGTGTTTGTGCATTTTAAGTAAGGAGAGAGATGTCTGTGCATGCATTTTAAGTAGCGAGAGAGAGATGTGTATGCATGCATTTTCAACAGGGAGAGAGATCTATGTGCGTGCATTTTCAACAGGGAGAGAGATTTGTGTGCATGCATTTTCATTATGGAGAGAGAGAAATGTGTGTGCATGCATTTTCAGTAGAGAGAGAGATGTGTGTGCACTCATTTTCAACTGAGAGACAGGGAGATCTTGTGTGTGTGCATGAATTGTAGTCTTTTAAGTTTTATGTTTTAAAAACATACTTCAGTTAAACAAAACGGGTTGCAGGAAAAATCCTGCATTCCCTGTGGCTGCCAGTGTTGGCGGAATTCTGGCTTAGGAAAGCTACAGTGACCAGCGGGAAAAAGGACGTGGAGGCTGCCATACTGTTCCAGAAGATCCGTGTCAAACGCCTGTACGATCCTCTGACTAAGGACTTTCCTGTGATGGTGGATTTCACCCAGTACGGCAGAGCGATCGTTGCCACTGAAGATGTTAAAGCGGATGAGGTAAGTTCTTTACACGGACTGTAACATGGAAAACTGTGTAGAATACCTCACTGGCATTTGTCTCTGACAAAAATGCATTCAACTTCAAGGCCTGACAAACGTGTTGGATGTTGCTGCTGTTGGGCATCTGCCTAGCAGATGTGGTGTAGCAAATATGGATGTATCAGAACGCAGTGATGCCTCCTTAAGAAACTGAAACTGAAACATTCTTCTTCTTCTTCGTTCATGGACTGCAGCTCCCACATTCACTCCTTTGTACATGAGTGGGCTTTTACATATATCTTTCTTTCTTTCTTTCTTTTGCGTTCGACAGCTACGCAGTCAGGGTTGAAGTCCAAGGGATGCCACAAACTTGGATGTCCGGTGAAGATCGGCTACCGTCCCCCAGAGCTTGGTGTTGAGGTCAGCACCCTCAGGCCAGGACTGCTGCCGCATCTTCTCATACAGGGGGCAGTCTTGGAGAATATGGGATGGGGTCTGGTCAGCCTGGCCGCAATCACATAGGGATGTGGCTGCCACTCCAATCCTCTTCAGGTGTGCTCGGAGGCCGCAGTGTCCTGTGCGAAGGCGGTAGATGGTAGTCTGGTGTCTCCTCTCCAGTGTCCTGATGGGATCCTGGTGTGCCTGGTCAGGGTGATCCAGCCTCTTCGGAATCAGCTGCGGAGGAGAGTTTTTGCTTCCTCATACATGGCAGGAAAGGTTGGCTGTGTGAGCTGGCTTCCTTCCTTAGCAAGGTGGTCTGCACGCTCGTTGCCGGGGAGGCCTACATGTGCAGGCACCCACTGGAGGGTCGTTGGGGTTGTTTGGGTAAGGGTTTTGAGGGAGGCCTTAAGGGACTGGATCAGTGGACCAGGATCAGGGGAGTCAAGGGCCTGGAGTGTGGACATGGAGTCAGTGAAGATGGAGATGCTGCCAAGGGGCTTTCCAGAAGAAAGTACGCAAAGGAAGCAGTTTTACATATATGACTGTTTTTACCCCCACCATGTAGGCAGACATGTTCCGTTTTCGGCGGCACTGACACCTTGAAACAGGACACTGAACTGAACTGTGCTGGCCCGTTTCAGGTGCTGCTGAAGGACCTTTCCCTGGTGCACGCCCAGACGCTTCCCTCGCTTCACGTGCCCGCCTGCTGTCAGTGCACAGCCTCCCTCATCACGGCCAGGGACTACTTTGGGGATGAGTACGAGGTCCTGGGGGAGCGGGCGCGGAAGGTGGTGGACCGGCACTGGCCGGACATGACGCCGGTCTGGTGCCCCAGGTGCCGGAGGGAGATGTACTGCAGCGAGCTGTGTCGCGACACCGCCTGGGACCAGTACCACCGGGTCCTGTGTCCTAGCGTCAACCTGGTAGGAAGTTTGATGATGCTTTTTTGTTGTTGTTGTTGGTCCTCCCAGTTTGATATTCTGTGTTCCTCATTTTTGACTCACTTGTGTAAACAAAGTGAGTCTATGTTTTAACCTGGTGTTCGGTTGTCTGTGTGTGTGTCTGTGTGTCCGTGGTAAACTTTAACATTGACATTTTCTCTGCAAATACTTTGTCAGTTGACACCAAATTAGGCATAAAAATAGGAAAAATTCAGTTCTTTCCAGTCATCTTGTTTAAAACAATATTGCACCTCTCGGATGGGCACAAAAAAATGAAGCCTAATTATATGCAAACTGCATTTACTGTTGTATTTATATTTTTTGTATTCTCTAAACTTGGCACTTTGACCTCTTCTGACACAACAAGAGGAGTCATTATTATCATTTTTTGTTCAAACAGGAACTTCTTTTGGTAAGCATGGAAGTTTTTTTTATTTTGCAAATGTTTTGGTGCAGATAGTAAAAAAGGGAAATTACTCTGTAATTAATGCTAGGGGACTTAATTTATCGCAAGTGAGTCTTGAAGGCCTTGCCTCTCTTGTATTTTGTTGTCTTCTTCGTTTGTGGGCTGCAGCTCCCATGTTCACTGAAACTGAAACTTTCTCTCCAACCTTGCTTATTGCCTTCAGGCGGCCAGCAAGCTGTATGACCTTCGAGACAACAACGGATATGGCGAAAACGCTCAAGGGAAGAGGGTGGAGCTGTGGGGGGGCCATTACTCTCCCTTTGTTCTGGCCAAAGTGTGGGCGGCCATCCTGTGTCATGTCGATCGCCTGATGGAGGAGGCCGGGAACAAAGGGGGTGAACCCACAGTGGAGCAGTGGGCCACGGCCAAAGCTCCATACCGACGGTGAGATGAGTGATGTGCAGACATACAGAGTCTACGCAGATACATGCATGCACTGATGTACACGTGTGCACACTGCATATGGGGAAACGCGCATCTACGATCAGCTTTGGATCCACTCTGTTTTTTTGCGTACCCAAATTAAAAGAATCCACAGTTGGTCATCGCTCATTCTCTCTGTCTCTGGACCTTGCCCTTGGTGTGAGCTCCCTCTTTCGCTTTGTCAGGTCTTTGTTTCTCAGCTGTTTCAAGTCAGGCTTTTTAAAGCCTTCCTCTTCATTCATTCAGCTGCGCAACTTTATCAGTGATGTTCCCCGTGACTCATTTCTTTAGTACAGCTTTATTATCAGTGAAGCATCCCCCCAGCCCCATTTTTTTCCCATTTCCACAGTAGGACACAGCTTTATCAACCCATTTTCCCACTTCATTTATTTCCACAATATGATAGAATTTGTTCCCAGTGATTCCTTTCAACTATACCATACAACTTTACCAAACAAGTAGCCCCCCATTACTCACTTCCACTGTACCATACAGCTTTTCTACCATGTTCACTGTTACACTCTTCCTCTGTACTTAACCAACCATGTACCCCATTACTCAGTTCCACTTTACAACTTTATCAAGCTTGTACACCATTACTCACCCACGCTGTACTTTACAACTTTAATCAGCCGTGTTCTCCTCAACTCCCGCTATATTTCACAACTTTGCCAACCATGTGCCCTATTACTCCCACTATGCTTTACTACAACTTTACCATCCCTTTACCCCGATGCCCACGTACTGGTTCATGGCCAACCCTGTACCCCATTGCTCCCACTGTACTTTACAACTTTACCATCCCTTTACCCTGATGCCCACGTACTGGTTCATGGCCAACCCTGTACCCCATTACTCCCACTATGCTTTACAACTTTACCATCCCTTTACCCCGATGCCCACGTACTGGTTCATGGCCAACCCTGTACCCCATTGCTCCCACTGTACTTTACAACTTTACCATCCCTTTACCCCGATGCCCACGTACTGGTTCATGGCCAACCCTGTACCCCATTACTCCCACTGTACTTTACAACTTTACCAACCCTTGTGTAAACGGAACCAAATGCAGTTTTATTCCAGTGTCAGTTCAGCTATTAACTCACTCAGTACGGCCAGTCCCTCTCTTCTCCTCTACACAGACCCCTCGGATGTCCAGTGGGTGTCTGAATGACCCAACCTTTAGCTTCCATCGTCAGAATTGTGGTATTCTTTGTCAACATTCACGTCTTCAGTATAAGAGCCTTCCGCTTGCAATATTTTGATGGTGGTAATTGGGGTGAAACGCTGTTAACGTCGTCTCTTTCGCCGTTCGTATGGAGAGAGTTAAATAACAATAATTCATAATCAGATATATGACTGAAATTGAATGCCAGAGTGTATGTGCGTGGAATATGACATCTTCACTCAAAGTATTGTGAATTGCATACTGTTATTATATGTCTGCGTCAACTTTTAGTATACTGTTATGTCTATCCTTTAACTGTGATTATTATTGCATGTGTATGGCTGTTTTAGTGTAAGTTTAACTCTAAATTATCTTTTAAGAGTTTCTGTTGTTGTCTACTGTCATTATCGATTGTATAGATGGTTTGCCCTAGGTTGACAACTAAATATGGTTTATCTGTGTACACGTTGAATGACTGTGATTTTCTCGAATTGTTTTTCTGTTTTATACCACATATGAATTTCTCTTGTTGAGATAAAAAAAAAAAAAAAAGTATTACCGTATTCTGTATTCTTTCACCCTTTACCCTGATACCCACACACACAGGTTCATAGCCTTCGGCACCACCCCGGCCACAGACCGCATGCCGGAGATGCTGACGGTGTTCCAGGAGATCTTTGACAGCACCCCCTTGCAGGGCCTCCGGTACCCCATCACGGAGGCCGAGTTCAAGGGCCGCTACTATCAGGCCGCCTGCAATCTGCAGTGCTTCTCTGCCGCCATCAACCCTTTCCACAGGTGATGGAGAGACACGCTGACTAACTGACTGACTTTTCGAAAGAGTGATAGGCGGACACACTGACAGGTGGATAGACTGATAGATGACGGGCGCAGTAGCCGAGTGGTTAAAGCGTTGGACTGTCAGTCTGAGGGTCCCGGGTTTGAATCACGGTGACGGTGCCTGGTGGGTAAAAGGTGGAGATTTTCACAATCTCCAAGGTCAACATATGTGCAGACCTGCTAGTGCCTGAACCCCCTTCGTGTGTATACGCAAGCAGAAGATCAAATACGCACGTTAAAGATCATGTAATCCATGTCAGCGTTCAGTGGGTTATGGAAACAAGAACATACCCAGCATGCACACCCCCGAAAATGGAGTATGGCTGCCTACATGGCGGGGTAAAAACGGTCATAAACGTAAAGGCCCACTCGTGTACATACGAGTGAACGTGGGAGTTGCAGCCCAGGAACGCAGAAGAAGAAGGAGACTGATAGATTGTCTGACTGACCAACTGGCTGACTGACTGATTGACTGACTGACAGACAGAGTGATATATTTGATAAAACATACATGCACAAAGAGGCAGATTGAAAGGTCAGCTAGCCCCCAAGTCTGCAGCACTAAGAGCCAGTGCAGTCTTGCCTCCTAGTTTGAATCATTGTCCGTCACAGAGGACTAAACTGTATATGGATTCTCATTGCTATGGAAGAGCCATTGATTACACAGCTCATACAGCTCTTGGCCTGACGGCAAACTTATTTCAATCTCTGGTGTAATCAAAAGGTTGAGCCACTAGCTTCTACACACTGCAAAACACAACAAAAAAAAAGCAACACCAGCAACTACAGAACAGCTGCTGACTGACACTCTCCATTTCTAAATCAGATTTGAATGTTTTAAACTCTGAAATATTTTTAAACTTCTTGAGTGAAGAGCTTGAAGCAGTGACTATTTTTCGTTGTAGTTTTTTTTTGTTTTTTAATTTTTTTTTTAACCCTTGACCTGAAGTAGATGCTAACGTGGTGATAGCCTTGAGATGGCCTTAGTGGTGGGCAAGGCTCTAAGCACCATGATTTGATTTAATTTGAGACTCTCCATCCATCCACGGGGGTTCGGTTCCCCATCAGATTCCTGAACAGCCTGTAGAACGACATAGGCTCTAAACACCATGATTTGATTTGATATTTGACGAGCGCAATAGCTGAGTGGTTAAAGCATTGGACTTTCAATCTGAGGGTCCCTGGTTCAAATCTAGGTAACAGCGCCTGGTGGATAAAGGGTGGAGATGTTTCCAATCTCCCAGGTCAACATATGTGCAGACTTGCTTGTACCTGAACCCCCTTCGTGTGTATCCGGCAAGCAGAAGATCAAATACGCACGTTAAAGATCCTGTAATCCATGTCAGCGTTAGGTGAGTTATGGAAACAAGAACATACCCAGCATGTACACCCCCAAAAATGGGGCATGGCTGCCTTCATGGCAGGGTAAAAACGGTCATACACATAAAAGCCCACTTCTGTACATACAAGTGAACGTGGGAGTCGCAGCCCACGAACAAAGAAAAAGCAGATATCTGACACTCTCCATCCACATGCTGGGGTTTTCGGTTCCCTGGTCAGGTTCCTGAACAGCCTGCAGAACGACGTGGAAGGGTTCAGCGTGCTGCGACACCTGGACGAGAGCAAGATTCCGGAGCCGTACTTTGCAGGCATGTTCCCCGTGCACGCCTGCCTGAACCACTCGTGCGACAACAACGCCGAGGTCAGCAACGGAGAGCTGGACGGACATTTTGGTGTACAGGTCACCGCCAAGAGGGACATCAAGAAAGGCGAGGAGGTCAGTTATGTGTTTGTGTTTGTATGTGTGGGGGTGTGTGTGTTTTTATGTGGTTGGGTGGCTGTATATGTGTGGGGGGAAGGTGTATGTGTGTGTCCGTGTTTGTGTGTGGGTGTGTCCGTGTTTGTGTATGTGTGTGTGTGTCTGTGTGTGGTTGGGGTTTACAGGTGATTGTGTGTGTGTGTCTGTGTGTGGGAGAGTGGGGAGCTGGTTGTAGAAAATTTTTATGGTGTTAGGAATATCCAGACCAAAAGTTGAAAGTGAAAACGTATTGTAAGATGGTAGATTTAGTAAGCAACCAATGCTTTTTTTCTACGTCAAACCACTCAAAAAAAGAAAAGAAAAAAAAAGAAACCATTAGAAAGTGTAGCTGCAAAAATAGAACACAACCAAAACCCTAGAAGAATAGTGTGGTAATGAAATTCACAGCTAAAAACTGAAATTTTAGTAAATGTGTGCACAAACACGGATGCATTTAGTTGTTTTTTTACATGTGTGCACACGCACACAAACATTCATACCTTCGCACACACATACACACACACTCAAACACTGGCAAACAAATGCATTCACTCACACACAGACACACACAGACACACACACACACACACACACACACACACACACTTCATAAAACAAACATCCTCACACTCACAGTCCCCGCACCGACCTGACCTTTATCTTCACCTGATTCCTGCGCCACGTCCTTTGACCTCTCTGCAGATCTTCATCACGTACATCGACACGGCGCTGCCGCGGATGCTGCGCCGTGCCTGGCTCTTCAAGTCCTTCAACTTCTGGTGCCGGTGCCGGCGCTGCCAGTTCGAGGGTGACCAGCCCACCGTGTGCACCCAGTGCGGCGCCAAGTCGGAGCCCGGCAAGAAGTTCCCAACCTGCGGCAAGTGCCACAAGGCGTGGTACTGCTCCACCCAGTGTCAGCGTCAGGCCTGGGGCAAGGGCCACAAGGTCATCTGCCTGACCAAGCATTCCATCGTGGCCAACCCTCAAGACTACGAGGTGTGATGATGATGATGAAAGGTGGACTGGATTTCCGTTGGCTGGAAAAAAGACTGATATGGGAATTCGCAACTGAAGACTTTCTTTTGAAATTTGCAAGCAAAGAAAATTAGAAGCCGTCCATTCATAGGCACAGAATTGACCATTGAGGCCACTCCTCAAGATTACTTAGTGTGATGATGAGAGGCGGATTGAATTTCCATTGGCTGGTAAAATAAAACAAAAAACAAACATATGGAAATTTGCAGCTGAAGACTTCCTCATGAAATCTGCAAGCAAAGGATAGAAAGAAACAAGCTGTCCATCCATAGGCTCAAAATTTACCATTGGGGCCAGTCCTCGAGATTACCAAGTGTGATGATAAAAGTCGAAATTTCATAGGCCACGGGGGAAAAAAAAAAAAAAGGATGTAAAAGTTGCATATGAAGACTTCATGTGGAATTTGCAAGTGACGAAAAAATTAGCCATCAACCAGGTCACAAAATTTACCTTTGTAACCAATCCTCAGGGTTATGAAGTGTGATGATGAAAGATGGAATTTCACAGACAGAAAAAATATACAAAATTTGCATTCAAAAGACTTACGATGAGAAATTTGCAATTGAAAAAAAACCAGAAGAGCCATCCATTTTCAGACATAAAATTTATCTGCCAGTTTTGACCGAAACTATGATTCCAGTTCAGGCAAAGCAAGCACTTAGTTTTGAAACTGAGAGAATTGTGAATGCAGCCCTGTTGCTGGAGAAGAAGTTTTGAAGCAAAGAGGAAGCATCACTTTTGGGTTACCAACATTTTGAATCTTGGGCAGCAGCAGGGTGTTTTTAACAACCTGGTCTGTGAATATATAATCATGGCTAACACGGGAGCAATTTGCACAACGAGAAAGGTTGATGCAGATATTTTTTCTTCCAGTGCAAAGTACGCTTGCGAATTTTGCATAGATTTTTCAGATCTGTGGACTTTCACTTTTATTGTTGGGGTGGGGATTGTGGTACTGATGGATAGAGTGGAGTCCTAGCTTACCACAAGAAAGAACAGAAGGGAGAAATTCTGGAAAGGCAGATCTGCAGTTAAAGGCTTCACTTTTGCTCATGCGCATACACCAACACTTCAGACTTTAAAACAGCTTGTGTGTGTTCACATTTGTTCATCATGTTAAAGAAGATAAGAAAAAATGACATGTGCACATACTTCTTGTTGTTTATTTTATTTCCACTCACAAGCACACACACACACACACACACACACACACACACACACACACACACACACACACACACAGAGAGACACACACTGACATATTTTGTTCTAAAACAATTCATTTTCCATCTGCAGATTAGAGAAATGATTTGCCTCTTATGAAAATCATTATGGTAATATTTTCCCATGAAACCATACATTTTCTGTATATTCTTATGTAACTCCGAGTTACCGGTGTGTTTTTCTTAACAAAACTTAAATCAAACATTTTCTATATGTAACACACACACACACACACACACACTTTCACTTACTCGCATGCGTACACAGTTATTTCCCCCCCACACCCCCAGCCCCCCTCCACCCACTCGATTTTTTCCTGACCTCGCCTAATATCACTTACAGTGAAAAGACGTTAAACTAAAGAACGAACAAACACACACACCTTGCTGTTTATTCTACAGTTTCTCATGTGAATGGTCTACATTTGAAAGGACTGAAGTAAACCATGGAGTACATATTGATTACAGAAGAGCCCAGACAAAGATATATTTTTTACATACTTCCTTGCTTGTCATCAAGCAGTCAATCAATTATTTGATTTCTGAATTTCACTTTCAAGCGAACTACAGATCATGATATGAATAGGATAAAAGGAAGGAGGTGAGATGATTGATTGATCAGTGACAGAGTTAGTAACATTAGACAGACAGCATGTGTCAGTCTCGGGAGACCGTGGGTTTGCGCTCTGGGTGGTGATCGACACAGCGTTGGGTGTGGCTGGACAGGACGATACAGGAGTGACAGTCCCTCCCACGCTGCGCACAGGTGAAGTACGATGCTGATCTATCTGTCTGTCTTTGGGCCTTTCTCCTCAGTCTCTTTGCATGGGAATTCTGGGCAAAGTGTCTCTTTGAATTCGAAGAGGCCTTTCTGCGCTGTCAGTCTCCATGCTGATTGTTTTGAGGCTACAGCTTGCCAAGTAACATTTACTTCTAACAGAAAGTGATAAAGAGTTAGAAGAGAGAATTTTGGCAAATATTTACAGTCTTTTATATGTATATATATGTGTGTGTGTGTGATTGCTCTGTGGTGTTCTGGAAACACGTTAACCCCTTCATTGATGAACCTCGGTGAAATGTGAACATGGCATGAGTTTGAAGTGCGGTGACTTCTTTCTGTGTACTTTTCACAGGTGTAACTGATTCTGCCCCCCCCCCCCCCCCCCCCCGAAAGCGGAGTATGGCTGCCTACATGGTGGGGTAAAAACGGTCATACACGTAAAAGCCCACTCGTGTGCATTCGAGTTAATTTGGAAGTTGCAGCCCACGAACGAAGAAGAAGAAGAACTGAAAGTTGCAGCCCACGAACGAAGAAGAAGAACTGATTCTGCTGAACAAGAGAAATGCGAACCCAAGAGGAAGATTTTGTAATAAAGAGTGGTGACCGACATCCTGACCTGTGAGCTCTGTCATACCTCACTGAGGTGACAGCACTTCGCTGATGACCGTACGCGTTGGCACCAGTCAAGGGGTTAAAATAAAAATTGAAAGTTTTCAAAGCAGAAGGAGGGAGAGGAAGAGGAGGACAGGCTGTTTTCTTTATCTGCTCTCCATCTTGCCCTTCATTCTAACTTTGCCTGTCCGTTTACTGAGGAAATGTACATATTTCACGCATGCGTTGTGAAACGTTCGTGAACCTTCCTTGTGATTTTTCATGCGCAAACAAAGGGGCTGTGTCCATTTACTGATGAAATGCACATATTTTACAGGGATAAGTTATTAAATGTTCGTGCAAACTTTCACTGAGAAATCGGCATTGAAACATGGACACGCACACGTACACGCGCACGAACATCAGAGTATGTGAACTGTTCCCGCTGTTTGCCACATTTGTGCAGCTACTGTGTGATTTTTGTCACCCATAGGTTCCCCTCCACCCACCCACCCCCTCAATTTTTTTTTTTTTTTTTTTGTAACCCAGTGAGTGGTTCATTTGCAATGCCAATACTTTTTTTCCCAAAAAAACTTTTAACCCAGTGTTCTATTTTGTGTTAACCAATAGTTTTCCCAGTTTTATTCAAATTCCAGAGAGTATTTTGTGTGCGAGTGTTAATTTATTTGTTCACCTTTTCCCTCACAATAGACACCTACCTCACCCAAGTGCTAGAATTCCAGGGAGATCGCTTGTTTTCTGTTTGTTCACTTCACTCCTTATTTGTGTAGCGTACTTATGAAGCAAATCTCCTCTACATCTGCTTTTTAAAAAAATTTTTTTATAGACAAATGTTTAAAGTAAGGAGAGTTGAGTAAATGAAAGATGATGTCTGCTCTTATTTTTTTCTTTTTCTATTCTTCTCCTCACCTTCCCGGATCGGCATTTAGCAAACTTACAAAGACAGCGAGGAAAAATGACTTTAGTGTGAACATGCGCAGTACAATCATATTCGTCTTTAGTTTGAAGGAACCCGGTTTAAAGGACTGCGTGCATTGTTAATGATGTTGAGATTGATCTTTCTCTTCAACAGTTCACCAGCAGATGCACCGCTGCCCTGCATCTTTTGATTAATTTAAAGACGTGTATGGTTGTAATTATTATTATACATGTTCATAAAGAACTACAGCCTTTGTCTGTCAGTTTGAAAAACAAAACAGGCTTTTGTTTTTGTTGTTGTACAACTTTTTTTGTTTATAAAATTGTGTCTAGAACAATTTCTTGTCACACCATATGTCAGTTCATTTTGGAATTTTCAAGCTATTTTGGTTGAAATCACATGATCTGCTCTGGTTCTGTTGTGGCGTGTGTGCGTATTTTTTATATATTTATAATTATTATTTTTATTAAGTTTTTGTTTGAGTTTGGTTTTCTTGTGGTGTGTGTGTGTGTGTATGTACGTGTATGTGTCCCCACATGTGCACACGGAAAAGAGAAAGAATGCCCTTACTTTTGTTTATCTTTTTGTTCTTTGAAAGCTAGCGGGTGCTGTAATTTTTATGTCTACAATGCGTGCCCTTGTGCACATATGGCTTTTGCTTGGGCTGCTCATCAGAATGCTGTGATTTTCAGATTAGAATACCTAGTTTGTAAAGAGAAAAATAATGAACATTGACTTGCCTATACTAGGACACCTCATTTCTTATTAGTTTGGCACACACCTATTCTGATGATTTTTTTTTGTTTTTTGTTTATGATTGTGTTGAATTCCAGGCTTTGGGGTGATCCTTCTACTGATTTTTTTGTTTTGTTCCCGTTGCTGTGAAATAGATCCTAAAATGATTGAAAGCAATCAGGTTTGATGCCAGTCGTTCCGGTGGAAGAGAGTGAATAACTCGAGTGAACAGACAAAACATGCACACACACACACATACTATCACACACAAACATATGGGCGTGCTCACATACAAACGCTTTCACATGCACATAACATGTATGGGCACATACACACACAGGAATGCATGTATGCAAAAAACACACTCGCACACACACACTCACTCACAGGCACACAAGACATAGGCACACACACACACACACAAACACACACACATGAGCATGCAAGTGCATACACAGACACACACGAACACCTCAGTTTGTACTTATTTATTTTCGTAATCACTCCAGATTCCACACCTACAACACACACACTTGTTAGTCGTTACATAAAACACCACCAACTCACATGGGGGATACTCTAAGGGCCTCTTCATGAGCAACAACAATGAATATTTCTGCATGACACACAGCAGGATCCTGAAGATGCTTTTGTATGGCCAGCTGAAGGAAGGCCATCGTGAACTTGGAAGACCCTGCAAGCGCTTCAAGGACACTGAAGACAAACCTCAAAGCCTGTGACATAGACATCGCTTCCTGGGAAACTGATGCCCTTGACTGCTGTCGCTGGAGGATGCTGTGCTCTTGTGGCATAAAGATGTTTGAAAACAAGAGAACGCTGGCCATTAAGAAGAAGCGTGAGCAAAGGAAGCAGGGCTCAACTTCTGGAGACATTTTCCCTTGCAACACCTATGGGAAGTGCTGTGCATCCAGAATCAGCCTCTTCTCCCATATGAGGACACCCACCGACAGATAAGCCTGCCTGCCTACTCATCCGTCGGTCTGATGGGAGACTCCATCATCATCATATGCACGGCAGTGGAAAGAATGAGGTGGTGAGGGGGGTTAAAAGATAAAAATCTTCTGACCAAAGACTTCATTTTTTTTTAAAGCAGGTGTATTAGCAGTCATGTCAAAAAACAACCACCCCAAAACACAAAAAATCCCTCCTGCTAAACAACTCAGTTCATGCCATATTACCACAACCGTTCAGCTCCACCAAGCAACTTGATGACACAAGTTCTTGCCTGACCTAATCCCAGTGGCCCGGAAGCTCAACGGATGACTGGAGGACCTGCGACGTATTGCTGCCTTCGTCGAGGAGACGGGAGGGGAATCCATCTGATAAATGACGAACGAGACAACAACACAAATCCTTCCACTGATTTGTTTATCATCAACAGATTACAAAAGATTGTGAAAAAGGAAAAAGAACCCCACCCCCACACCCCCTAAACAAACAACAACTTAACTCACTCAGTACGGCCAGTCCTCTCTTCTCCTCTACACAGACCCCTCGGATGTCCAGTGGGTGTCTCAATGACCCAACCTTTAGCTTCCGTCGTTAGAATTGTTGACACACACTCCTTTCTTTTCCGCTCTTCAGTATAAGAGCCTTCCGACTGCAATATTTTGATGATGGTAATTGGGGTGAAACGCTGTTAACGTCGTCTCTTTCGCCGTTGGTATGGAGAGAGTTAAAAGCCACACACACAATACGTTAAAAAAGCCATACTGCCAAATAACCCTGCAGAATGGGCAGCCAGTGCCCATCCCAGCCTTTCGCCCACGGTTCCCTGCTAAAACCAGTAAGTTTTAAAAAACACGACACTGTCCTATGTTTTCCTGGTTCAGCAGAGTGAGATTCCTCCTTTGACAGTCTCCTCTCTTGCAGACCTTGAAAACATATGACACATTGGATGTGAAAGCTTGTTCATGTTGCGTCCTCTTTCTCTCTCTTTCTTTGTATTAAAAAAAAAACAAACCCCACAAAACACAAACAAAACAAGAACCTCCCTCCCCACCCCCCCAAAAAAAGGAAGAACAAGAAAATATATGTGTGACAATAATAAACAGCAGAACGCAACTGGAAATTGCAATGTGTTAAAATATCGCTGTTTTGCTTCCTTATGAAAACAAAAACCAGTGTTCTCGCCATATCTTAAAACTTTTTTTCTTTTCTTTTTTAAATAAAAATTCACACAAATTAAAGCACAGATTATGGTGTGAAACTGATTAATTCCATTCTTTTTCATCATTCAGTTATCACCATTGCTTTTCAGGAAAGCACATACGCCGATGAAATTGGGGATTTCACTTTATAATTTTTGTCTTGCACTGTTAAGGTGTGCTTTCATCGAAAGGAAAGATCAATTTTGTGTTGTGAACATGTATCCAATTTGCTGGACACAACAGCATCAGACACGTAATTTCCTGTAATATGTTGATGCTTGATAGACACCAGCAAATCCTACTACACATCTGCATATCCCAGTGCAGATTATTTATAAATAGATATAATGTACAAAAAACAACAACAAAATAATCAATAGCACAGCTATGGCTGACATGCAAAATCAGTTTTCAGCAGTGATTCACAGTGCATAGTCCAATATAAAATATAACAATTCATTTTGTGATTCAGTTGACAAGTTATTATAGGTAACAAAATAGAACTTTTTAAACTGTCACGCTGTCAATAACTCCTGCAACAACAAAAAAAGATTATATGTACACACAAAACATGAATCAGGTGAACACAGAAAAAAACAGAAAAAGAATTTCCGGTCTCTTGTTAAAAAAAAAAAACAGTCCTGTTACATGACACAGAATAATTTGTATGCAACTAACAAGAAAAAGATGAAACACAGACAACAAAATATCTTGGTATTATCTCAACAACAACAAAAAATCAGATAAAAATGAAATAAATAAGGCACACCAAAAAATAACAAAAACACTTTGAACACCACTGAAAAAGGAACTGAGGGGTTGACAGGGGAAGGTGGGGGAGGAGAGGGTGTGTGTGTATGGAGGTGTGTGTGTGTGGGTTGGTGGGTGGGGGTGGGAATCTCATAGTGGAATGTAAAAATCCATGTCTCAGGAAAGCACCACTTCTGAAATAATAATGACCCAAAAAAACCCAACAACCCCCCCCCCCCCAAAAAAAAAAGAACAAACCTATCAATAAAAAACTCTTAGATGATGCATATTTGTTGGAAATAAGCAACAAAATCAAGTGCTGATGAATGAACAGGAAAGATAGATGCGGAATGCTCTCTACGTCTACCAACTATAGTCACATGTTTTTGCTTGACATTTAAGTTATATTAAAAAATCCCATCGCCTTTTGCAGCCATGGGCAGTGAATTCATATGCACTGTGTCTAGGGCTTGGCACCAAGAAGGTGGGGCCTAAACCTTGCCTTCTGCTGCTTCTACCCTTCCGTAACTGAAGTCAGGTGCCCTGTCCCATCAGGATGGAGTGAGGAAAAATCGCAGCAAAGTGCCTTTTTCACCTGCACTGGCTCTCTGTCTCACACTGAATAAAGTACAAGATCAACACTCTATGATAATTTGCAGATGTATTCACAAATCATCGCAGCAAATTGCCTTTTTCATCTCCACTGGCTCCCTGTCTCACACTGAATAAAGTACAAGATCAACACTCTATGTTAATTTGCAGATGTATTCACAAATCATCGCAGCAAAGTGCCTTTTTCATCTCCACTGGCTCCCTGTCTCACACTGAATAAAGTACAAGATCAACACTCTATGTTAATTTGCAGATGTATTCACAAATCATCGCAGCAAAGTGCCTTTTTCATCTCCACTGGCTCTCTGTCTTACACTGAATAAAATACAAGATCAACACTCTATGTTAATTTATAGATGTATTCACAAATCTGCCCCTTCCTATCTCTGCGGCTGCCTTCACCTCTACACTCCATCTCGCTCACTACGATCAGCTTCGGATCCACTCTGTTTACGCATACCCAGATTCAAACACTGGACTGTTGGCCACCGTTCTTTCTCTGTCTCTGGACCTTGCAATTGGAATGAACTTTCGCTTCGTCAAGTCTCCACACTCAGCTCTTTCAAGTCTGGCCTTAAAACCCACCTCTTCCCAAAATAGCCTCCCTTCCCTTGTCTTCAGTTTCTCCAGTTTTAGAGTCATGCATGCGTGTGAATGACTGGTGCGAAAGCGCTTTGATTTGTCTCTGCACAAGATTCAGCACTATATAAATACCTTTTTTTTTTTCAAAGGACAACACACCATGCCGAAACCGGGCCCTCAAACTAGGACTACAAGTCCCAACACCTGAGTGATTCTGCCACCACCACACAGACCCACAACTCTATAAAGAAGCCTTCTGTTCTGACTGAAAGTGGGTGACGTTTCATTCTTCTACAGGTTTTTCTGTACTTGCAAGGCTGCATACTGTTTCCAACTGTACTCCTAGTTTGTGGAAAAGCTGTATAACTTCTATTGACTCCTCTCACTCCCCCCCCCCCCTCTCCAACCCCCAACCTATGAACTTGTTTATTGTTAACTGTGTTAAGTAAGGTTCTGGCTGTAACAGTGATTTAAATGAGCGATATGTTTCGAAACAGTCACTGGAATTTAATTTACCAGACCAGTCCTGTTGAAAACAGTCAGCCATTCTCTCCCTGAAAATTTGCATAAAAGCCTGTATATTCATGACTCCACCCGCTAACCAAACATCTGAAAATCCGTACTTGTCTAGGCAGTTTTAGTTTTTAATGCAAGAGGCCCAGTTAAAGGTTCGGTTTCTGTCACTAGTATTTTCAGTCACTTGATTTAAAGAAGCGAGATACGCTTGTTTGGGAATTCTAGTGAGGTCCATCGCTTGCAATGAGAACCAGTATTGCAGTGCTCTCAAAGTGTTATCTATAAATAGTGACCAGTCTTGCCATAAACCATTGTGTTTGTGGTTTGGGGGGGTTATGTTCAAGAGCTTTTTACAGGCAAACAATTCACAGGAACACGTACAGTATACATATACAGAGAGAGAGAGAGAGAGTAAATATGTGAGAGTGAAAGAGAAAACTAAGCACCACATAGAAGATGAAGTAAAAGCAGAAAAGAAAAAAAACAAAAACAACAACTAATAAAGACTGGCTTGCCGCACACAGTAAAAAGTGAGATTATACAAATAGCATGGAATTCTGCTCGCTTTTAAAACATTCAAAGCATTATCATATGTACTGTACATTTTGCATAAAGTGAATTGCACCCATCCATGATCCAGAAATTAATACTCGTTACACAGCACTGACCTGGTTATGGTGATGACACATGGGCAACATGGTGTGGACAAGTTTAATTACTGCCTTGTTATCTCCACCCGTTAAAACCATTCAAATCATTAAAAAAAACTCCTCAAAACACAGTATCAATTATGTTAGATTGTCCTGAAGTTTAACACTTGCTTGTCAGATCAAATCTTTTACAGACTAAAATAACATGATTTTATATACAGTGTGAGTAGTTATCTTGAAATGCAGGAATTGCTATTCAGATACAAACGAAATGATATGTTATCTCTGTCACTCATCTCTACAATACAGTATCGGCTGCACAATCACAGAAGTTTGTAAACTGGTTGTCTGACTAATATGTACTAAAGAAAGTCTCTCTGAAAGCGTTTGATATCAACCCTGACTCCTGGGAGGAATCTGCAGTGGACCGTGACAAATGGCGCGCTGCTGTGCACAAAGGCGCCAAGTTGTGCGAGGCTAACAGGACTGCTGCAGCTGTTCAGAAGAGACAGGCCAGAAAGTCACGGGCAAACAAGCTCCCTGACAATGATATGCCTGTCTTTGTCTGCCCCAACTGTCAGCGAACATTTCGAGCGCAGATTGGACTATTCAGCCATCTGCGCACTCACAGATAGACTCATGAGCATCCTTCATCCCCCACCCCACCCCACCACCACCCTCCCCCCATCCCCCTAGCTGGATGGCAACAATGGTCATCATTGATCTCGATGGACACACACCACTAAAGATTCCCCCCCAAAAAAACATAAGGAACTTGCACAGTTATCCACTTAGGGCTATAGTGAAATGATGCTGAATTTTTGTTAAATAATGGTGTATGCAGCCAGCACAATAAACACCAGAGGTAATTTCTTCCAACTGCTTTTCCATTTTTCACGACAAAAACCCATGGTGATGGCTTATCAACCACTGAATAAATGTCAAATTTTGGATGAAACATTGGTTTTTTCCATCTGTCAATGGTACACATGCTCCTTAACCCTCTGCACTCAGCTCTTTCAAGTCTGGCCTTAAAACCCACCTCTTCCCAAAATAGCCTCCCTTGCCTGCCCTTCCTTGTCTTTAGTTTCTACAGTTTTAGAGTTATGCATGCATGTGAATGACTGGTGTGAAAGCGCTTTGATTTGTCTTTGCACAAGATCCAGCGCTATATAAATACCATTATTATTATTATTATTAAATACGAAAGACAAAAGAGGCGACAACGACAGTGTTTTGCCACTGCTGACATCATTAACATGTTACAAGCCGAAGGTTCTCATGTCGAAGAGGTGGATGAATACAAAGAATATTGCATTTCTAGCGATGAAAACTATAGGCTGGGCCATTCAGATACCCACTGGACATCAGATGTTGTCTCTGTTGGGAGTTAAACAAAGGAAGAAGACTTGCTGTCCCGAGTGAGTTAACCCTTTGAGCCCTGACCACCGCTTTACCGGTGGTAGAGAAAAATGACATAATGCCTAGCCACCAGTTGAGTGGTGTGTAAACACTTGTGTCGTGTTTTACTATTGGTTGACTTATATTGAAGAGCCAATCAGAAGAACCGTAATATTCTGACGTCAGCGAACGTAGTACCAACATGGCCGCACGTTTTCACTGTGTTTTGTGCATGTGCTTTGGATAAAAAAGGTCGATTTCAATATAAGTCAACCAATAGCAAACCTTCAAATCAAAATTGTCTAGGCTTCTGGTTGAAGTTGTGGCCAAGAAAAAACAACTCCCTTTGAGGCAGACGATCCTAGCATCGGAGTGAAGGTATGGTGCAAAATATACACTATTTCATTGTGTTTGTTCCAGAAATTTTTTGAACACCCGCTCTGTGAACACATGGTGCGTCAAATCCATTTTCAAAGCACCAGATATGCAAATTTATGTGTCAGCAGAATCCCATTAGCTGCATAGCTGTAAAATTTTTAAAAACCCAAAGGAATAGAGATAAAATCAAAACAATCGTTCTCTGCTAAATGAATAATAATAATAAATTAAAAAAGCAAAAACAACAGAAAACAGTGTCATAATGTGATACAAGTGATTAAATACATTGAAAATATGTAGATCATCAATATATATACAGTATAAGTTTGTGTTTTTTTTTTTTTCTCATTGCTTAAACCTAGAGTTCTGAACACGTTCCAATATTTCAGTTCAGGGTGAGTGAAAAGAACAAAACATACGCCAAGATTTGTGCAAAAGAATGGAATGGTTTGGTTTTTCTTCACAATGGTCACCTTCACTTGGTTCAAAATGCACTCAAAATCATACATATATCCCGTATGCAACAATTGGAATGCTGCCCCAAAGAAACAAACAGTTATGATATGCATGGCTTAGCAGTGTCTTTTAGAATCACATCCATCATTTTACTCCCAGTGGAATATTTCTTTTGTGAACACATCTGGCTCCTGCTCATCACACCGGAACAACTGAAACTGACCTTGCTCAGGATATATACTCTCTTGCTCCCAATATCACACGTACATAATAAATAAGCAGAAATATTAAAATAACATCCTTAAAAACAAGTTAAAAAAATGATTTACAATATCAGAACAGGAAATGTCACAAGAGAAACATTGAGTCAAAATTTTCTATAACATCAAAATTCATCAGTCAATGTGATCTGCCCCAGAACCAGCAGTATGCATAATCTGTGACCATCAGTGATTTAGATAGACTATTAACATCCACAACGTCCTGAAGGAAAGGTCTAAGTCTGTAAAAAAAACTTGTTTAAAATATCAACAGTAAGCCTTAGCTGCTGGAATAATCCATTATCTGAAGGCCAACATTCGAATGTCATGAGATTATAATCTGTTACCTGATCTGTTACCTGATAGTCAGCAATCAAATGTTGAATTATAATCTGTTACCTGATTGTCAACTTTCAAATGTCAAGAGATAACAATCTGTCACCTGATGGTCAACATTCAAATGTAAAGAGATTATAATCTGTTACCTGATCTGTTACCTGATAGTCAGCATTCAAATGTTGAATTATAATCTGTTACCTGATTGTCAACTTTCAAATGTCAAGAGATAACAATCTGTTACCTGATGGTCAACATTCAAATGTAAAGAGATTATAATCTGTTACATGATGGTCAATATTAATCAGAACATCAGAGATAACTGAGACATGCAATTATTTATGACACAGCTATATTCTTCTTCATATCCACCAACCTTGCTGATTTTCTTACATCATCACCAAACTCAAAACTGATGCTGCTGGCTGTGTGTGGGAACTTACAGACGGACGGTTCAGTAAAAAATATAGCATTTAAAGGCGACGTGTAGACAGACATTCATTTCTCAACACATCACAGGTCACTTTCTGACCTTGACCCCTCAGCGTCTTCCCACGGTCTGTTTTGCCTGGCCTGTCTGCCAAAAGACAAAGAAATGGTACCGTCTTCGGAGATCATCAAATGGCCACTCTGATGACCGGATGTGCGCTGAACGGTGTTTGGGGATGCTGTTCCCCTCTGATCAGTCCAGGAGAAAGACCCATGACGTGGAGGGGAACTTTCCGATGAAGTCCCAGCCATTCTGTCATGGTACATGTGAGGAAAGTTGTCCTGGGAAAAATGAACCTGATCAGTCGTATCCGAACTACAACGGGGGCGTCTGCTGAACTTCGCTGAAGAAGGGGAGCAAGAGGATGTCGCTACCGACGACGACCTTGGTGGAAGATCTGCGACCTTTCTGTGCTGCGTCGAGAGCCACGAGGGATCTGAGGTGTTTTTGTACGGCGACGAGAACGGTGACGAACCCCTGGCGAAGTTTTGGCGTGGCGGTGACAGCTGTGAGGAACTGGTGGTGTTTTTGAGCTGACAACGCCTCACCCCTGAAGAGGAGGTGCGTTTGTGTGGTGAGGACGACCAAAAGTTATCCGTCTCGTCTCCTTTACCGGGTGCTGCCCCTCCCGGACAGACAGCTGGTCCACCGTCTCCATGAGAACTACTGCCGCCGTCCCCCCCTGTCCGACTGCGGCTGCTGCTGCTGCTGCCGGATGGATTTTCCTGGAATATTCTGGAATATGGAGTTCCCCTCTCCCGTTCTGGAAGAACCGATACGGTCTCTGCCTCTGTCGTCTCGCTGGGAGTGAGAGACCACGTGTTTTTGTTGCTGGCTCGGAACCACTTGTGTCTGGACTTGTCGATGCGATGGTTGAAGTGGCGGAATACTCGGCTTCCCAGAGAGTCGTAGGAACTGCCGATGACCTGAACGTCAACAGCAAACATTACATGCATGAGTTTCCATGCAGAGGGATGGAGACCAAGAAATAATAAGAGAGAGAGAGGAGAGGGTTGGGTGGGGGGGTAGTGGTAGTGGTAGGGGAACAGAGAGAGAAACAAGAAAGAGACATAAGAGAATGTATACATTAAACATAAAAAGTCTGTGATCGTCAATTTGCAAACTAAACACACACACAAACACACACAAACACACACACAAAACAACAACTGTAAAATAGACAACAGGAAGTTTATCCTCAACTGTCAGCCACAGTTAGTTGACGGATAAATAAACTTTTTGTCCCGACTTTTAAAGAAAATATCACTTAATCTAATGACTTAATCAAGAGATAATCAGATAAAACATTCACAATTTCTTTTGACATAACCTTGAGGAGTTGACATCTGCTGAGAATTACTGCAACATACTCTGAAGAAGAAGATTCATACTTTCAGGGCTCAAGACAAGTTTAAAAAAAAAATCCTGAAGGCCCCTCAGACTCACTCACCATAATTCAAGGAGGTCCCAGATTACCTACAGAGGGTCACTCTAATGCTACACATTCTGATCAAATCTGCACAGCTACACACGCACACACACACAGAGGCTGGTATACCTTGTCGTCATAATACTGGGCCAAGTAGCAGCCAAGGGGAACAACACTTCTTGGTAGCAGACGATACTGGCATTTGACTGAAGCTCTGGTGCTGATTGTTCACAATTTTTGTGTGTTCCTTCAAGAATGTATTTTTTTTTTCATATCCCAGAGACCTATTTGATGGACTTGCAATGCACCCTTTCTGTCTTCAAAGCCTCAGGGGACTTTATGGGACTTTCAAGAAGCCCCGTTCTTTTCACAAACTCTGATCCTTAACCCTTTGAGCCCTGAGTTCCTGAGCAATTTTAACCCTTCTGCCTGAGCCAAAATTTGCAAATAATTGGTATTTAATGTGTCATGGAATATATAAAAAGAGTGCCCTGACCACCGCTTTACCGGTGGTAGAGAAAAATGACATAATGCCTAGCCACCGGTTGAGTGGTGCGTAAACTGTTACTTGTCGTGTTTTGCTATTGGTTGACTTATATTGAAATCGATCTTTTTTATCCAAAGCACATGCACAAAACACAGTGAAAAGGTGCAGCCATGTTGGTACTACGTTCGCTGACGTCAGAATATTACGGTTTTTCTGATTGGCTCTTCAATATAAGTCAACCAATAGCAAAACACGACACAAGTGTTTACGCACCGCTCAACCGGTGGCTAGGTATTATGTTATTTTTCTCTACCACCGGTAAAGCGGTGGTCAGGGCTCAAAGGGTTAACCTGGTGAAGAGTTACGGTCACCTGGATCCTGATAGGTGCTGCTGGGTTTGCTTTCGTTGTGAGCAAAGCATTCAAACTCGCAACAGGACATGCACAGTTTGCTGAAACTGTTTTGTTTATTTACCCCGCTATATAGGCAGCCATACTCTGTTTTCAGGGGTGTGCATGCTGGGTATGTTCGTTTCCATAACCCACCAAATTCTGACAAGGATTACAGGATCTGTAACGCGCGTATTTGATCTTCTGCTTGTGCATACACACGAAGGGGGTTCAGGCACAAGCAGGTCTGCACATACGTTGACCTGGGAGATCGGAAAAATCTCCACCTTTTACCCACCAAAGTGGCGTAACTAGAGATTCTAACCCGGGGCCCTCAGATTGGAAAGTCCAACGTCCAACGCTGTAACCATTCGGCTATTGCGCCCGTCAAGGATTTCAACTGACTCTTTAACTCTTTCCGGACGAAGGAATGCTCACGCATTCCTACACAAAACGTATTCGGATTCATACGAAGGAATGGAATAGCATTCTCCAAAAGTAAAATTCCATCATGCGCTGTACACGTGATTTTGTGATTAGCCAACCAGAGTGCGCTATTCTGGGTCACTCCACAATCGAACAATATGACTGGTCAGCCTGGGATGTGTGGCCCGTCTCGCACACACGCTGACAAAGTCACTGACTGGTCGTCTGCTCACGTGCCAGCCTGTTAGCAAAGCGGGCTCTTCTCAGAATGTTGTGAAGCGAACAAGGCAGTGATGGCAACTTTTTAGGGTTGCCGAAGTACTTGAAATGCAACAAACTGAAGGGTCGGACATTGAAGAGGTGGATGATGACAAAGAAGAAAGCGAATTTGATGCAGAAAGCGAGCATGGGTATGGTGATTCGGGGTGAAAAATTGGCAGTATTTTCTACATATGGCAAAACTGTAAAAATAAGATGAGAAATTTGATTTTTTTTATATGTAATAGCTCAACACCTAATAAACCAGTTCTGAAAGTTTCATTTTCTTACACAGTATTTTGTATTTTTTGTAATTTTTTTCCAAACCCTTACAAATCGGCCGTCTGTGGGAAAAAGCAAGGGAGAAAACTTGTCGTCCCGAGTGAGTTAACATTACATGGCACGAGTACAGGACATCACAAGGCTGCTCCAAGCACTCACCTCAATCTCCAGTTTGCAGTCACCGATGGTGAGGAAGGCGCGGTACATGGTGGTCCTCGCCGATCCATGGGCCCCGAAGCTGCGAATGGTGGTGATGGGCTCCAGGTTCAACGACTGGACTACCTCCTCCCTCAGGGTGGACACGTCGCTTCCGCTGTCCACCATGAAATCTGAACACCACAGTGTTGAAAGGTTAAAGGTCCGATAACACTACAGTGTTGAAAGATTGACTCTTTCGCTGCCACAGGCGACTTTAGCTGACTAGACAGTGCACCACCACAGGCGACTTTAGCTGACTAGACAGTGCACCGCCACAGGCGACTTTAGTTGACTAGACAGTGCACCGCCACAGGCGACTTTAGTTGACTAGACAGTGCACCGCCACAGGTGACTTTAGTTGACAAGACAGTGCACCGCCACAGGTGACTAGCTGACAAGACAGTGCACCGCCACAGGTGACTAGCTGACAAGACAGTGCACCGCCATAAGTACTTTAGTTGACTAGACAGTGCACCGCCTCAGGTGACTTTAGCTGACTAGACATTGCACCGCCACAGGCGACTTTAGTTGACTAGACAGTGCACCACCACAGGCGACTTTAGCGGACTAGACAGTCCACTGCTATAGGCAACTTTAGTTGACAAGACAGTGCACTGCCACAGGCCACTTTAGTTGACTAGACAGTGCACTGCTATAGGTGACTTTAGTTGATTAGACAGTGCACTGCCACAGGCCACTTTAGTTGACTAGACAGTGCACTGCTATAGGTGACTTTAGTTGATTAGACAGCGCACTGCTATAGGTGACTTTAGTTGACTAGACAGCGCACCGCCACAGGCGACTTTAGTTGACTAGACAGTGCACTGCTATATGTGACTTTAGTTGACTAGACCGTGCACCGCCACAGGCCACTTTAGTTGACTAGACAGTGCACCGCCACAGACGACTTTTGCTGACTAGAATGTGCACTGCCATTGGCAACTTTAGTTGACTAGACAGTGCACTGCCATAGGTTACTTTAGTTGACTAGACAGTGCACCACCACAGGCGACTATAGCTGACTAGACAGTGCACCGCCATTGATGACTTAAGTTGACTAGAGAGTGCACCGCTACATGCGACTTAAGTTGACTAGACAGTGCACTGCCACAGGTGACTTTAGTTGACTAGACAGTGCACTGCTATAGGTGACTTTCATTGACTAGAGAGTGCACTGCCACAGGCGACTTTAGCTGACTGGACAGTGCACCGCCACTGGCGACTTTAGTTGACTAGACAGTGCAGCGCCACAGATGACTTTAGTGCGCTGCCATCGGCAACTTTTGTTTACACAAGTGAGTCAATAACAACAACAACAAAAAACAAACAAACAACAAACCTAAAAACAAACAACTGAAGTCTCTGGAAAACCAAACCCTGGGTACTCACAGAGGTGACCAGACAAGATTCAATACTTATTCAATTCAAGACCTTCTTCAGTCCAGACTGAAAATTTCCCATGCCAAACACAACTTAGCCATATTTATAAAAAACAAACAAAAACAAAAACAAAACAAAAACAAAAACAAAACAAAAACAAAAACAAAAAAACTGCTGCATCACTGACTAAAGTGATCAGCAGATATTCCAGGATTGATGTTCAATTTTTTTTTTTAATCACTTTTTTGTTTCTTCAATACTATTTATTCATTATTTAAGTGGTACTGTTTAAAGTTCTTTAAAAACAACAACAACAAAACTTTCAAGACTTTTCCAGACCTTGGAAAGGGGGGCGAAACATACTCTTCCCTAAGACGTTTCCAGACCTGGAAACAATTCTCTTATTTTTCAAAGACTTTTCCAGGCTTGCTTGCAAGACTCTGTGAAAAAGCTGGGGAACTGTCCAGGAGAGTTTTCTCTGAAAATCGGCCAGGGGTTCCAGAGGCTGCTGCCTTAGGCCCCTGGTGGGTTTGGGGAGTCGAGGGAGGGCTTTGGCCTCCCGGCTGAAATTGGCCGAAAACAAAAATTTTTCCTCTGAAATATCCCCCTTTGAAATCAACTGCTCTTCCGCTTCTCCTCTTCTTCTTCTGTGTTCACGCGTATGCACACAAGTGGGCTTTTATGTGTATGACCGTTTCTACCCCGCCATGTAGGCAACCATACTCTGTTTTCGGAGGTGTGCGTGCTGGGTATGTTCTTGTTTCCATAACCCACTGAACGCTGACATGGATTACAGGATCTTTAACGTGAGTATTTCATCTTCTGCTTGCATATACACACGAAGGGGGGTTCAGGCACTAGCAGGTCTACACATATGTTGACCCGGGAGATCGTAAAAATCTCCACCCTTTACCCACCAGGCGCCATCACCGTGATTCGAACCCAGAACCCTCAGATTGACAGTCCAATGCTTTAACCACTTGGCTATTGCGCCTGTCTGCTCTTCCGCTGAAAATAGCGGATCCACTGAGAGGCCCCCCCCCCCCCCCAGCCTAATGAACCCTGCCCAACCCTGCACCGAAGCTCACCGACAGACTGCAGAGACTCGGCATCGCAGGTGGACTGGATGGTGGCCTTCACGCACAGAAACGGGTACTTGGCGTGGGGCAGGTAGGTCGGGTACCCCCACCATCCCTCCGTCACCATCACATCCTCCTCCTCCCCCCCTTCGGAGCCCTCTGGACGCTGCCGCTTCCGCAGAGCGTGCACTGGAGAAGGTGACAGCAGAGTGCGGTGATTTCACCAACATATACATATATATTTGACGAGAAAACTGACAACGTATGGTACATAAATCATGCTGGCCATCCACATGTTTTCAATATCAAAAGCTCTTTCCAGTGTCCACAGTTTCTTTAAAGGCATAAATTTGATTTGGTTGAGGTGGCCTTTTTTAAAATTAAATTTTTTTTTTTTTTAACTGTTTCTTTCAGTGCCACGCTCCTTCTGTTTGGAATTCTCTTCATCTGCTGCATCTCTCTCTCTCTCTCTTGTGTGCTTGTGTGTGTGTGTGTGCACACGCGCATATGCGGGCACGCGCATGTGTGTATGTGCATGCATGTGCATGTCCATGAGTGTATGTGCATGTGTGGCAGTGTGCGTGTGCATACATGTGTGTGTGCGTGTGTGCATGTGTGTATACATGAGTGTGCTCGTGCATGCATGTTGCACAGTCAAAGAGTAGGCTAATGTGAATAGGCAAATTTGACCTGCTCCTTGTCACCACATCAGCCTTTTGTGTGCCATGTTCATATGAGAGATGCTTTAATGCCTGTACTAACATTATAACAAATTTGTGAATCATCACTACCTCAGTCATCTTGGGATATTAAGATTCTAAATCTAGTAACTTATGGTATCTTCTTTGGGATGCATGTCTGGTTTTTAATTCTTTCTATCATTCTGAAATTATATTGGACAAAAAGTCCAGTTGTTTTCTTCATAATCACCATCAGTGTTGATAGCCATATTTCTTTTTTTTCTTTTTTTTTTTTTTATTGCTGTTGTCGACTGCTATTGTTATATTCATTGTTAACTATCACTGCTACTAATCTATAGTACTGGTTACTGTCAGCTTTGATCATTACTGTCGTTCTGAAAAAGAGCTGTCACTTTCAACCAATGACCACCACCACCCACAAGAACAGTAAGAAAATAAACTACATAATCACATTCACAACCATACATAACTATATTCTCTCTATAAATTTTTATTAAATATTTCATTTTCAACAAGCTAAGCAAGTTAATTAATAAACTAGCATGACAAAACCCAGCCAAGTGCATTTGAAATTTAAATTACTATTAGACTAACGACTGACAATTCTATATTTATTATATCTCTCATTCTCTGGAATAATGTCAATCAATAATCACCATGCCACCATGAACATGAAATGAAGACATGTTTCGTTTCTCACCTGCACGTTCCAATCTACGTTTATGTCCTGGTAGAGTAATTTCCAGCTCGTCGTACACATCCTCGTCAGGCAAGTTCAACTGGGCAATATCAGAGAGGCTAACCTGCCCACTCTGAATAAAGCCTTCGTAGTAATGGCTGAGCCCATGCTCACGCAACCAGCGAAGTAGGTCATATTCTGATCTCTGCTTGTATGAGTGAGCTGGAACCAAATGACAGTCCAAGATTCTTAAAAAAAAAAAAAAAAAAAAAAAAAAAAAATTATGAACTTAGTTTTACTGCCAAATTGCAAAAACTTAAAAATACTGAATTAAAAAAAAGTCAGAATATATGACAAATTTGTTTGTTTATGGGAGAGAGAGAGAGAGAGAGAGAGAGAGAGAGAGTGTGTGTGTGTGTGTGTAAGACTGACATTTAAATATGTATGCAAACAAAGAAAACTGACAATGTAGAACGTGGTTAACACAGTCCTTCCTCTCACTTTGATTTCAGATCAAGTTACTATCACTTTAGCAGTTTGTGGAATTAATGATTAATCCTGAAAAGGGGAGGGACGTGGTGGTGGTGGTTCAAAAAAGAAAAATGTTTTGAAAAAAGAGTGCTTCGCTCAGAAAGTAGAATTTTTGTGTGGTGCAATTTATATGAACACTAATAAAATCTTCTTAAAATTTGTGGTAGGATTCTTGTGTGTTGCAATTTTAGAATTCATATGAATACTAGAAATCAGAATCCCAGTGGTGTGTTATGGGGAACACTGTTCTTCCACATGTATTGCCCAGGGTTTGAATTTTGCGGGTGCCCAGGTGCAAATGCTACGAAACGTTGGTTTGGGCACGCAAACTTTCTGTTGAGAGTGCCCAGTTGGCACTAAAAAAATTGACAGAGGCAGAAGAAAATGAATTTAAAGACACAACAAGAAAGCAAGCTTAAACACGGTCGATCGAAATGTAAAGTGTCACCTGCTGCAGCTCGCTTCACGGAGCAGCATCTTTGCATGTGTGCGATCGGATGTTGACGTTCATGGCGCATTAGCGATGAACGATGTTTCCAATCTTCCATGTTAAAAGAAAGGCTCTCGAAACAAGAGACAAAAGATCAGGATGACAAAATGAATAAACAGCAGGAGTTGTACGAATCAAATCGCCAGCACATGTGCAATGAAGCCTGGCAGAAAGACTTTTCTTGGCACACTGTTGAAACAAAGGAAGATGGCACCCAAGTGACGGGCGCCATAGCCGAATGGTTAAAGCGTTGGACTTTCGATCTGAGGGTCCCGGGTTCGAATCACGTGATGGCGCCTGGTGGGTAAAAGGTGGAGATTTTTACGATCTCCCAGGTCAACATATGTGCAGACCTGCCAGTGCCTGAACCCCCTTCGTGTGTATACGCAAGCATAAGATTAAATACGCACGTTAAAGATCCTGTAATCCATGTCAGCGTTCGGTGAGTTATGGAAACAAGAACGTACCCAGCATGCACACCCCCGAAAGTGGAGTATGGCTGCCTACATGGCGGGGTAAAAACGGTCATACACGTAAAAAGCCCACTAACATAGATACGAGTGAACGTGGGAGTTGAAGCCCACGAACGCAGAAGAAGAAGAAGAAGAAGAAGAAGGCACCAAAGTGCTCATGTGTGTACCGTGTTGGAAGGAGACCGAAGAGAGGGAAGGTGGGATTAGAAAAGCAAAAAATGACCTTGCTGATGGATCAAAAGTGATCAAAAGGTTTACACTCGTGAGGCACTCCCAGTCTCAAAACGAATTAAGATTCCAGTAAAACACCTACCTTGTTAATGTTATGTACGATTTTTTCCCTATCTCACTTTTGGGCCTCCTGCCACTGACAGTTTTACTCAAAACTCCTTGTTAAACAGTCCAGTTGGTTCGCTGTTATAGTTGTTAGTTTTTCATTAGAAATATGTTAGATTGTTATGATTTTTTGTTTATTTTTTAAACAAAGCTTAAATCAATAATTTTCACACACACACACACTTTCACTTACTCGTATGCATACACAGTAATTCCCCCCCCCCCCCCCCCCCCCCCCCCTCCCCTCCTCCCACTCGATTTTTTTCCTTCCCTCATCTAATACCACTTACAGTGAAAAGACGTTAAACTAAAGAACGAACCCAGTCTCAAGTGCACAAGTTGTCGGTGGAAAGACAAGAAGCCAGAAAAAAGGTTGTGTCAGAGACAGCAGCAGGGAGAGCTCTGCTCTCTCTCTTGAGCAAGAAGTAGCAGAAAGAGAAAAGAAGCTATCAACAGGCCCATGGGTTTCTGGCATGTGGACATTTTGAATGCGGGTTTTCCAAACATCAACACAAATGCAAATTATAACTCAATCAAAGATTTCATTTCATTTTATTATGCTGGCACCCAAAACCACAATAGTGGGCACTCAAATGTTTTGTCCAGAGTGCCGGACTGGCACTCAAAAAAAAAAAAAGAAAAAAAAAAAAGTTGAATTCGAACCCTGGTGGCCTGTTCCTTAATACAGAGAGAATATTTCAGAAGCAGTGCATTTAGTATTAGTAGGCATATATATATATATATATATATATATATATATATATATATATATATATATATATATATATATATATATATCAATGCAGCAAAACGAATTAAGATTCCAGTAAAACACCTACCTTGTTATGTACGATTTTTCCCTATCTCACTTTTGGGCCTCCTGCCACTGACAGTTTTACTCAAAATCTGTTTTATAAACCATGTTTGAACATTGCAAGTGGTATGACTATCAACATTTTCAATATCATAACAGTAGTGAGAAATCAATGCGGAGAGCAATACAAAAAAATTAACATGAGATTTTCGTGAATCATCGAATTTTACCACAAGAAAAGCTGCGGCCATCTGACAATACCTGCTTTCTTTCAGACTCACCTGCTTTGAGGATTACAATGATCTCCGATGGATCGGTGATTCCCACCGTTTGTAAATCCGATAGATTCAGATAAGGAATGTCTGACTCGTCGTCATACCCTCTCATGTGAAACATGTTCAAATGGCGTCCCATACCAACAGACATGAGAAAATCTGTTATGCCACCCGCCATCGGAACAGTTTCACTCCAGAACAAGAATAAAGCTTCGCTTAAAAGGTGGCTAAAACAAAACGGTCGTCAATCAAGAGGAACAAAATAATGAATTGTATGCGGAGTGACTGGAAACATGTCACCTCGCTTGACCGGAACTTTTGGCGGACAAGTTTGCAGTGAAAACCCAAGTTTAATTGGTGCTTGGATGCAGGCAGGCGTCCGTAGAAACCAATCAAGAAGCTGGTTACAAACTTGTGGCTGATGTGAAAGCTTGGACCGCTCACTCAACTCAGGTCACATGACTGAAGCGGAACTCTCTTCACAAACCAGGGGGGAGGAATCAATGGTCCACCTGTGTTAGCCGCATGTGTAGTACATACTCAGCCTTCATTCATCCTTTTAATTTGACGATTCAGAAATGACAACCGAAGGAAGGAAACGAGTGGCTCTGATCACCGGTATCACAGGACAGGTGGTTATAGTTTTCTTTCTCCATTGCTTCTCGTTATCTGTAATTTGAAGTAAAACACGCGAAATTATATCCCTTGAGCTCACTTTCCATTCTGCAACGTGGCATTCGAAAAAGCAATAAACTCAGCGGTGTATGCCATAAACCGCACAGGTGTTGAAGATAAAGTTTTTAAACTTGATCCAAACCTGACAGGGAGGGCTTTTGGTGAGGGGGAGATTAATTACATCGAGTATGGGACTTTGTGTTATTAGCCAACCAGGCACCCACAACGTAACGTCATTGACGGGAGGTATCCACTGCGACGGAGTGGTTAGTTACTCAGCAGGCCACTGAGCCAAGTGACTGTGACACATTGGGCCAACTCTCCAAGCATATATGATCCAGTATGCTATCATTAGGCCACGCATGCTGGTATACTGTATCCAGTTGAACGACGAACAGGCCTAAAACGTCTGACCCAGTTCAAGTTCAAGTTACTCAAAACCACGCCCTCAGGTGGCCACAAAATCAAGGATTTTAAAGGAGACAAGGGATGCTCTTTCTTTCTCTTTGAAATTCTTATTTGACCCCAATCTCTCTTTTGATACTCATATCCATGAAACCATAAAAAAGCCAATAGACTGACTGGAATGTTAGTTGGGGATATACAGTGTAAAACTACCTTTATTTAAGTCATTAGTTAGGCCAGTCTTGGAATATGGGAATGTGGTTTGGAACACAGCATTAGTTAAGCATACAGACATAATTGAAAATGTACAAAAAAGATTTACGAAAAGAATTATTGGCTTTACAGTTTTACTGATATGGACTATGAAAAAAGACTGCACTCACTTAAATTACCTACTTTAGAATATGATAGAAGACTTCGCAGTGATTTAATAGAGATATATAAAATGACTCATGGTTTTTATGACAGTAAAACTATATATTCTTTGTTCACCTTAAACGACAACAATGTTACAAGAGGACATTGCTACAAACTGTTAAAAGTTTCTGTTAAAACTTCCAGATTTGGACATTTTTTCAACTAACAGACAAACAAATGTTTGGAATAATTTGCCACAAGATGTTGTCTCCGCAGGAACAGTGATTACATTTAAAAATCGTGTTGACACTTACTTTCAAAAATCAAAATACAAAACTCATTTAAATATTCTTTAATAAGCATTGCGCACTATTAGATTATAAGAATCTCTCCATACATTTATGGGGGCTCTCACTTCCCTCCATTTCAAGTGGGCAAAAGGCCTTCATATTGATATGATGATAAAAGTTTGAAGGAAGGAAAGGTACCAGACAGCTGGAAACTGGCAGAGGTCAAACCTGTTTCCCAAAAAGGCAGTAAGAACGAATCAAATAACTTCAGACTAGTTAGTCTTACATCTGTGGTACGTAAAACTTGTGGAGGTATTATCAGAGATAGGCTGAAGAAGCATTTAAATTTTAATTGAGAATGATAATCTTTTATCAGATAACCAGTATGGATTTATATCTGGAAGGTCTTGTGTTACAAAGTTATTAAATACTATTCAGGACTGGATGATTATGATAAATAACAATATGCCTATAGAAATTGTATACCTAGACCTGCAAAAGGCCTTTGATAAGGTTCCACATAAACGACTGACACACAAAATGAATGGCTATGGTATAAGAGGTAGTTCACTTGGTTGGATAGAAGACTTTACATAACAGAAACCAGTATGTAAGCATTTCAGATGAGAGGTCAGTCAATCAGATGTAACGAGTGAAGTTCCGCAGGGAAGTGTTTTTGGGCCAACATTATTCATTTACTTTATTAATGATATGCCAGATGTGTTGGAGTGTTTTGTGAAAATATTTGCTGATGACACAAAAGCATACTGTGGAATGAATAATGAAGAAAAATAAATTCTGCTTCAAGAAAGTATAGATAAACTAGTCAAATCGACAGATGTGGCAAATTAAGTTTAACATTGAAAAATATAAAGTACTTGACATTGGTAAAGATAACCCAAACTCTGATGATATAGAACTAGAAGAAACTGAGTAAGAAAAGGATTTGGGAATTTTGGTGTATAAAAACTTTTGAACAACACATTAACGCTACAGTAAAAAAAAAAAAGCAAATAGTATCAATATCAGTAGCTCGAGGAGGCGTCACTGCATTCGGTCAAATCCGTATATGCTACACCACATCTGCCAAGCAGATGCCTGACCAGCAGCGTTTGATTAAGTGCACAAAGCTAAGTATAGCAATTTGCTTGGATCTGTGGTTCTACAAATCCTTAAGTCTTTTTTTCCAACCAGCATTTTGCCTGTTTCAGAAGCATGACCAGGAATTATTTTGACTTTCATGGAGTTTGAGTTGTGTTGAAAATGGTAGGTATCACCATTAAGAATATTGTGTGAGCTGAAAATGGTAGGTCCCTAATGAATGTGTGTGTGTGTGTGTGTGTGTGTGTGTGTGTGTGTGTGTGTTTGCATATGTCACACACACTGATCATGCTCACTTCTAATTGTCATGTCATATGACCGTGTCTTATCAGTGAACAGTATGGTGCAGTTTGAAGAGGAAAATCTCTGCTTAAGCTCACCCCTGAAGTGTATAAATGTGCTGCTCTTTCTTTCGTAGGCATTGTCACCAAATTCCCCACTTCTTCCATGTGTATGTGCTTGAATGGATGGGGGCTGAGAAGGATGTGCCTCTGTGTGCGTGCGTGTGTGCGCTCGCGCGCGCGCGTGTGTGTGTGAATCTGTGATAATTTTTTAGATATAATTTTATTGTTCGAGGTACATAAATTATGATCATGGAATATTTGTACACATCAGGGCTACTGGTATACAAAGTCTTTGGAGAGTCCTGAGACTTGCCAGAAATCTGTGGGATTCCAGACTACTTTCAGGGGGTCATTTTTTAAATGTTGCACATTCTGATTGAATCTGCATTGCTACACACATGCAAAGGCAGATTTCTGGGTCTAAATGGTGATGGGAAAGTGCTCTCCTCGAGTGCAGACTATCTTAGCATCAAACTGAAAGCTCCCATACAGGCTTTTTCACTCTACTTATGCATTCACTTTAGATTTTTTTTAGAATGTCCCAAGGGCATGCTCAGTGGGCAGGCTGTACATCTTTTCCATTTTCAAAGTGTCTGGGACGTTGTCAGGAGCCCTGTATTTACAATTTATAATCTATGTAATAGATTGAAAAATTTATTTATAAATCTAAGCTATAATAGTATATAGATATGATGTATTTTTTGCATGTTGTATCCCATTTTACTTTTGATGATGATGTGAAATAAGTATGTTTTAACATGTTTGTGTGTTGTCATGAGGATTATGAAATTTGCTTTTGATAGTTGGAGGTGTCTGATGTGGCTTGAGATTAGATCATTAGCACAGTGATGAGGTTGTGAATGTGATTGTGCTGCACATGATTAGAATGCTTCCTACTTCATGTATATGTGTAATTGTGTATGCATACAGATATATGTATGCATTGTAAGTGAATGTCCATTGTCGTGTGATGTTACCAGTTATGTAAGGTAAGGTAAGGTAAGAAAATGCGATGTGATAAAATGTGACATGACAAGTTATAATAGAAAAATGTTTACAAGCATATATTTGTGTATTTTTGCCTGTCTGTTTTGTTTAGCTTTCTATGTATGTAGTTTTGCTTCTTCTTTCCCCCCCCCCCCCCTTAAAATGTAGAAGTAATGCTTGCAATAGTTTTGACAAACTTTGTTTTATTTGTAATATCTGTTGTTGTTGCTCTTTAGCATGTATATATGTGTAACAAAAAAGAAGTTTATTATAAATATAAGAAAAAAAAATGATGGGGAGGTGATGAAGTATGTTTTGTTGTTGCAGGATGGTTCCTACCTGGCAGAGTTGCTGATTTCGAAGGGCTATGAGGTGAGTGTGGTGGACTGGGTGAGACGTGGCTGAATCGGGCTTGTTTACCAAGTAGCCTGGTGTCGATCCTGAATCAACGACAAGCTCAGGGCTTTGCATAGATCCTGATGATGATATGGATACTTGCATAGTGCGTATTCTCGGTTAGAGACCAAGGTCTGTGTGATTTGCAAACACTGAGTCATTTGCATAACAGGCTGCCTACCTGGGTAGAGGCAACTGACAGCTGCCATTTGGCGCTCACTCACATACTTGCATGGACACATAACATTTTACGTGTATGACCATTTTCTTTACCCCGCCATGTAGGCAGCCATACTCTGTTTTCGGGTATGTGCATGCTGGGTATGTTCTTGTTTCCATAACCCACCGAACGCTGACGTGGATTACAGGAGCTTTAACGTATGTATTTGATGTTCTGCGTGCGTATACACACACAAAGGGGGTTCAGGCACGAGCAGGTCTGCACAAGTGTTGACCTTGGATATGGGAAAAATCTCCACCCTTAGCCTACCAGGTGTGACAGGGATTGAACTCGGGAGGGGGGGGGGGGGGGGGGAACTGGGGTGAGAATGTAGTGCTCTAACCATTTGACCACTGTACCCGACATCTGTTAATTTTATTGGCTGTTTCATTGACCTAAATGTGGGTCAAAAGTTAGAATTCTTTTTTGTCGCTCTGAAGACTCACAATGACCGGTTCTGTCAGCCATCGCTGAAGAGTTTATGGGGTATGGGTCAGGGTAACTGATCCGGGACCGATGCCAAGCTGTGAACTCCGCAACCGGGATCGATGCCAAGCATTGCCCCTCCCCCCCCCCTTCCCCCAACCCCGTACCCTTTTTTTTTTTTTTTAAATAGTGTTTTTATTGACCTTTCAACATTATTTAACAGTTCCTCTTATCTGGAACAACCTTCCTCATATCCGTGCATCTGATTCTATCTCTGCTTTTCGCCTCATCACTAAAAACTCATCTTTTTAAAACCTATCCATAAGTACTCTCAGCTTCCGTGTTCTCCAACACCATCCATGTTCACTTTGGATGCATGAAAAGTGGGAGGGGGGGGGAGGGAGGGGGGAGGGAGGTGTTTCAAGAAAGAGTTGTTATGAAGGATATATAGATTATGTAATTTGTAATTTTTTTTTTCATGTAAAGCGCCCTGGGGTCTGATGTATGGACAGGGACAATTTTTGTCTCAGACTATTGCGAAGTCTGAGACTTCAAAGTCTGAGACTTCGGGAAGTCGGAAAATCGTATGTATGGACAGAGACTTCACCTCAGACAACGAAGTCTGAGACAATCGACAATTAGTCTGAGCCTACGAGGTCAAACTATTTTTAGACGGGGAATAACCGCTCCGAGTGAGTCATTTCCGGTTCAATGCGCACCGTGTTTTTGATCGTGAAAGATGGAGACGCTTTCCAAAAGATTAAAAAAACCCAATTTTACCGATAAAGAAATGGAAGTGATGATGGAGGAGATATCAGCTGAGGCAGCAATATTGATGTCTGCACTGGGGACAGCCGTCACAAACAAAAAAAAGCAACAGATTTGGATACAGATCACAGAGAAAGTGAACGCTGTCGGTGGAAATGCGAGATCTGCCGAGCAAGTAAGAAAAAGATGGAAGGATTTGAAAGCGAGCGTCATCAAGAAGAAGCAAGAAACAGCTAAAACTGGTGGAGGGCCGGCGCCACCTCCCCTGCCTTTTGAAGACTTGGTTTTGGGAGTTCTTGGTGCCAACACCAACCTGACCACAGGAGTACCAGGAAGTAAGTAACAATTTCATTAGTTCACTTTTCAACCTTAGACGTAACAGTCAATAATTTACATGTAAATGGTGGGCTGGGGAAAGGTGTTGCGTGATTTGGGGCAGAACGCGGGGGGGTGGGGGGGGGGGGGGGGGGGGTTGAGGTCAAAATGTTTACTCACGGCTCCCGATTTTTTGGCTTTATAGGGGGTTGCTTCACCCTCTGGGTTGACATTTTAAAGGGTTTTTTCACCCCCTGTCGGAGATTATAAAGGGTTGTGACTGGTGTGTAGTGTGTGCGTGTATGTGTGTGTGTGGTGCGCGTGCGTGCAAGTATCACTGTATATACAGTAGTGTGTGTGTGTGTGTGTGTGTTTGTGTGTGTGTGTGTGTGTGTGACTGTGTGAGTAACTCTCTGTTACACACTGACACAGCACTCGATACTTGAAACTGAAGTGAATATTTTTTTTTTCAATGTGCTATTGATTCCTTACAGTCAGCACAAAGAAAGAAATATATTGATAACATTTTACCGAACTTCTCTAATCCAGCCATGGTGATGCTCTTCGCTAAGCCGTTCTTCGTACAAGCTGAGCCAGTCAGCATGCCAAGCGCAATGCCGCGTGGTAGGCCTAGGCCTAACAGTGCCTGGCTGGCAGCCTGGCACGCACCACAGATCTATATTTAGATATACGTGGAGAGAGAGAGAGAGAGATCGGGCGTTGGACAAGGGCTGGGGGGATAGATTCGAAGTCTGCGCGAGAGAAGCGCAAGGCCCACTTAACTTCACCCTTTACGGTATGATTATAATACGTGTTCTCACCCCGCAATTCGTTTCATAAAGGGTGAAACTCACGCACAAGTTTCAGTTTTTAATACGTGATTCTACCTAATGTGTACGTGAAAACATACCGTTTCTACGTTATCGGGAGCCCTGTTTACTGTGTTACTGTGTGGGCGTGGTAGAACACTTCTAACATCTTGTGCATGATTCTGTTGACAGCTGATGAATGTGACACATGGACTGGTGCTTCAGCCTCTACCACCTTGGAAGGGTCACCAGGCTCCCAAGATATGTTTGGTATGTAACACAATAAACACTACTTTTCTTTGTAAAAAGAAAATTTCAAAAAAACATACATACTTTATTATCATAACTAAAATTTATGTGATACCACATTTCACACACACACACGCGTGCGTACACACACAGACACAGAGACAGAACTCAGAACTCAAAACGTTTTTATTCAAGGATTAAGATTTTAGGCATTGCCTATTCTTCCAATCTGTCATTGCTAATCTACATCTATTACTAATAGCACACACATAAATGAAAGGAAAATGTTTTCATGCAGAAGTGTATACATAATGAAGAACCCCCCAACACACACACACACACACACACACACACACACACACACATCCGCGCACACACATGCATACACACACTGACGCTCGCGTGCGAGCGCATACACATACACACACACACACACACTGACAGCACCCCCCCCCCCCCCCCCCCCCCACACACACACTAAGATTGACAGATGGTTAGGACAGTGATTCAGAAAGAGAGGGGGAGAGAGAGACAGAGAGAGAGACAGACCGAGAGAGAGAGAGAGAGAGAGAGAACTGCATGGCTGCAAACTTATTCTATTGCATTTTTTAAAACTAATTTTTAATTTCTGAATATTACATAATTATTTACCAAATTATGATACATGACAACGACATAAATAATGCTCTGACCTAAATGATGCTCTGACCTAAATAATGCTCTGTCTGTATGCCTACAGTGCCCATTGCAGAATCCACAGCTGCTGGTGAAAGCCAAGTATTCCCAGTTGGAACAGTTTTTCAAACCTTAGGTAAAAGACTGACACTTTTGAAGTGGTTCTGAATGAAATAATTTGTAGAGAAGCAAAAGGGAAGATTGTTATAATTCATTGAAACATATTACATTACAAATACAAAGGTGCAAGGCGTATGAGTGTATGTGTGCGTGTTGGGGAGGGTATGTGTGTGTTTCAATTTGTCCAGTACCATTTACTAACATGGTATTGTTGAAAATGTTTGAGAGAAGAAAAATAATTGGAAATGAATTGAGAAAAAAATATTACACAGATATCATATACTCAGTCAAAAGACTGATCTCTCTCTCTCCCTCTCTCTCTTTCTCCCCCCCTCTCTCTCTCTCCCCTCTCTCCCCCCTCTCTCTCTCTCCCCCTCTCCCCCCCTCTCTCTGACTGTCAACCATGAAAAAATGAAGAGTACATTGAAGTGCTTTGTCTTTGCAGATATAGCAGTTCCAACACCACACATTTTACAGCCAGCAAGTCAAGCCGGATCACCTCAGCCCAGTACATCAACAGCCAGTAGAAGAGAAAGGCCAGCCAGCACACCTCCACGTGTCGAATCCGCTCGTGGACAGGCTAAGACTGCCAGACGTAAACTACTGCATGGAGCTGAAAAAGATGAAGATTGCATCTGGGATAAGTATGTTGCAAGCCAAGTTGCAAAGAATGAGTTGCAAATGGTTTTGATGAAGGAAGCACTAGAGGAAACCAAACAGCGCAGGGAAATGCTTCCACTGCAGAAAAAAGCACTCGAGTTAAAGATTCAACTCCTCGAACAGGAGGTCAGTGAAGGTAAAAAAAAGCGTTCTTTCTCAGAATCGGAGTGAAATTATTGACCTTGATTTGACCTTGATCTTTATATGACACTGACCTCTCTATAACCCTGACATTGTCAGTGTCAGACTGTTATTCTAATTCAAGGTACCTTTTTTTTCCTATTTCTTTGCTTTGTGGTCTAGAAATCCGAATTTGATTTCCAGTCTCATCTTCTTTGAGCCATTGACCAAATCAGAAAGCTTGTATAACTTCCAGGCTTCATATATGTACATTTGAGACTGGTGTGTGTGTGTGAGTGTGTTCTTTGATCCATGTGCTTGTGTTTTTGTTTGCTTTATTTACTGACTTTAAGACAAGTCATCTTAATAAAATATTAAAACTGGAAAAGATTGTCTGTCTGTCTGTCTGTTTGTCTGTCTGTCTGTCTGTCTGTCTGTCTGTCTGTCTCTCTCTCTCTCTCTCTCTCTCTCTCTCTCTCTCTCTCCCACTCACTTGTTTGTGTGTGTATCACTTAGTACCTGTTTCAAAAATTTTCCTGAATAATCCTGTCTCGAACTGCTTTCCCAGCTGCTGTCCTTGCTCTTTCGTTGCCAATGTTGGGTTCGTCGTCTTCGTCAGCACTGTCATCATTGCTGTCACTGGATGATGAATCAGAAGAATCACCCGCAGGTGGAGGCAGACGCAAGTGCCTTGCCTTGTTGTGCAGCATAAAGCAGACAATGATGACCTTGCAGGCCTTTGTAGGTTGAAAACGAAGTCCAACTCGCAAGCAGTGCCAACGTTGTTTGGTGACCCCAATGGCCCTTTCAACAGCTGTACGTGCTGAACTGTGGGAGAAGTTGTACTGTCTTTCCCTTCTTGTGGCTGGATTTCTGACCGGGGTCATCAGCCAAGGTCTCAACATATACCCGCTATCACCGAGGATGATTCCATCCACTGGCCTCTGGTTCCTCTCAAAATCCCTGTAGAGTGTAGACAGACGAAGGATTCTGGCATCATGAACTGACCCAGGCCATCTGGCAACCACGTTCATGAACACGAGGTCAGCATCACAGACCACCTGAAACAGTTAATCACTTTGTAAAACTAAGACTTACAGGTTAAAAAAAAGAAAATACGTTGCAGCCAAATTTAATATATCTATCATCATGTACAGTACCACACACTCACTTTCTCATTTTGCCCTTCTTGTTATACAACACTCACATGCAACCCAATTTATTTTATGTTTAAACCTCTCATTCTCTCTCTCCCTCTTTCTCTCCCTCCCTCCCACCCCCCACCCCCGCCCCTCTCTCTCTCTTACACACACACTATAAAATCCATGTGTCTTATACAAAAACGCACATCCACCCATACACATTCACTCACAGTTTTGTTCCAGTCATCTGTAAACATCCACAAGCTCAAAACTGTCATTAGGAGCTCTAAAGTGCAATACGAAAAGGAAATACAGGCTGTCACAGAATATTCAACAGACAATATTAACACGACATAAAAGAGTCGTAAAGGTAAGCAGTCGAAATTCAGTCCAAAAATGCAAGGCAGGCCTTGAAGTAGGCCTAGTTGTTAACAAGTTTAATGATATTTATCAGTAAGCGAATAAATACATTTATTGAATAATTAACACATCAATGGAAAAATAAATAAATTAAATATGTATGATGGGAATTCAGAAAAAAATAAATAGACCTGTAAAGAAATAAACATTAATAATGATGATTTTGACAAAACTGGTAATAATAAACAGAAAAAAGCAACAGCAGCAGCAACGACAATAAGTAAACAATGATAAAACAACAACAACAAATAATAATAATAAGAAGAAGAAGAAGAGAGAACATGCCAAAATATAAGTAATGTATATCATTCGAAAAGTATATGTGATTTGAGAATAAACAAACTTACCTGAACATTTATGGAGTGGAAATTCTTGCGATTGACGAATTCGTGCTCCTGCTCATGTGGCCTTTGAATGGCCACATGAGTACAATCGATGCAAGCAAATACACGGGGGAAACCACACATGTTGAAAAACTTCACCATGCTGTTGTCCGCTTGTCGCTGGGTTGGTGCCCTTATGTATTGACGAGATAGCCCGAAGAGAGCATTTGTCACTCGTGTGATCGTCCGACAGACCGTACTTTGATCAACCCCGATGAGATCTCCTACTGTATTTTGAAAGGTACCAGTGGCATAGTACCTCAGTGTAAGCAAAACTTGCAGCACAGGAGTGAGTGCGCCTGTTCTAACTGCTGGAAACTCCAGCTCCTCTTCAATCTCGGTTGTCAAATCATAGATGGTTTGACGATCGAATCTAAACTTCTTATAGATTTGGCGATCATCATAAATTTCCATTGGATGACTTGTGTCCCTGAAAATCCGTGGTCTTCGGCGTTGCCTCCGACGATTGTGTGCGAGAAAGATGACTGCCGCCATAGTTGTTTTGATAATAGGCCGAGACAATGGCCCGTCCGCCTGCTCTTTCGCGGGTGTAAATTTGGGCTGGTTTAGTCCCAGCTTTAGACTGAGACTTCGTATTGTCCGGGTCCATACATAGCTACAAACGCCGTTTAGTCTCAGACAACTCATATAGTCCCAGACTTTCCGTATTGTCCCTGTCCATACATCAGGCCCCTGAGCTCTTTGAGAGAAAGGGCAAACTATTCATGTACATTATCGTTATTATTATTATTATTAGTAGTAGTAATAGTGGTAGTAGTAGTATCATTATTACTATTTTGAGTTCTGTTTAACTGGTTTTTAAGAAGTGACATGTTCTGCATTGAAGTGGCCCCTTTGGTGTGGGCTGGGCTGTGACTAATGTCAGCAGCATGATTTGATACATCATTACATGTATGAGATCCGTCAGAAAGACTGGTTGGGTAGATCTTCTTCTTCATGGGTTGCAACTCCCAGATTCACATAAGTTTGATTTTTTTTTTTTTAATAGACATTTGGGTTTAGACTTAACATCAATGCTGTTTTGAATGAGCAAGGTACTTAAAGTGTGACTGAATAAGCAAGATAGTGATTTAGAAACGCGATTTCCGAGTTCTAGGTTAAGATGTGGAAAGACTTGTAACTGATGTCATTGTGATTTGCGTAATTCCAGCAATATTTTAATGGTGGGCATGTTTAAAAAACACACTTTTATTTAATCTTTTTTCAATTATTTTTTTTTTTCAGGTGCATGGAATCATCCGAAGAGCAAGCACATTCAACACAGGCAGAATCGAACATCTGTATGAAGACCCCAAGACTCACAAGGAAGGCTGTGAGTTTGAAACTGCTACTTCAATTTGTGTCATGTTTATGATGACGATGATGATGACATGGATACTTATTTAGCACCTATCCTCAGTCAGAGACCAAGCCATAAGCGTGCAGTCATTTGCATTACAGTCTGCCTACCTGGGTAGAGTCGACTGATAGCTGTCATTGGGCGCTCATCATTCGTTTACTTTGTCATTCAGTCGGGTTTCAGTCATGCAAACCACACACACACACACACACACACACACACACACACACACACACACACACACACACACACACACACACACACATGGATCATAGATCTTTAACATGAGTATTTGATCTTCTGTGTGTGTATACACAAGGAATGAGTTCAGGCACTAGCAGGTCTGTATGTATGTTGTACTGGGAGATCAGAAAAATCTCCACCCTTAACTCGCCAGGTGCAATGAGGCTCGAACTCGAGGAAACTTGCACCACCGCACCTGTATTGTATAATTTGTCCCAGCAGATTTTTCTGGGTGAAATAAGGGCTTCTGTTCTCAGTAAGAGCACATTGCTACATTGCAGTGGTACTTATGTATACATTTTTTTCTCTCTCTCTTTCTGAAAGTGAACTTATGTTAACTCATTCTACTCCAGGTACGAGTTCCAGGTACCATGATTACTTCCCCTGTGGACCTTGTACGAGTATTCTTATAGTCACACCAACACGCTTTTCAAATTTCGTTAATTCTTGCTTGGTACAGTTGGCATTCTAAACTGAAATGTTTACAGATTCATGGAAACATGAAAATGAAGCTTTTTTTTTTTTTGACTGATTAAATCAATAGTTCTCCATCTGTTTTTGCTGTTTTAGTCAACCACCCTGTTTTTTTCTGCAGTGGTCTTATGCAGTGCTGGTCTAGGGGATTTGTAGTGGGCATGTGGCTGTGGGGTAGAATGAGTTAATACCAAAATGGAATTTCTCCACAGAAATTTTGTGAGGGACAAACCTTTGGTTGCTGTGGGTTCTTTATGTGGGCTAAACACAGTGCTGCACACAGGTCTTCTTCTTCTTCTTCTGTGTTCACTTGTATGCACACGAGTGGGCTTTTACGTATATGACCGTTTTTACCCCGCCATGTAGGCAGTCATACTCCGTTTTCGGGGGTGTGCATGCTGGGTATGTTCTTGTTTCCATAACCCAGCGAACGCTGATATGGATTACAGGATCTTTAACGTGCATATTTGATCTACCATCTGCAGCGTTTTCGTGACATTACTCCCACGCCACTCATTCCGAGTCCCCAATACACAGCCACATCTGTGTTCGTCTTTCGCAGCCCCAGTGCTGACAGTCTGCAGGGAACCATCGATGATAGGTCGCCAGGAGGCCACACTCCAGTGGAGGCCCTGCACTGTTGCTGAGTCACTTTGGTGGTGTTCAGTAGTGCCTGATTGAACGTACTCAGGACACCACCTACTAAGACCCCTGCTGACGACAATAATGGCTTAGTCGTGGAGCCAGGCTGTGTCTCATCCAGAGTGGAGGCCACCACCACGTCCCTCCAGCGGCAATGCCACATGAATCCGCCAACACTGAAGACCTTGACAAGACTCACCCCAAGTGCAGAAGTGAGGGGGTATTGAAACTGAGGTCACCGTGGTAGCAGGGCATAAAAGGCCACGTAATTTGGTTGTTTTTTTTTTATATTGATGATGAAGAGGAAGGATGATGATGATGATGATGATAATGACAATGCTGCTGTGGAGTTCTATTTAGGTTTGGGGCTACGTGACAAAGCTGTACTCTATGCTTCCTGTCATGATAATATCCCGGCATCAGTCAGGCCCGAGAGATACAGACACTTGCAGTGTTAGTCAGGAAATTAGAGCAGCACACTCAAAAACGCATCTGTGAAGTAGATGATACTGGACTGTGTGGTCCCAATCTTCCCATTTAAGCCCACACCACACTCCTGTCTGGGTAGGAGCCAGCCGCGGGTTGAAAAAGCCACCTTCGCTGGGATTTGAACCCACATCCTCCCAGCCATCAGTTCACAGCGCTAACCACTTTGCGACTGGTGACATATGACTGTTTTACCTGGCTGTTTGGTACGTTGTAGATCTCTGGTGATTAAACTTTGATGTATTTATTCAGTACCTGGATGTGTCAAGCCTTGCGATCAGGTGATCAAGAATTAATTGTATTCACAGTGTGATGGAATGTAGGACTGAACACGCGATGCCTGTTGTGAAAGCGACGCTCTTTGGCATGTTTGAAAAGTGAAAAAAATCCTCATGTGACTATTATTATTTGCAAGTGAACTGTGGTTGAAATGTGAATTTTTTTTTTCAGTGAGGTAATTTCTGCAGATTTTCCTTCGGTGTCTTAACTCTTTGTAGTCGAAAAATGTTTTTTTAATTTTTATTTTTTATCTTTTCCAAAATAGGAATGAATGTAAAGAGGTGTAAAAATATGTCAATATGAGCAAAAATCGAAGCGTGCGCTGTTCCTTAGAAGTCAGAGTTCACATTCTGAAGCCCTGTACTTTGTGTGTGTGGTGGTGTGATTTATCAGGGGATCCAGAACATACATCTCATCTGGATTCAGGTTGTTGTTCCTGTCTGCCGTCTCACCACACTGGTTTCCTTCATGGAAACAAAGTGATAATCCCACTTTCAATTCTGTTATGCATTGAAATAACAATAAGGAGAAGTAAATCGCTCTCTTTACAAGGTAAATAACTTCAAGTTAGTGCTGCTGATGCTACCGAATCAGAAAGCACACAGGTAAGTAAAAGGAACTGAAGAACAAACCTAGACGCTTCCTCAAAAAAAAAAAAAAGAAAAGAAAAGGAAGTTCTGGGCCTGTCCAAATGCCGATCATTTGACATGTGCACACTGCGGCAATGACAGAAGAAAAGCGCAAACGAAAATGAGCTTTTGCTAGTCATGAATATATGTATGCTACATAGAATATACGGACAGTATAGAGAAAGCACATGGTTGCCTTGATGGATTTTTGACTCAAAATGAAAGAAAAATGAGGCTAAGAGAATGAAGAATTAAACAGCATTAAGGAAAAGTAACTCTCTCTGTTTACAATTTACTAACATTTTTTTCTTCTGAATAATATATGTTGCTCAACAGTGTGCTGTGCTTTGTTCTGTGTGACCCTCCCCCTCCTCCTTCCTTTTCTCTCTCTCATGTGTGTGTGTGGTGTGTGTGTGTGTGTGTGTGTGTGTGTGTGTTGTGTATGCGTGCCTTTGTGTGAAGCTTGGCATCACTTCAACACATAGAAAGTAGCCACTTGCTCAGACTGAACTCTTTTTGAGGACTGTGACATCAGAACAAGACAAACCAGAAGTAGACTGCCTGTATTTCTTTGCAAAACATATGCATAAGAATTGCAACGGTGGTATGGACTTGTGATTTCTGAGAAAACAAATGGCAAATTGTATTCAGATACATTGTATAAAGAAGTGCACACATGCAGGCACACACACGTGAACCAGGCAAATCACAATAAACAATTTGAAACAATGTCAGATAGTCAGGATTGCCTGTTTATTCGCGCTCACTAGTACTACTGTTCGTCCCCACACACACAAACGCATGTGCACACACACACATACACACACACACACATATATTTATATCAAAAAAAGAAATATTGAGTTCTCAATGTCTGATTTATTCGGGTAACTTCATGTCATTTTCTTCAGGTTTCTTCTCATTGAAACTGCATATAACTGGTGTCTCTTTGTCATTCAGTTTCATTCTTGTAACTGAACACAACTTGATGTGTAATTCTTGTTAGTGTACATACCTTTATGTTTTATTCTTGTAATTGTACATAACACTTAGTTATTCTTATTACTGTACATAACTCCTCCTCAAAAGAGGAAGCGCCGGGCCTGTCTTTGCTGCTGAGTGCACATATCAGATGATCGGTATAAGGATCTGGGTTTGTTCCAATGTACCTATTATTTACCTGTGTGTTAGCTGAATTGGTAGCGTAAGCAGTACTGACTTGAAGTTGAAGTTGTGTACCTTGTGAATGGAGAGAGTTCACTCTTTACCCTTTTGACTCATTTGTGTAAACAAAGTGAGTATGTTTTAACCAGGTGTTAGGTTGTGTGTGTGTGTGTGTGTGTGTGTGTGTCCGTGGTAAACTTTAACATTGGCATTTTCTCTGCAGATACTTTGTCAGTTGACACCAAATTAGGCATAAAAATAGGAAAAATTCAGTTCTTTCCAGTCATCTTGTTTAAAACAATATTGCACCTCTGGGATGGGCACACACACACACACACAAAAATGAAGCCTAATTATATGCAAACTGCATTTACTGTTATATTTCTGTTTTTGTATTCTCTAAACTTGGCACTTTGATCTGATATTCTGACCCAACAACAAGAGCAGTCATTATTATCATTTTTTTGTTCAAACAGGAACTTCTTTTGCTAAGCATGGAAGTTTTATTTATTTTACAAACGTTTTGGTGCAGAGGGTAAAAGAGGGAAATTACTCTGTAATTAATACTAGGGGACTTAATTCGCTTTAAACTGATCTTTCTCATCTTAAACATTACATTTTGAAATTATACACAATACATAAAAAGCTTGGATTTTTTTTCATTGTATCACAAGTGAGCCTTGAAGGCCTTGCCTCTCGTGTTAATCATTTCATCTCCTGGCCTAATTGTTAATTTTTAATGTACATAACTCCATTTTCATTTCTGTTAGTTTTATCGTGAGAGATCTGCACTGTGTGCGTGTGTGTGTGTGTGTGTGTGTACTGAGGTGTTTCCACCTTCACACAAGCTGACACTGCTGGCCTGTCTGTCTCAGTATGACTCCCTTTGTCTCTCTTTGTCTATCCTTTTTTTCTCTTTTTTTCATTGTGTCTCTCAGATTTGTATGTTAATTTGTCCAGTTGTCATTATGTGAAAGTGCGTGTGTGCATGTGTGCGTGCGTATGTGCTGTTCTCAGTGTTCTGTGCTGTTTTTTTTTTTTTTTTTTTTTTTTTTCACCTTTCCACATGCTGACACCCCCCTCTCTCTCTCTCTCTCTCACTCTCTTCGCCTATGCTTTTTCTTTCTTTTCTTACTGTGTCTCTCAGATTTGTTTATTATTTTGCCCAGTTATCATTATGTGAAATGTGTGTGTTATCATTATGTGAAGTGTGTGTGTGTGTGTGTGCGCGCGCGTGCGCTGTTTTTTTTTTTTCCAACCAGTTGTCATTATGTGAAAGTGTGGGTGTGGGTGTGAATGCAGTTTTGTCTGTTTATCAATAATACATGTTCCATGCTTATCACTGATGTATTGGAAGCATGTTGCTGGCAGACTCTGTGTGTGTGTGTGTGTGTGTGTGTGTGTGTGTGTGTGTGTGTGTGTGTGTGTGCATGATGTAGTTGTTTTTTCATCTTCACACAAGCTGACACTGCCTCTTCTCATAGTCTGTCGTATCTTTGTTTCTTCTTTTTTCCTTGTTTGTCAATGTGTCTCACAGATTTGTATGTTATTTTTTCCAGTCGTCATTAAGTGAAAAGTGTGAGTGTGTGCGTGTGTGTGCGTGCGCGTGCATATATAAGTATGGGTGTGTCTCACTGGTTGCTTATTAGATCATTTACATTATTCAGTTTAACATCAATAAGCAACAGTGATCTCAAGGATGTCATCTTTAGTCAGTGCTGCCTCTGCCACCTGCGACAGCATCAAAAAGAGGTCACAGTCTGAGTCCCCGTGTGTGCGGATCACAAACAAGAGGCTAGCTTTGCATCATGCTGGCTCTACGTGGCATGCGTGTGTGGTTTGTGGTGCTCTTGTGTCGGTGAAATATTTTCAGCAGAGAACCAAACTTTCGACTAAACGGCTCCCAGCCGAGCAGCTTTAGTGCTTGCATGAAGGTGTGCGTGGTCAGGGCATCCGATGATGCATGGACACACGTTCCTGACAAGCTTTGTGAAAGGAAAAGACGCTAGGAAATCTGGTTTTTGTTTTGGAAGCCTCTTATTATGCATAATTTAATTTATTATGCATACTTACTGTTATATATTCAAATACCCCTGGTGAAAAATTGATGGATTGACATAGAGACATGTCCTAGGTTTATGTGAGAGTGATTATTACTGCTCTTTGACCTAATTTTCTTTTCTAGTTTTTTTCCTTTTCTTTTTTTCCGGTCCTACGAGATCAGTATTGACAGTTCTAAGCCCAAATATGGCCCTGTTTGCTTGGCTGAGCTATGCGGCGAAAAAGAAAGAAAAAAAAGAAAGAAAGAAAAATGGGAACCCTGTGGATTGATTTTCAATGTGTTTCAGCCATGCATCTGCACTATGGGGACATGACGGACTCCACGTGCCTGGTGAAGATCGTCAGCGAGGTCCAGCCCACCGAGGTCTACAACCTGGCTGCTCAGAGCCACGTCAAGGTCAGGGTCTTGTCAGGGTCAGGGTCTGGTCAGGGTCAAGAGTCTTGTCAAGGTCAGATCCAGGTGGACGGTCGAGACTTGTCTGTGTCAGAGTCCTATCAAGGTCAGAGTTCAGTTGCCATGGTCAAAGTCTTGCTAGGGTCAGACTCACATCAAGGTCAGAGCCATGTCAAGGTTAAGATGTGCCATTTTCTGTCAGTCTCTCATCTTTTGTGCAATATTTGTTAAGTTTTGATTGGTGTATTTTGTCAAGGTTTAGTCAGTTATTTTCTGCCAGTCTTATATCCTCATTATATATAGAGAGAGAGAGAAAGAGAGAGGGTTTTTTGTTTTTGTTTTTTTTAAATAAGTTGAATTTTGCTTTTAACTGACATTTTATAAACAAATGTCGTTTTCAGTAGTCTTATTCAGACTGAACAGTTGATTTTTAACTGGATAGATACGTTGGCAGAAGCTATCATTCATGACATCTTGACTAAATTATTGGTACTAGCATTTTGGAAAATTTTGGGGGGGGAATGAAGCTCCAAAATGAGCAGGTGTCTGGGTTAATAAATGTCAGGGTGCATAGGACATTGGAAAGAGAAAAATTAGCTTGTTCCTAGGTGTTTTTCTTTTTGTCTTTGTGTATTTTTGGGTGGTGACTTCAGTTCACGCGCCTGCACGAGTAGGCTTTTACATGTGACTGGTTTTACCTCCGCTGTTAAGGCAGCCATATTCCATTTTCAGGGGTGTGGAGGGTTTGATACGAAATTCAGATGCTTAGGTCACGTGTTGTAGCTCAAGGACACTTAATAGGACATTTTGAAATTCTATTGGACAAAGTGTCTGTTTTTTTTACTTTTTAGGTACACTTTCATTTGACATTGCAAACATATTGACCAAAGAACATGGTTCTTTGTTTCTGGCAAGTTTTCCTGACCCAGAGTAAATCAAGCGCACAATACACTTTTTCAAAGTGATTTCTTTTAACTTAAAACAAAGTAGAAATGTTGTCAGAATGGGTGATAAGCTGCTTACTGATTGGCTTGAAATAATTTCAAAGCTGCTTGTAAATCCATAAAAGCAGAGACATTTGGATGCATCTTAGTCACAGACATTGAACTTTCAAGTCCGACGTAGCAAAAATGACGTTTGGATAGTTTGAATAAAAATGTTTGATTCATTTGGATGCATCTTAGTCACAGACATTGAACTTTCAAGTCCGACGTAGCAAAATAATGTTTGGATGATTTGAATAAAAATGTTTAATTCATTTGGATGCATCTTAGTCACAGACATTGAACTTTCAAGTCCGATGTAGCAAAATAACGTTTGGATGATTTGAATAAAAATGTTTAATTCATTTGGATGCATCTTAGACACAGACATTGAACTTTCAAGTCCGACGTAGCAAAATAACGTTTGGATGGTTTGAATAAAAATGTTTCATTCATTCATTTTTCAGAGGCTGTAGGTCCAGCGTCTGCTGTCCGACACTCAGATGAATCCCTGGATGTGCATCCCCATTCTTCATTCATCTTTTTATTTTTTATTTTATTATTATTTTTTTTATAACGTTTATGTTCAAAATTTTCAATTTTTACATTACAAAACATACATAATTTGTAATATCTACATAAAGGGAAAAAAAGAAAGAAAAAAAAAACCTGAAGGGAAAAAAGGATGCTATGAAGAGAAAAAAAATGATAGAGTACATTAAATGAAGTATACAAAAGATAAAATAACAAAAAAATTATACACATGTATACACTTTTTCACACACATAATTATACAATAATCTTACACACATAAGCATATAATACATACATGCCAGAATTTGATAAGCTTGATGAATTGGAGGTTGCCATTATCATTGGACAATATATTTGTCTTCCACTGAGATGTAAAATATAGACTAGATCTAAATCAATAATGTAATCGCACAACATGCGGTTAGCATATATTTGTCACTTTAGTTTTTGTCTGTAAACATGGCTTCATATGGAAACCATCTAGTGATAAAGTCATTATTGGCAAAGTTTTTTCGGGCTACATATTCTTTAATTGTGTATCTGAATTTCAGTTTATTATTAGAAACCTTGCTGAACAGGCACAGTTTTGTTTAACTGGATGAAAGGCCCCGATCGGAGCCTTACTGTTTACAACCGTTTCAGATGAAGAGCCTCGATAGGGGCCTTGGTTAGTTTTTTTGGAGTGGCACTTGATTTCCATAATGACATTATGAGCTACAGATCCTTCTTCTTCTTCTTCTGCGTTCACTCGTATGCACACGAGTGGGCTTTTACGTGTATGACCGTTTTTACCCTGCCATGTAGGCAGCCATACTCCGTTTTCGGGGGTGTGCATGCTGGGAATGTTCTTGTTTCTATAACCCACCGAACGCTGACATGGATTACAGGATCTTTAACGTGCGTATTTGATCTTCTGCTTGCATATACACACGAAGGGGGTTCAGGCACTAGCAGGTCTGCCACCTATGTTGACCTGGGAGATCGTAAAAATCTCCACCCTTTACCCACCAGGCGCCGTCACCGTGATTCGAACCCGGGACCCTCAGATTGACAGTCCAACGCTTTAACCACTCGGCTATTGCGCCCGTCGAGCTACAGATGTCTTGACTGACCTTTCCACGCTCCACTGTGCCCAACAAACGCGGTGTGCATTGCTGTATTCGCGAGCAAGAGAGTTATTTTCACAGTGACTGGTTCACGTGTATAGTGCGTGTCGACAGTGGCGTCTGACCCAGTTTCGTCTCAGTCACAAGGCAGCAACAGATTTAGATGAATGGCTACTGTCGTAGCTCTATAATGTTCTGAATTTTATCTGTTTCAAGGTCTTCGTGCTTTCTTGGATTTGTTTACAAGTCATCAGTGTGTGCAAATTTTGAACAAAATGTATGGATACTTTCATCATCTCACTACATGATAGCAAAAGAAGGAAGTTTATATTTTGTCGCCAAGTAACTTATGTTACTTCCAGTCTGGAAGTTTTCAGTTAATAAATTATAACATTTGTTTTCTGGCAATTTTATTTCTTACCCATATTTACAATTATGCAATAATCTTACACACATAAACATATAATACATACATGCCAGAATTTGATAAGCTTGATGAATTGGAGGTTGCTGTTCACATTATCATTGGACAATATATCTGTCTTCCACTGAGATGTAAAATATAGACTAGATTTAAATCAATAATGTAATTGCACAACATGCGGTTAGCGTGGGGGGGTTGGGGGGGTGGGGGGTGGGGGGAACGTCAGGGGAGCTAACTGGCAGTACTAAGTTAGTTATCTTGCATTCTTCATTCATCCTTCTACCTTGCTTTCGCTGTCATTCTCTATGTTCTTGTGGTGCAGGTGTCCTTTGAGCTGGCTGAGTACACGGCAGATGTGGACGCCACAGGAACGCTCAGACTTCTGGACGCCATCAGGACATGCGGTCTTTCGCAGCAGGTTCGATTCTACCAGGCCTCCACGTCGGAGCTGTACGGAAAAGTGCAGGAAATCCCTCAGAAAGAAACCACGCCCTTCTATCCTAGGTCTCCCTATGGTAAGAGAAGTCACTGTGTGTGTGTATGTGTGTGAGATGTTTGTGCGTGCGTTTTTTTGTCTTGTTTTCTGGACTTGATAATTGGGCATTCTTACTGTGTTGTGTATTTTTTTTTCTGGCCTGTTAAGTGTGAGATGCTTGGATGCTTGTTGGCAGTTTTTGGTTGTTTGTGGTTGTTATTTATTATATGTCATTACTTTTGTGTTAAATATGATTGTGTTTATGCTCAGGTAAATTTTTTTTTTAAACCAGTAGAGTGCCCATAAGACGTCAGCTGATGTCCTGCAGTATTGCCATTGTGTCTATGAGACGTCCACTGACATCCTGCATATGTTACGATTTTTCCTTTATTGGAGTTTGGTTCACTTCACATAAAAAGACTCTGAACAGTTAGCTTGATGTGTCTGGATTATAAAACTACTATTTAATTACACATACTTAACCGTGACCCAACTAGTGCAGACTCCGGCAGGGGTCTGACATTCCTGTCCTGTGCAAACTATCCGCCCATGCGGAGCAGACGAAACTACGGCCGATAACCTCCCGGAAGTAGGTAACCTCCCCTTTGTCCCGCTGGTTATCGCCCTCTTTTTCCGGCAGCCATCATGACTCCTGTACCTGTGCTCTTCATACGGCTAAGTTTTTTCGTATTTTCTGTCTATCGATTCTCTGGCGTTCTTGTTTGTGGTCAAATTATGTCTCCAACCAGGTCACATAATTATGTAGCTCGATTGGGGAATCGTGCTAAAATTAAGGCGCGATCGCAATCGATTCACTGACACTCTGGGCCCTCTACTCCTGGCCCTCTAAACAACGCCAACCCGCCTCCTTCTCCACTTCCTCCGCTCCCTCCGGTCGACTCCAGACCTCCGCCACCTCCTCTGGTGACTTCTAGAGGTTTGTGGTCACACACTCAGGTCAGTGTTACCTTTCATGTCATTTTTATCGATCTGCGAACTCACTCGACGCGATCCGCATTTTCTCGGCCCTGCCAGTCGGCAGTGTACGAGTCGATCTCCTCTATCTCTTTACCATACCCACAGTTGCACCAATGGAATGGCCACAATCCCTTTGGGGGGGAGAAAAAAAAAAAAAAAAAAAAAAAAAAAAAGGCAGCTTGTCTTGGATCTGCACGTTAGACTGGGCCCAATGTGCGATGCGTCCGTGGTGGCGGCCGTGACATCGGATCACGCGACCCCCAATAGCGACCGAGGCGTGTAGGGATGCCCTCCCCTGGTGTAGGGAGGAAGGTGGACCACTAGGGGACACGCTTGCCCATACACGTGCACCCCTCCCCTTGTCCGGATCACCCGATCCAAGGGAGGCAACCCCTGCTTCGGCACCCTTGCCGGTGACTGCCGCAGTTATTTCCCTTGCACCGGCACTGCTCCTCGCCTTCAGTGCGAGTGTGTGCACGGTCCTACCAAGCTATGCGGTGATGACCCCATCTGCCACACCGCCGAGTGCTGCTGTTTCCCATCCACTAATGGTGTCTCAGCAAGCTACTCAACCAAACAATCAGCAACTCATCGCTAAACTTGCTGCAGCAATTATGCACCACTCTGCCTTCCGGTGCCGCGTCTTGCGCCCACAGAGCAGGTACGTGCACGCCCCATTGGAACTTCGGCAGTGTTGGATTCTTCTGCCCCATTGCCTAACTCTGCTGTTTCCCAGACTAATATTGGCACTTCCACGTTGGAGTACCTCTTATATCATATCATATATCAATATCAAGGCGTGCAAGCCTGACAAGGCCTTTTACCTGCTTGAAGTGGGGAAGAAAAAGAGAGTCCCCACGTATGTCTGTTGCATTTTTCAACATTGAGTGCGCAGTGCTTGAAAAATCAGAAAATATGTAAATGAGTTTTGTATTTAAAGTTTTCACAATGAATATCAAGATAATTCTTAAATGTATTAATAACTCGATCCTGCCTCTCGGCAGTGCTCGGGCCGATCTTGTCTATCACTTTATCCGTCAACACACAACTGACAACTGAACGTCGGTCCTCTCGCAGGAGCTATTCGCGAGATTGGACCGCCGTTCAGCAACAGGGGGATGCACATCCCACGGCAAGCCGACGGACTTGTCACCCCCTCGCCCACGACGCCCATAACACTGGATTACGGCGCCGTCATGCCACAGGCCCCGACCGTCTCGCGTCCGATGGCAACCAATTCGGGTTGGGATGCCCACGGCACTAAGGGGCATTATAATTATTCCCCTTGCGCTCGTTTTCACCTGTGTCGGTTACGGTGGCATCGAACCACGGACTCTCACACAGAACATGACACTCCTCCCTGTTCAGCGAGGACACGTCGCACAAGGGGGATATGTGCTCTAAAGACACATTCCTTTTCGATGATTTTCGGCGCCAAGGGAGGCAACTCCACATTCGTAACCTAGGCGCTCGAAGCTGTGGTTAGTTTCGCCGACACAGCACATCACTCCTGCCCCCCGTGCTGTCCACCAACGATGTTTTCTTTCGGTTTCTCATTGGGTCCTCATGCCCAGTCAGGGACTTTACACATCTTTGCATAGCAACTGCACTTTTCTTGCTGTTTCTCAGGTTATTGGCTACAGGAAATGCATCACAATATTTCCCCTTCTATCCATTTGATTTATTATCACAAGCAACAATCACGAAATATATATAGAAAAATCTATACATATTTAAAAAAAAAAAAAAAAAAAAAAAAAAAATATATATATATATATACATATATATATACACACACACACATATATACATATATATGAGATATATTGCTACATTCATACGCATTTCTGCTTTCACGTATAGATGCGTACTTATCCATCGGTATACACATGTGTATGTGCTTATGGGATAGGTTCAGACGACTTTCATATTAACATGTACAATTATATTTCTATCTCAATTCATTGACATCTGTTCATTGAGATTCCCTACATAGCAATATAGGCACACTTGCATTTGCGGCCTTCTGTTCACAATGCCCAGAACTCTCTGCCTCTACGTACTGGCACTTTATTCATATGCGTATGTACATCTCATATGTAGGTGCATGGACAGATTCCTTTCCATTGATGATTATGCACACTTACCCACTTACTTGGGTATATCGGTGCACGCTACACGTATGCTTATACAGCCGCTTATTTCTTGTGTCTCGATCTCTTGTCATTGGCATACTTCTGACATCATCACTTGAGCTGATGGAAGTTTTTATTCCCTTGGCACATATATGTATTCATTTCCATAAATTCATCCCTACCTTGCTTTTGGAGGACGACTGCACTCACAAAAATAGAATAAAATAATAATAGCCTCATTCACGCCTGAATGTATGCTCCTTCACATTTCAGTAGTGGCTGGTCCTTAGGGATCCACACATACCCCCTTCACACCCACAGGGCTAAGAATGCCTCTCTTGGTGCAAGGACGGACAAGGCAACCCAACTCATTTGCCTGCAACAATCACCCATAAGGCTGGAGATGCACAAGGAAGGATGAGGCAGTCCAACTTAGAGGTGCCACTCTGGACACACATGCCTTTCATTCCTTTCAAGTTTGTAAGGCATCCCTTCTTTCTCCCCTTGCCTACAACAACCCTTGGTTTGCACCACTGTGATTGTGACAAAAGCTCCACACAGGCCCTACATCCTAGCCAGCCTTCCCATGAAGAGGTGCTACCTGGGCAATTACACAACCCTGTCCCAGAGACACCAGGGACATCAAGTCTTTTGTTGCCAAATGTCTGCCATCCTATGCATAGGCAACATACCAGTGCTGTCATTTTTTGACAACGTCAAAAAAGGGGGGGGGAGTGCCCATCGCCTGTCAGCTCGCATGGAGGAGCTCCACAGATCTGGCTGTCATGCCTGAGGCAGGCCCAACACGGTGACCTACCTCTGTCTCGTGCCACAGTTTCCTTCAAACACAAAAACCACTTCCACTATCGGCCCACATCCGTTGTGGAATCATCAGATCAAACCACATGCGCACCTCCTTGCATTGACGCTCATCCGCTCAGCTGTGGTCCACAGACCTCCCCCACAATACAGCTGTGGACCTCTGTCTTCTTTACCCGCACTAATGTCCTTAGGCGACACAGTACACTCTACTTTCGTCAAATTCTACTTGAGGGACACCTATCGCCTTAGGGATAATGGCTCATCGACTTCTACCAGAGAGATGTCGCACGCCTGCGGGTTGATGGCGCAAGAGCCATCGCTTCTGTGGTAGCTGCACAACAGACCATCACAGCTCACAGACAGTAGAACAGGCGAGCCCTCCACCTTGTCGCGCTATTCTGCACTAGTTGGGTCACGGTTAAGTATGTGTAATTAAAAGGAAATTTTCTATCTAAAATTACGTTTAAATAACATACTTTCCGTGACCCAAATTTAAGACCCTCCCGTCCTCCCCGCTTCCTGTTCTTCCTGCTTGCTGCACTGGTGATGGCATATTGCCGTCAAAAGAGGGCGATAACCAGCGGGACAAAGGGGAGGTTACCTACTTCCGGGAGGTTATCGGCCGTAGTTTCGTCTGCTCCGCATGGGCGGATAGTTTGCACAGGACAGGAATGTCAGACCCCTGCCGGAGTCTGCACTAGTTGGGTCACGGTAAGTATGTTATTTAAACGTAATTTTAGATAGAAAATTTCCTTTTAAATGAACATACATCAGGTAGAAGACCCCTTTCTACTCAATAATAATTTGCTTACTGACCACGTCGAATGCCAGCCAGAGATCACCAAGGGGGCATGGCTTTTGTGAAGAGTGTCTCATATTTCAAAACAGACTGTAGGAATTCGACAACCGCCTATGCCCCATGATTTTCACAAAACGCAGGGCCTGAACCTGCACAGCAGACACTTAATCAGCCCACGTGCAATTTCAAAGGAGTGATTGTCATCAAAGAACTTAACCCTCTGACTTGCAAACGTCAAAAAGCTTGCCAGCTCAGTTTCTGAGACCATGATTGACATTTTACATTGACTTTGTTTACCCACCTTTTTCATTGTTGGGACATTGATTTACTTACATGTCTGCAGGAGCTGTGATTTGTTTTCAAAAACTTACAGCCTGTTTTAATTTCTTCAACAGGTATAATCTGACAATAGGCATGCTATTTCTAGCGTATTTTGTTTCTGTTCTTAATGGATGTCATTATGTAGAGGTGGAAATAGACTTTTTTGTTGAACAAAAATGATTATCTTGACTTTACATGCTTGAACAATTACCTACAATCAACCTAATTGGGACAGAAAGCCCAGAAGCAGAATCTACACTCATTTTCCTTCACAAAAACGATCACTTTCTTTCTGTATTGCCTATAGCTTTTGTGCTGGTATTTTTTTGTGATTTATTACCCCCGAATCCTCAAAATGGGAGAACACTTTTTTTTTTTTTTTTTTGATAACAAAATTCTCTGGCACTGAACTGGTTAATCATGGCACAAAAGAAAAAAAAAGGAATGGTCATTGTCAGAGGCATATAAGTCCTGGGTTTATGTGCAGGAATTTGACTATAGTTGTGCCTAATTTTCGTTTCAGTATTTTTTTTTTTTTATATTATATTTTTATATTCAGTTTTTCAATCTGGATATCCCTGTGCGGTCAGCTGGACAATAAACAAAACATTGAAAAGATTATCTCCCTTAGACAACATGATTGAAATGATTATTTCCCTTAGACCATTTATCTCTCCCCCCCTCGCCCCCTCTCCTTTCCATCCGCTGTACCCCCAACTCCCATTCCATTCCACCCTATTGTAAGTGTTAAGGTCATCAGCCTTCAGAACCAGAATCAGAATACCTTTATTATCTCGTAGAGAAATTAAGTGTGGTGAAGTCTGTGATACATACAAATAAAAAGCAAAACAGTAAATTTGACATACAACACATACATAACAAAATAGCACTCAACTCAGTCATTGCAAAGCAAGCCCCATAACTTTCCATCATTTCAAACACATACATACATGCGCGCACGCACACACCCGCCTGTATGCAAGCACCCATGCACACTTATTGTATATATACACATGATCAAATGAATATAGTGGTAAAATCAATAGAAATTGATACCAATCTGTAAAACATTCAACATACAACACTACCCACTTTTTTAGGGTATCTCCCACCCGCTGCAAGGATGCTGGGATTTCTTACATGTCACATAGAGTACTCACCTGTGGTTTACGTCTGACCAGGTGTGGCCAAGCTGTACGGGTTCTGGATTGTCGTCAACTACAGGGAGGCCTACGACATGTTTGCCTGCAACGGAATCCTCTTCAACCATGAAAGCCCACGCAGAGGTACAGCTTATATTTAAAAGAAGGGAAAAAAAAGGTTATGATTATGGATGAATATATGTCTTTGATGCTATGAAACTGGACAGGATGCATGCTTATTCTTTGAGTGAGTCCCTGGGATGTTCTAAAAAAAATTCAGAGCAAGCAATTAAAAAGAGTAAAAAAGATTGAAACAGGGTTTCAGTGTAGCAATTTAGATTGGATTATGAGTGTGCAGCATCAGTCTGGGACCTCCCTAGAAAAATGGTCAAAGTCGCTTGGACCCCCCAGTATATTAAAAAACAACAACAAAAAAACCCACCTTTTCCCAAGCCCTGAGATTTATGTTATGATGTATGAGCTAACCATGACATGCAAAGCATGTTTTAAAACAAAGAAAGCAGGTTCTTTTAGGAAAAAAAACAACAAAAAAGAAGATATACACCCACCCACCCACCCACACATACCCACACTTACACACATGAACATTTTGTCACATGGAAGAAGCTCACCATTAGTTATGTAAATAATAGTCATAACAAAAAAGAGAGGCAAAGCCTTCAAGACTCACTTGTGATACACTTAAAAAAAAAAAAATGCAAGCTTTTTATGTATTTAGTGTAATTTTAAAATGTAATGTTTAAGATGAGAAAGATCAGTTTAAAGCAGATTAACACACCTAGCATTAATTACAGAGTAATTTCCCTTTTTTACTTACTTTACCAAAACGTTTGCAAAATAAATAAAAATTCCATGCTTAGCAAAAGAAGTTCCTGTTTGAACAAAAAATGATAATAATGACTGCTCTAGTTGTTGGGTCAGAATATCAGATCAAAGTGCCAAGTTTAGAGAATACAAAAAATATAAATATAACAGTAAATGCAGTTTGCATATAATTAGGCTTATTTTTTATTTTTTTGTGCCCATCCCAGAGGTGCAATATTGTTATAAACAAGATGACTGGAAAGAACTGATTTTTTCCTATTTTTATGCCTAATTTGGTGTCAACTGACAAAATATTTGCAGAGAAAATGTCAGTGTTAAAGTTTACCACGGACACAGACATAGACACACACACACACACACACACACACACACAGACAACCGAACACCGGGTAAAAAAAAAACTCCACCTTTTCCCAAGCCCTGAGATTTATGTTATGATGTATGAGCTAACCATGACATGAAAAACATGTTTTAAAACAAAGAAAGCAGGTTCTTTTAGAAAAAAGAAAAGAAAAAAAGATATACACACACCCACCTACCCACACTTAAACACATGAACATTTTGTCACATGGAAGAAGCTCACCATTAGTTATGTAAATAATAGTCGTAACAAACAAACAAACAAACAAACAAAAAATCAACCCACAGTAGCCCAAAAGACCGCCCAAAATACCAACCACCATGAATTATCCCTAATGTTTTAATTTTTGTATTTGTATTTCTTTTTATCACAACAGGTTTAACAGGTTTATCTGTGTGAAATTCGGGCTGCTCTCCCGAGGGAGAGCGCATTGCTACACTACAGCGCCACCCATTAAAAAAAAAAAAATTTTTCCTGCATGCAGTTTTTATTTGTTTTTCCCATCAAAGTGGGGGTTTTTCTACAGAATTTTGTCAGGAACAACCCTTTCGTTGCCGTGGGTTCTTTTACATGCGCTAAGTGCATGCTGCACATGGGACCTCGGTTTATCGTCTCATCCGAATGACTAGCGTCCAGACCACCACTCAAGGTCTAATGGGAAGTAACCCACTTGAAAGAGCGATGTGTATTGTGTTAGCATTTGGCGGGTTATTTCAACGATTGCGCTTCAGAGGCAGTTCTTGTAGAAAGTGTCAATCTCTAAGTTTGTGAGAAGAAAAAAAAAGAAAGAAAAAAAAAAAGAGGGGGAGCAGAGACCAGAACATGTTACGGCAAAGCATTTTAATTTCCAACACACTTTAGAGTGGTGTGGCTAAGTGCAAGGCCACTAACTGACCTTTTCTTTCTTTTCAAAACTTTTTGACTCACTTGTGTAAACAAAGTGAGTATGTTTTAACCCGGTGTTCGGTTGTCTGTGTGTGTGTTTGTCTGTGTGTCCGTGATAAATTTTAACATTGACATTTTCTCTGCAAATAATTTGTCAGTTGACACCAAATTAGGCATAAAAATAGGAAAAATTCAGTTCTTTCCAGTCATCTTGTTTAAAACAATATTGCACCTCTGGGATGGGCACAAAAAAGTAAAAAATGAAGCCTAATTATATGCAAACTGCATTTACTGTTATATTTATATTTTTTGTATTCTCTAAACTTGGCATTGATCTGATATTCTGACCCAACAACAAGAGCAGTCATTATTATCATTTTTTGTTCAAACAGGAACTTCTTTTGCTAAGCATGGAAGTTTCATTTATTTTGCAAACGTTTTGGTGCAGATAGTAAAGAAGGGAAATTACTCTGTAATTAATGCTAGGGGACTTAATTTATCACAAGTGAGTCTTGACGGCCTTGCCTCTCTTGTTATTTATTTTGCAAACGTTTTGGTGCAGATAGTAAAAAAGGGAAATTACTCTGTAATTAATGCTAGGGGACTTAATTTGCTTTGAACTGATCTTTCTCATCTTAAACATTACATTTTGAAATTATACTCAATACATAAAAAGCTTGGATTTAAAAAAAAAAGTCTATCACAAGTGAGTCTTGAAGGCCTTGCCTCTTGTTTTTTTTATTTTTATTTTTATATATATATTTTTTTTTACTCATTACCTGGTAACTCCTCCCCTCCCCCTAGTTTGCTCCTGAAGTCCTGTTTTTTTTTCTTTTCTTTCAATGATCCCCCCTTACCCTCCTGCCTCCAGCTTACTCCAGCCATCCTGTCTCCTCCACTCCCCTTTCTCCCCCCCAGTTTACTTCTGTAATCTTTTATTATTATTTTTTTTATTTTTATTTTTTTTAGCGATTCTCCCCTTACCCTCCTCCCTCCAGTTTACACCAGTCATACTTTTCTTAATTCCTGTTAACGTAGGTCATCTATTGCCCCCCCCTCACCCGCCCCCCCACCCACCCCCAACCCCCCAGTTAACTGCAGCGATCCATTATATTTTAACTCATCACCCATTTTTTCCCTCATTCAACTTGGGTCATCCTTATATTTACTTCTCACTTTGCACTTTAGTTTACCCCCATTCAGCCCACCCCCCCATCCCCACCCCTCAGCTTCCTCCAGTCATCCATTATATTTTAACTTGTCACCCTTTTTTTCCCCTCATTCAACTCTAGTCATCCTTTTTCTGTGTGATTCTCTCCATTCATCCACATTTTTTTCCTGTTAACTCCAGTCATCTGTATATATTTTTTTCCCTGTTAACCCCATTCAGCCTTTTTTTTCCAGTTTACTCCAGCTATCCTTGATATTTTAACTCATCACCCACTTTTCCCCCCATTTAACTCTAGTCTTTTTTTTTTTGTGAAATCAACCCCATTCATCATTATTCTCTTCCTGTTAACCCCCATTCATCCTTTTTTCCCCAGTTTATCTAGTTTTGCATAATATCTTAACACATCACCAGATTTTCTGTCATTTAACTCTTAGTCATCATCGTTTTTGTGAGATTAACCCCATCCATCCATATTCCTTTCCTGTTAACTCCAGTCACCCATTTTTTACTTTTCCTGGTTAACTCCAGTCAACCATACGTTGTTTTTTTTTTTTTTTACCCCCTTCCTGCCTTCCCAGGAGAGACGTTTGTGACGAGGAAGATCACGCGAGCCGTGGCCAAGATCTTCCTGGGGCAGCAGGACATCCTTCAGCTGGGGAACCTGGATGCCAAGAGAGACTGGGGACACGCCAAGGACTATGTGAAGGTGGGTAGAGCTGAGTCAGTGTTGGGTGCTGGCAGTGAGCTGTTAGGTTATGAAGGTCCCGAAGCAATGTGAAGGTGGGTAGAGCTGAGTCAGTGTTGGGTGTTGGCAATGAGCTATTAGGTTATAAAGGTCCCAAAGCCTTAGTTTTATATGTAGTAATCAGTGTTGGGTGTTGGCAATGAGCTATTAGGTTATAAAGGTCCCAAAGCATTAGTTTTATGGCGATAGTGGCAGTGCATAGATGTTCAGTGTGTCTAGCGCTTGGCATCAGAAGGTGGGGAGCGCTGTAGCATTGCCTGAATCAGTGTTGGGTGTTGGCAATGAGCTATTAGGTTATAAAGGTCCCAAAGCATTAGTTTTATGGCGATAGTCGCAACGCATAGATGTTCAGTGTGTCTAGCGCTTGGCATCAGAAGGTGGGGAGCGCTGTAGCATTGCCTGAATCAGTGTTGGGTGTTGGCAATGAGCTATTAGGTTATAAAGGTCCCAAAGCCTTAGTCTTATGGCGATAGTGGCAATGCATACATGTTCACTGTGTCTAGCGCTTGGCATCGGAAGGTGGGGAGCGCTGTAGCATTGCCTGAATCAGTGTTGGGTGTTGGCAATGAGCTATTAGGTTATAAAGGTCCCAAAGCCTTAGTCTTATGGCGATAGTGGCAACGCATACATGTTCACTGTGTCGAGTGCTCAGCATAGGAAGGTGGGGAGCGCTGTAGCATTGCCTGAATCAGTGTTGGGTGTTGGCAGAGAGCTGTTAGGTTATAAAGGTCCCGAAGCCTTAGTTTTATGGCGATAGTGGCAACGCATACATGTTCACTGTGTCGAGTGCTCAGCATAGGAAGGTGGGGAGCGCTGTAGCATTGCCTGAATCAGTGTTGGGTGTTGGCATTGAGCTATTAGGTTATAAAGGTCCCAAAGCCTTAGTCTTATGGCGATAGTGGCAATGCATACATCTTCACTGTGTCTAGTGCTCAGCATAGGAAGGTGGGGACCAAACCTGTCCTTTTGTTGCCGTTCTAACCTTCCCCGACCATAAATCAGGTACCTATTCACACCTGGGTAGAGTGAGGAAATTGGAGTAAAGCGCCATTCCCCAGGACGACTTCTTCTTCATGCATGGGCTGCAATTCCTACATTCACTTGTCTGGACACAAGTGGTTCATTCGTTCTTTAGTTTAACGTCTTTTCACTGTAAGTGGGCTTTTACGTGTATGCCTGTTATTACCCAGCCATGTAGGCAGCCATACTCCCGTTTTTCAGGGGCGTGCATGCTGTGTATGTTCTTGTTTCCATAACCCACCGAACGCTAACATGGATTACAGGATCTTTAAAGTGTGTATTTGATCTTCTTCTTGCATACACACACAAAGGGGGTTCAGACACAAGCACGTCTGCTCATATGTTGACCTGTGAGATTGGAAATGTCTCCTGCCCCAACATCTGCACCGTTTCAGTGGCATTACTCCCACGCCGCTCATTTTGATTCCCCCATACATGGCCACACCCATGTTCGTCCATCGCAGTTCCAGCGTCGGCAGTCCACAGGGAACCATCGATGTTAGGTCGCCAGGAGGCCACACACCAGAGGAGACCCTGCACTGCTGCTGAGTCACTTCGGTGGTGTTCAGTGGTGCCTGTTCTGTTTTAACGTACTTAGGACACCACCTACTAAGCCCCTTACTAACGACAATAATGGCTTAGTCGCGGAGCCAGACTGAGTGAGCGTCCCTCCCAGAGTGGAGACCGCCACCACGCCCCTCAAACAACAGCCCCCCATGAATCTGCCAACACTGACGACATTGACAGGACTCACCCCAAGCACGGAAGTGGAGGGGTATCGAAACTGAGGTCACCATAAGAGCAGGGCATGAAAGGCCACAGACTGTGAGACTATTTTGTTTTTATATTGATGACGATGAAGGAGGATGAGGATGACGATGATAATGACGATGTTGCTATGGAGGTCCATTTTTGGTTTGGGACTGTGTGACAAGGCTGTACTCTACGCTTCCTGTCATGAAAGTCTCCACACTTTACCCACCATATGCAGGTTCCGAGATTTGAACTCGGGACCCTCAGATTGAAAGTCCAACGCTTAAAGCACTCGCATATTGTGCCTGTCCTAAGGGACCATTATTCACACAGGGCCATATCAGGGCTGATAAACTGTAAACTAAGGAACCAGTATTTACAGTTTTTCACCCGTGATATGGCCCTGTGTGGTTGGCTGGCTGGGGTATAAATAACAAAAGATAAAGATTCTTTTGTGTATCACAAGTGTGTGTGTGTGTGTGTGTGCAGGCCATGTGGCTGATGCTGCAGCAGGAGAAGCCGGAGGACTTTGTCATCTCCACGGGGGAGACCCACAGTGTGCGCGAGTTTGTGGAGAAGTCCTTCAAGGTGGTCGGCATCGACATTGAGTGAGTGCCCCTCTCCTCTCTTCGCCACTCTTCCCTCCTTGGATGTTTTCCCTGCCCCTTGTCTCTGTCTCCCCCCCCTCCCCCCACCCCCTTCCTGTCTTTCCCACTCTCTCCTCCACAGCCCTCACCTCTCTCTCACACACACACACTCAACAATTTACTGACGCAAATTACTGCCACACACACACACACGTATGACATTGAGTGAGTGCCCCTCTCCTCTCTTCGCCGCTCTTCCCTCCTTGGATGTTTTCCCTGTCTCTGTCTCCCCCCCCCTCCCCTCCCCCCCCTTCCTGTCTTTCCCACTCTCTCCTCCACAGCCCTCACCTCTCTCTCTCACACGCACACTCAACAATTTACTGATGCAAAGTACTGCCACACACACACACACACACACATGTGACATTGAGTGAGTGCCCCTCTCCTCTCTTCGCCACTCTTCCCTCCTTGGATGTTTTCCCTGCCCCTTGTCTCTGTCTCCCCCCCCCCACTCCCCCACCCCCTTCCTGTCTTTTCCCACTCTCTCCTCCACAGCCCTCACCTCTCTCTCTCACACTCAACAATTTACTGACGCAAATTACTGCCACACACACACACACACACACACCCACACATGACATTGAGTGAGTGCCCCTCTCCTCTCTTCGCCACTCTTCCCTCCTTGGATGTTTTCCCTGCCCCTTGTCTCTGTCTCTCCCCCCCCCACCCCCTTCCTGTCTTTCCCACTCTCTCCTCCACAGCCCTCACCTCTCAAACACACTCAACAATTTACTGACGCAAATTACTGCCCCCCCCCCCCCCACACACACACATGACATTGAGTACCTCTCCCCCTTGGCCAGTCTTCTCTCCTTTCCCCCTGTCTCTGTCTCTCTCACACACACACATTCTCTCCTTGATGCTCTCCCTGTCCCCCCTCTCTCCTGTTCCCTTCCTGTCTTTCTCACTCTCCCCCTCATGACCCCCCCCAGCCCCTCTCTCTCTCTCTCTCTCTCTCTCACACACACACACATTTGGCATAACTGAAATTAATGTTCATCAGTTTCGCAATAACAATAGAAATAAATTTGCTTTGTTATGTCCATTGTGGAAAGTCTCTACTGAAGATAAGTTCATTTTGTCTTGATATGTCCTGCTTTGCATCATCTTCGTGTGAAATTCTTACCAAAGAAGTATTATACAGATCCATGTTTGTTCTGATTAGGTCTACTGATGGCTTCTAGCAATGGAAATACTGTTTGTAGTTTGGCACTTTATCTGTTCAAAGCATTTCAGCTGCGAGTATCTCTTGTATCATAAATTTTGTGAGGACCTGTGGTGCTTATCTATGTATTGATTATTAACTGTTGTTGCCCCTCTTCATATGGGGCCAAGGCCTTAAATGAATAAAATATCTGTCTCAGTCTGTCTCTCACACACACTCACTTGAGGCCTGATAAGTGTGTTGGGTTATGCTGCTGGTAGGGCATCTGCCCAGCAGATGTTGTGTAACATATATGGGTTTGTCTGAACGCAGTGACTTCTTGAGAAAGTGAAACTGAAGGTGCGCGCGCGCGCGCGTGTGTGTGTGCACATTGTTTCAGGTGGGAGGGAGAGGGGAAGGACGAGGTGGGGAAGAACAAGGCGACAGGTAAAGTGCTCATCAGGGTCAACCCCAAGTACTACCGTCCCACCGAAGTGGTGAGTCCAGTGCAAAGAATGGCCCCCGTTGTCGTGGTAGCCTTTTGTTTGCAGAATTTTTGTGTGTTTGTGTGTGAATCAAAATCGGTTTTATTTGAATGTTTGCTTGTGCATCTATGTGGGCGTGTGTGTGTGTGTGTGTGTGTGTGTGTGCATGGGAATCTGAATCACGTTCAGATTGTGATTGTTCTCAGAATTAAGATTTTGAAGACACGTGTGTGTGTGTGTACTAAGACACCCGTGTGAGTGTGTGTGTACTAAGTCTTATTTGTGAATAAACATGTATGTATAGTGAATGTTCTTATTCATGAATGTACATGTGTGTATAGTGAATGTTTGTTGGTGTGTGGGAGGGGTTCTGTGTGTGTGCATGCAAAGAGTGATTATGCACTCGGAGTTTATTATTTGAATGTATAATGATATTTGTGATTTGTGTTATTGCAGTAATAGTAATATGTTGATTTCTGCTTAGTATTGATTGCCCCTCATCTTAACGAAGATAGTCTCTGCCATTTATAATCCTGTCTGTCATCACCTATTCTTCAGGAGAGGAGGAACAAAATTAAAAGTGTTTGTTTCATCATCCATCAGCGTACGGTCATGGAAAATAAAAAAGCGATAATGTTAAGACAGGGGCTTCTCATAATGCATGGATGAGGACGCATTGCTTGTTGGAGTGTGTCCCGGGGACATTAGAAAAATGTCAGTAACAAACACATAAAGAGTGAAAATTGTGTACTGGAGCTTCAGTCTGATGTGGAGATTGTCTGCTACAAAAGAACAGTGTTTCTCTTCACCAGTTCTTGGCCCAGAAACCAAGGTAATTATGACTCGACAGGCGCAATAGCTGAGTGATTAAAGTGTTTGACTTGCAATCTTACGGTCGCTGGTAACAGCACCTGGCGGGTAAATGGAGATTTTTCTGATCTCCCAGGTCAGTACATGCAGACCTGCTAGTGCCTGAATGCCCTTTGTGTGTAAATGCTCGCAGATCAGATACGCATGTAAAAGTAAAAGATCCGATAAACCATGTCAGCGTTTGGTGGGTTATGGAAACAAGAACATACCCAGCATGCACACCCCCGAAAACGGAGTATGGCTGTCTTCTTGGCAGGGTAAATAAACTGAATGGTCATACATGTAAAATGTTAAAGTCTGTATGAGCGTGTATGTGCAAGACTGAAACCTGATTGAGACACAGGAAACGAATGATGAGCGCACAATGCCAGCTGTCAGTCAGCTTTATCCAGGTAGGCAGGCTGTTGTGCAAATGCCTCTGTGTTTGTAAAGCGCTTTGAGCTTAGTCTCCAACCGAGGATAGGCGCTATATAAGTATCCATATCATCATAATCATTGGTATCCCTGCCTTTGTATGTCTGGTTGGCAGTGCAGATTTGATCAGAAGGCATAGCATTAGAGTGTCCCTGTGAAAATCATCTGGGACCCATTGGAATTACGGTAAAAAGAGTCACTGGGAGCCAACATTGTCAAAACATAGGAAGCCCTTTGAAGATGCTGTTCTTGTGTTGCAGGAATTTCTGCTTGGAGACTGCTCCAAAGCCAAGGCCCAGCTGGGCTGGGAAAGGGTCTACTCTTTTGATGTAAGTGGTTTTCCATAGAAACAAACCACCCCTCAGAACTTTGGGCAGAGAAAGAAAAGAAAAATGTAATATAAAAACAACTGAAAATGGGTCTGAAAAAGTTAAATATAATATAAAACAACCCGGTGTAGTTGAACATGTGCTTAATTATATACACGTGCATTCACGAACATACTTTCTGTTGCACGTATACATTCATGCGCTAACTGAGCAGTTAAGAAAAAGCTAAACTTTTCAAAATAACAACCTAATGAAGTCTCTCTTGAGTGAGTGTACACGTGTGTGTGAATCTGTTAGTATTCATGTCTGTGTGTTTATGTGTGTGTGGTTTTTTCATAACAAGTTCATTCTTTAGTCTCACGCCTTTTCACTACATTTGACAAATATGTTTTCCATTCTCCCCACTATCTTTTTGACCGATATGCCTCTTGAAATTTAAGTTGGTTGTGTGCATATTCGTTCATTCTTTAGTATAACGTCTTTTCACTGTAAGTGATATTAGACGAGGGAAGGAAAAAATTGAGTAGGAGGAGGGAGTGCGGGGGGGAAATTACTGTGTACGCATATGAGTAAGTGAAAGTGTGTGTGTGAAAATTATTGATTTCAGTTTTGTTTAAAAAATAAACAAAAAATCATAACAATATAACATATTTCTAATGAAAAACTAACAACTATAACAGCGAACCAATTGGACTATTTAACGAGGAGTTGAAAAAGTCATACATTAGCAATGGACTGCAGAAGATCTTTACACTGAAGATGATTTCAGTTCAGGGATTTGAGACTTTCACATATCGCAAGTTGGTATATGATCGGCTGTTATGTGAGCACCACAGATGTATGTGTGCGTGCACGTGCTTGCTTTTGTGCATATGCTTGTTTGCATATATGTCTTGAGTGGATATATATATTTATATGTGTATATATAGATATATATATAAAACTTTTATTGCAAATGTCACATGCCCCCTTGTCTGGGAGGTGTGAGTGTCAGTCTGCACCATCACTGTTGTTACCATTATTTGCACAGGCTTTGGTGAAGGAGATGGTGGAGGGTGATCTAGACCTGATGAAGACCAACCCCACAGCATAGTAAGTACACATGAACTTTGTCCCGTCTCTTTTTATTTCCACAAGGAATGATTGCGTTGTGGTTTTTGCTCTCTATGGATTACATGTAATGAAAATTATTAAAAAAAAAAAAAATCTTTTAAAAAGTCTCCTGAAAGTCTTGGGTGTGTGTGTAATTTGAACAGGCTGAAAAACCTCAGGTTAACATTAAAAAAAAATATATCCATCTTGTTTTGCAGTCTATACTTCATACAGAACTATTCTGTTGTTTTCCTTGAACTTTGTGTGTGGGCGTGTGCACATAACGCATGCATGGGGCAGTTTAATCAAGTCGGAGTTTTTCTAATTTCATGTCAGAAGTAGAGTGTTGGCCTGGAAGTAATGCAAGCCTGACTTATAAGGGAGTGTTGCTGGTATCATGTCCCACGCTAGCCCATGGACTGGGAGTTTACTTCCCCTCCACTTGAGTGGTGGTCTGACTGCTAGGAGTTCTGATGAGACTACTTCTTCTTGCGTTCGTGGGCTTCAACTCCCACGTTCACTCGTATATACACGAGTGGGTTTTTTGCATGTATGACCGTTTTTACCCCGCCATGTAGGCAGCCATACTCCGTTTTCAGGGGTGTGCATGCTGGGTATGTTCTTGTTTCCATAACCCACCGAACGCTGACATGGATTACAGGATCTGTAACGTGCGTATTTGATCTTATGCTTGCGTATATACACGAAGAGGGTTCAGGCACTGGCAGGTCTGCACATATGTTGACCTGGGAGATCATAAAAATCTCCACCCTTTACCCACCAGGTGCCGTCACCGTGATTCGAACCCAGGACCCTCAGATTGACAGTCCAACGATTTAACCACTCGGCTATTGCGCCCGCTGAGTGATAAACAATACCATGCAGCACATTGGTTGTTTTTTTTGTGTGTGTGTACGTTCCTGCAGTCTGTTGTATGTAGGGTTTTTTGTTTTGTTTTTGCACATTTTGTTGTGTTGTTCCAGTATATTGTATATAGGGGTTTTGGTAGGTTTTTTTTTTTTTGGTGTGCATGTTTTGTTGCGTTTCAATGTATGCAGGATTTGTTCGGTTTTTTTGGTCCCCCAGGAGAGAGAGAGGGTGCAGTACACAGATGCTCCCTGTGCCTTCACTGCCTGGATGGCCGATGTCTTGAGTGCGACATGGGCACTCTGTCTCCCCCCCCTCCCGTGTCATTTTGGGACCAAGGGTGTGTGTTCTCATGCCGGTGTTTGTCCTCACATGTGTATGTATTGTTGTTCTCATTTCTTCTCTCCTCCCCTGGACATTGCAGAAAAAGAAGGAAGTTTAGTGCTGAAACCAGGCCCAGTTTCAACTGGCTTTTGAAAACTTGTGGCGTTTTGATTTTTTTTTTTTTTTGATTGGGATGGGGGGGGGGGGGGGGGGGGTCATAGAGGTATGTTTCTTCCTAACTTTCACTGCCATAACAGACTTGAGTTGACTAGACGGTGCACCGCCACAGGTGACTTAGTCGACAGTTTCAGTAGCTCAAGGAGGCGTCACTGCGTTCGGACAAATCGATATACGCTACACCACATCTGCCAAGCAGATGCCTGACCAGCAGCGTAACCCAACGCGCTTAGTCAGGCCTTGAGAGAAAGAAAAAAAAAAGGTGAATAATTAATAGATAAGCTTACATAGATAAATAAATAAATAAATAATTATGATATATAAAAAAGGGTAGTAGTAATGATAATAAAATAATAATAAATAAATAAGACATCAAGGGGTCATGTTAACAAGACCATTTTTTTTTTTTTTTTTTTACATTGTAAAAAAGCTTGACAGCTGCAGCCAGTCTCCCCGCATATACAACGACTTACCTTTGCCCTCTGACCAGGTTTTGAAGTGAACAAGTCTGTGTTGTTTTAACATGAATCGAAGCCACAGACGACGGGCGCAATAGCGGAGTGGTTAAAGCGTTGGACTGTCAATCTGAGGGTCCCGGAGATTTTTACAATCTTCCAGGTCAGCATATGTGGAGACCTGCTAGTGCCTGAACCCCTTTCGTGTGTATATGCAAGCAGAAGATCAAATACACACGTTAAAGATCCTGTAATCCATGTCGGCGTTCGGTGGGTTATGGAAACAAGAACATACCCAGCATGCACACCCCTGAAAACGGAGTGTGGCTGCCTACATGGCGGGGTAGGAATGGTCATACACATAAAAGCCCACTCGTGTGCATACGAGTGAACGCAGAAGAAGAAGCCACAGACAGAGCATTGTATCTAAAATATTTAGCACTGAGATAGAGAGTTGCTTTTCACACAGAAACTTGGCGGTGAAAGTAGTTAAAAACAAATGTCTGAGACGTGGGGAAAGGTTTCATTGTAAAACTCCCCCCATCCCCCCTCTGCCCACGTTTCGAAAGGTATGTTTCATTTTTTTTTTGCTTGTATGTGTCAGGTATATTTCATTTTAAATCATTTGTTCATGAGGCTGTGCAGACATTACAAAGGTGGGCGTGTGTGTGTGTGAGTGAGTGAGAGTGAGAGAGAGTGAGTGAGAGAGAGAGTGTGTGTGTGTGTGTGTGAGAGAGTGAGTGAGAGTGAGAGGGAGAGAGTGTGTGTGAGAGTGAGTGAGAGTGTGTGTGTGGTGGTGTGTGAGAGAGGAGTGTGTGTGAGAGAGTGTGAGAGAGTGAGTGTGAGTGAGACTGTGTGAGTGAGAGAGAGAGTGATGATGAGTGTGAGAGAGAGTGAGTGTAGAGAGAGTGTGGTGAGTGAGTGTGAGGAGAGAGTGTGTGTGTGTGTGTGAGAGTGAGTGTGTGTGTTGTGTGTGTAAGAGAGAGTGAGTGACTGTGTGTGAGAGGGTGAGAGTGAGGACTGTGTGTGAGAGAGTGAGAGTGAGTGACTGGTGAGAGTGAGGATGAGAGTGAGTGGTGAGAGAGAGTGTGAGAGAGGAGTGTGTGTGGAGAGAGTGAGGAGTGTGTGAGAGAGTAGTGGTGAGGTGAGTAGTGTGTGGAGAGAGTGAGAGTGTGAGTGTGTGTGTGTGATGAGTGTGGAGAGTGTGAGAGAGTGATGTGTGAGAGTGAGTGTGTGTGAGAGAGGAGTGTGAGAGAGAGAGTGAGTGAGAGAGAGTGAGTGAGTGACTGTGTGTGAGAGTGAGAGTGAGTGACTGTGTGTGAGAGTGAGTGTAAGTGTGAGAGAGAGAGTGTGTGAGAGAGTGAGTGTGTGTGTGTGTGTGTGAGAGTGTGTGAGAGAGAGTGTGTGTGAGTGTGTGTGTGAGAGAGAGAGTGAGTGTGAGAGAGAGAGTGAGTGTGAGAGAGAGTGAGAGAGTGTGTGCGAGTGTGAGTGTGAGAGAGTGTGTGTGTGTGAGTGTGAGAGTGTGTGTGTGAGAGAGAGAGAGAGAGAGAGAGAGTGTGTGTGTGAGAGTGTGTGTGAGAGAGTGAGTGAGAGTGAGTGAGTGAGTGAGAGTGAGAGAGAGTGTGTGTGAGAGAGTGTGAGAGAGTGTGTGAGTGACTGAGTGAGTGTGAGAGAGAGTGTGAGTGTGTGTGTGAGAGAGTGAGTGAGTGTGTGTGTGAGAGAGAGTGTGTGTGAGTGTGTGAGAGAGAGTGTGTAGGTGTGAGAGATGTGGAGAGTGTGTGTGTAGAGATGTGAGAGTGTGTAGAGTGGTGTGGTGAGTGAGAGTGAGTGTGTGAGAGAGAGTGTGTGAGTGAGTGAGTGGTGTGTGATGTGAGTGAGTGTGTGAGTGTGAGAGTGAGGTGAGTGGAGTAGTGGTGTGAGAGAGTGAGGAGAGGTGTGTGAGAGTGATGTGTGTGAGTGGAGGGAGTGAGTGGTGGAGAGTGAGTGAAGTGTGGGGTGGAGAGTGTGTTGGGAGTTGTGTTGGTGTGGGTGAGAGTGTGTGTGTGTGTGTGAGAGGTGTGAGTGAGGTGTGAGTGTGAGAGTGGAGTGATGGGTGAAGAGTGTAGTGGTGTGAGTGAGAGAGGTGTGTGAGAGAGTGAGTGAGTGTGTAGAGTGTGAGTGAGTGAGTGAGAGTGAGTGTGAGTGAGGTGAGAGAGAGAGTGTGTGTGAAGAGTGAGAGTGGTGTGTGTGAGTGAGTGAGAGAGAGTGTGAGAGTGAGTGAGTGTGTAGAGTGGAGAGAGAGTGTGGTGAGTAGTGGTGAGAGTGTGATGAGAGTGTGTGTGGAGGAGTGTAGAGAGTGTGTGTGAGATGAGTGAGTAGTGGAAGAGGTGGTGTGATGGATGTGTGAGGAGAGGTGGTGAGGAGAGTGAGAGTGTAGAGAGTGAGGTGTGGTGTGAGGAGTGTAGTGAGTGTGGAGTGAGAGTGTGTGGTGAGAGATGTGGAGTGTGAGAGTGGTGAGAGTGGAGTGTGAGAGAGTGTTGTGAGAGGAGTTGTGTGGAGGAGGTGTGTGTGAGGAGAGTGTGAGAGTGTGGTGAGTGAAGTGTGTGAGTGAGTGAGTGTGAGAGTGTGTGGGGTGAGTGAAGTGTGTGTGTGTGAGTGAGTGTGAGTGATGTGTGTGTAGAGGTGTGTGTGTGGTGAGTGGTGTGTGAGAGGTGTGGAGTGTGTGAGGAGATGTGTGTGAGAGTGTGTGTGAGGAGAGAGTGTGGTGAGAGAGAGTGAGAGTGTGTGTGTGTGTGTGTGTGAGTGAGAGAGTGTGAGTGTGGAGTGTGTGTGTGTGTGAGTGAGAGAGAGAGTGTGAGAGAGTGAGTGAGTGTGTGTGGTGAGAGTGAGTGTGAGTGAGAGTGTGTGTGTGTGAGTGAGTGTGAGTGTGTGAGAGTGTGTGTGAGTGTGTGAGGGAGAGTGTGTGTGTGTGTGAGAGTGTGTGTGAGAGTGAGAGTGAGAGAGAGAGAGAGAGGTGAGTGAGAGAGTGTGAGTGTGAGTGAGTGAGAGTGTGTGTGTGTGAGAGAGTGTGTGAGAGTGTGTGAGTGACTGTGTGTGTGTGTGAGGAGTGTGTGAGTGACTGTGTGTGTGTGAGAGAGTGAGTGACAGTGAGTGTGTGAGAGAGAGTGTGAGAGAGAGTGTGTGAGAGAGTGAGTGAGTGTGAGAGTGTGTGTGTGAGAGAGTGTGTGTGTGAGAGAGAGAGAGTGTGTGAGAGTGTGTGTGTTAGTGTGTGTGAGAGTGAGTGTGTGTGTGTGTGTGAGAGTGAGTGACAGTGTGTGTGAGAGTGAGTGAGAGAGTGACACATGGCATTTATGCTTCTTAGCATCAAATTTAAAAATCAAATGCGCTTGCACAGTCAGCTTTTGTTTTTGATTGTTTGCTTGTTTTTAGTTGAGTTGGGAGAGGGGTAGGAGAAAAAAAAATTGTACGCATGTCCATTGATTAAGAAGAGAGAACTATAACCCAACAGAATCAGTAAATGACATATAACAAGTTGACATAACGATAGGACATGCTCAGCTCTGACTGTCGATTGTTTTTATGTGTAAGGAGTAATGAAGACATCATGCTCATTGTAATGGCAGATTATTTGCTCCAAAATATTCATGCCACCTTGTGTTCTCCTGAATGAGGAATACATTAACTTTTGCAGCAAAATACTCGGAACCACACATTGAAATATTTCTTTTGGACAACCATTTATGAGGAAGTTCCAGTCCAGAAACATGTTTGATCTTGATAAACATGATGAATTTTAGATTTTTGACTGGTCTGTTTCAGAATGTTAAAAATGAATTTTTTTTCCTCATACCCATACAATATAGCTGTATCTGCTGAAAAAGGGGTGGGTGGGTAGGAACAACAACAGTGTTGACTTCCATTGGGGTGTCTTTTTTGGAGTGTTGTCCAGCTGTACTTACAAAAACTGGTTTTGTTTGGAAATTTGCTTTGGACCAGGACAGACCTATGCTGGATATTGTTGGCTTCCCAATGCATATCAACCAGCTGTTTTTGTGAGTTCCCGAGGTGGGGATGAATTGTTTACTGTTACAGACATGAATGTGATTAGGAAACAAGTTATAAGTGGGCCAGATATGAAGTCCTTCCATGGGGATGGATGGATGGTTCATTGTTGATTAGGAAACAAGTGATGAGTAGTCCAGATGTTATCCACATAAATATTCAGAGGGTCGTCAAAACCCGCTGTGGCTGCTGGAGAAGCAGGAGGCAAGGAAGAAAATCCAGTCTTTCATTTGAAGACTATCAACCTGATGTGTGCTGTCTTCTGGCCATGTGCCCCTATGTGGCTGGCAAGTCCAGTCCTGAAGGGGCATACCTGAGCACACTGGGATGGTGGACAGGTGCTGATGTACAGGCCTTCCTGCCTTCTCTGGTGCTGGAACACGACAGTAACAAGAAATCTTAATTGTCCACTTCAAAACTAGATTACTGACTTTGGTCATTTCTGCTGCCAGTATATAGTATGATTATTTTTAAAAGACAGAGCTTTTCTCAACCAACTTACAAAGCAAAACAAAGCTTTACTCAACCAACAAGTCCAGTCAAAAACAAATTGTTCCTGTTTAGAAAGAGATACACTGTGGACACAGCTATGACACATCACCAGGACTTCCATTATGTGGTCTCAGAGAAGAGTGAAATATTATTCTGGAGCTGTATAATGAAACTGAGATATGAGGAGTTCTTTATCTGTTGTTACAAAAGAAAAAAAAAAAAAATGGAAAAGAGCCCCTTCCCCAAATAACCTTGCTTATTGATGCATATTTCTTCATTGTTTATAACAAACTTTGTTTCATAATATTCATTTCTGTGTGTTGTTTGGTTTTGTTGTTTGTAAAAAAAAAATAATTGCTGAAACAGTGAATTTTGTGCTGTAAAGTATGATTGAATCTCACCTTGAGCTTCCAATGGCTGAACAATTGACAAGCATCTTTTTCGAGGGACTTAATTTTTTTTTTTGGCAGGATGAGATGGAAGGGTGATGATTCATTGCTTCATGATGGGCAACAGCTGATTTAGGATAAAGAAAGAAGAAAAAAACATTTTTTGAGTGTTTATTTTACGTTTTATACAGGTTACATTTTAGAGCGATCATTTTGGTGTCTTTTTTTTTTTTTAAATTTTTTTTTTTTACTTTTTGTACAAGTTACCTTTTATTGTGATGTTTACTTTTCTTCTGCACAGTGTTTATTTGCTCACTTGCATAGCAGAATGCTTACAATCACCTTTACCTCATGTGCAGAAACTGCTGGTAAACCCCACCCCCCTTCCTTTTTGAATACGATTCATATACTGATAACAAAACCTGTGACTGAAATAAAGCAGCAGTCTATTTTATATAGTGGGTACTAGCTTTTGTTAATTATATCTACAAGTTATGTGGGTGTTTTATTCCTTGTTAACATTTTTGCTGCAGTGTTCTTTTTTTTCTTTTTTTTTTCCCCAAAGGGATTTTGGATAATGGGGATATTTTATCTGTTATTTTCATCATTTTAAAAGAATATTTCAGGAAAAAATGTTTCACCGGTTTGTAGTTTTTACTAAATACTTTACCCAGGATTTGGAATGATAAAATTGGGTTCTCAGTTTTATGAAAAGTAACGAGTGAACTAGATTTTTTTTTTTTTCCACACCCACTGAATTTCATTCCTCCTCGGGCTTTTCATGGAAATCTAGCAAATAGCCTAGGGTAAGTTATTTCTACAAAGTGCATAAGACGGATAGGAGAGGTTCTGTACTGAGCATGGTCATAACTTCTCCTTTGAAATGCTGGGTTGACTTTATTTTAAAAAAACAACAAAAACCACCCGATTTCTTTCATGTGTATTTTATGGGCAGAAGAAGAAATACAGCTAATCATCATTAATACTGATTTGTTGATATTTGTTACAAATACTTTTGTTGTTTAGTTTTCAATACAGAATGTTCATTTTTTTTAAATATATACAAAATGATGCTATTAGATTCATGGGGAAATAAATGTAAAAAGCTGTCTTTTATTTTTAAAGAAATATTTTAACCATTTTTGTGTTGGTCTTGTTTTGTTTTGATTTTTTAAAGGAAACATTTCTACCATTTGGTATTTCAAGATCTGTGATTGACAGGAAACACTTTTTATTGCCAATTTGTGTTGCATTAGAAATGTGTCCCTCTTTGTTGCTGCTGATGTTGTTTGACCGATGTCTTTAATTTTTTTGCCCAGTTTTATTTATATTTAAATTCTGTTGACTCATATGTTTTGCTTTTTTTATGTTCAAAGCTCGATTTGATTTTATGTGTATGTGTGAAATTTGATATGGAGTTTTTCATGAAGGCAGTGAAGCTTCTAATGCATATATGCTTAATCACTCTGTTGTTGTATGCTGTTAGACATTAATACTTTGTTTTGCTCTTTTTCAACTCACACACTAACAGCTAAGCTGTTCCAGCACCCCATTGCGAAGAATTCCTTTTAGTGGTTGTATGTGATCGTTTTTTTTTGGTTTTTTTTGGTTTCCCACCTTTGCTTGCTTGCTAACCAGTTGCATTTATGTCAGCATTGTGGTCACTAAAGTAACAGAGGGGAGGGGAGTTGGGGGGGGGGGGGGGGGGAAGGCTTGGAGGGTGGTGGGCAGACAAAGTACAAAATGTTTGTGTGACAATCTACAGTAAACAGGGATCTCGTGTGAATGTGTGAAAAGACCTGTACACTGTGTGATGTACAATGTACTCTGACCTACTTTCTGCAGAAGATTCAAGGAAAATGTATTTCTGCGTGTAGTTTGTGAATACATTTCTGTGTACAAGGTGTTCTCGTAACATTTGATTGTGTGCTCTTTTATTCATGTATTCCATTTGTTTAACACATGATGCATATTTGATCAGTGCGAACTGTGATGTACATTCTCGATTAGTATGATTTATTTCATATGCTGGTTTGCTAGTACTTTTATTTATTTTTTGGTAATTCATGAGTATTATTTGCATATGGTCATTTGATTATTTGTGCTAGAGAGACAACAGAAAGTGGAGTTTACTTGAAGATTGACAAGTGTTTGTATTAAGAAGTGTATGTATGTATACATCCATCCATTAATTCCATTCCATTAATGTATGTGTGTGTTTCTTGGGAGGCCTTGGTCACTTTATTGGGAGTTTACGCTTCTAACAAGTGGTGCAGCTCAGTTTTCTTTCATTGCATCCACTTTTTTTTTTGGTTCCCCTTTTGTTAGAAGAGACATATGTGTACCATGATACTTTCTGTACTTGAAACAGTTTAACAGTTTGTTGTAGAATATCCCCAGCCCCCTCCCATGGTTATGTTTTCTCCTTTAAAGCAGGATTTTCCTTCTTCCCATGAACGAAACAGTTGTCTTCCTAATAAACCTTATTCAGAAACGTTGATAGCAAACGGCTTAATAAGATGCCAAACTGAGGTTTTGAAAAGTGCCCAATGTTCCAAAGCACAGGGCTATCCACCAGAAGCTTCTCTAGTGCCAGAGGCCTTGAGCACCTGGCTCGCCTCGAATGCATGTGTTGGTGGTGGGCCTCTCTCCTCATTTTATCTCATCTTCGTCAGCAACATCAGCATTTTTTTTTTTTTTTTGTAGAGACTGTCATTCTGTGTCAGTGACACATGCCCCCCCGTGAACTTGCCAGAATTGCAGTATGGTTCTGCAGTCCTGGTAAAAGCCCCTTCACTTTTGTGTTTGGTAAACAACCTGTTTCTGGAGGTTGAGAGTGACTACACAAGGCTTTGGTGGTAAACAATTTGATACTTCTGGGAACATTATAGCTAGTCATTTAGTGGTGAATAGGCTGCTACTCAGGTCCTGCTGAATTTGAAAGCCATTCTTTTTTTTTTGCTGATTTTGTGTTGCATTTAATTTGGATCAGTTACTACAGCGTTGTCAAACCATTGTTTAAAATCATGAACGCAGAGATTTTTTTTTTTTTTTTTTTGCTGCTTTGTGTTTACTTTTTAAATTTGGGTCTGTTACAGTATTGTCAAACATTTGTAGTGATTTAAAAAAAACAAACAAAAAAAAAACATGAATGTTGACTTACTCTGTGGTTGAAAATGTTTTATTTTGCAGTGAAAAATTAAAATTATGTGGTGATGTTTGTTTTAACCAAATTTCTAAATGCTTTTCTTGCAGAATATTTTATCGATGCATTTTAGCACTGCTGAAAACAGAATAGTTACAAAAGAATAGTCTATTAATGGTGGGATTTTTTGTTGTTGTTGTTGTTGTTGTTTTTGAAGCTACCTAAAAAGCAATACCACTGATCAACAATGGAGAAAAGAAACAGAAAAAAAAAAAAGAAAAAAAAGGGTAACTGCTTTGACAGCATGTAAACAAAAGATGTGTTCTGACAAAGAGGAAGTCACTGACCTGCTGCACTGTCTGTTCCAATCACCCTCTGCTGCTCTGCCTCCTAAAATCCTCATCAGCTGACTCCAGGCAAGGTTCAAGGTCACATCGCCTTTTGGGAGGGGCAGGGAATTCCATTTCCACTGTGTCCAGAGAGCATAGGGGTGGGCAGGGCCCAATCCTCTTCTTCCGCTATTTTTTTTCTTGACCAAGGTACCCCATTCATCTGGGTGGACAAGAGGAAATCTGAGTAAAGTGTCTTAAAAAGGAAACAAACAAAATGAAACCAAAAAAGACTAAAAATGCAAAGACATGACAGTAAATTGTCTCTTTAAATTTTTATTCATTTATTTTCTTTATTTTGGCTTTCTTAAAAAAAAGAAAAGATTACTCATTCACGTATTTTATTTACTTGATTTTCTTCGTCCAGATCAAAACCATTTTCCTTTCACTCTTCATATTAGCTGGTTAGAAAGAAAAAAGACCAAGACGAAGTTGATAGTTTTTGTGTATTCATGGAGGGTGTCATTGTAACTGCACGAGAGGTTGGATTGCTTCATTTAGCGAGTGTCATTGTGTGAAACTATAAACTTAATAAATACAAAGGAATTGAGGTCATTGGTGTCACTTGTGTTCTTTCTCTCAACCTGCCTTCACCATTCTTACTACACTCATTCTCTTCTCATGATTCCCTTTTCTCCAGCAAACACTCCTCTCTTTCTCTCTTGCCATTGTACGTCTGTCTGTATGAGTGAGTGTTGTTTTTCTCTTAATTTTGTGCATGCGGTGTATGTGTACATACATAAGTATGGTGTGCGTGTATCTGCTTTAAAAAAAAAAAAAAAAAAGTCATTATATATATATATATTTTTTTTATCATTAAATTTCCCCCCATCATTTGTATTCTATTTATTTTTGCCTGGAGGGTTGGATGGAAAGAAGCATGCATGCTTATTCCACTTCCCTCATAAAACAAATTTGTACTCCCCCCCCCCCTCCGTGCCCCCCCTCCCCCTTCCACATACACCCCCGCCCACTCCCCCTTCCACATACACCCCCCCCTGCCCTTCTCTCGCATGGAAGCAAAATTATGCTTCATGCAGACTCAGATTGCAGCATCTGCTTCATCTTAAATAAGTACCTGGTTCTGGCCCTGTTTCTTTATGAAACTGACAGATTTCGATCCCATCATTTCTGTGATTGATGTATAGAAATGATTATGTTGATCTCTTTGTGGACATTGCATTGTCTATTAACATTTATCATATTCATCTTATTCTTCTGAGTGGTTTATTGTCTATTAATCACTGCAAAGTGATTTAGAACACGTAGCATTCGTTCTTGAGAGTACATGCACTGTATTAGTGGATTAGAGAGTGGGTGAGGGGACAGACACCAGAGTGGGTGGGGGTTGGGGGTAGGGTGGGGCCTAGTGAGGAAGAAAAAAGGAAGCTAACAGTGGAGTGGTGGGGTGTTGGGTGGAGGAGTCCGTTAAATTGCTAATGAAACAATTACAAAAAAACAAAAAAAACTACAACGTTGTCTGTTACAGAATGAGTTTTTTCACTATTTATGCCTAATATTTTCACGATTCATATTCATACCAGTGGAAAAAAACGAGGCTTGTATGGACACGGACCAAGATCCAGTGGCCTTGCTAAAACAACCCCACAAAGAACTGTTCAGGGAGGGAGACGGAGGAGGAGAGGGGGGGGGGGGGGGGGGAAGAAGAAGAAAAAAAAAAGCTATGACTGACATCGCAGAACGAACGGGAAAACCCATTTACAGAGGCGCGGGCTTTAACACACAATCGACAGACCTGGAGGAATGTGTGAACAGTTCCTCTGTGCGGAACCTGGACAAGAGCATACACAGATGGGTCTGCTGAAGAGGCAGTGAAGAACGCAGGAAGTGGGGTGTATATTAGATTCCTTGACGGCAAAACCACCAGAAAGTCAGTGGCTATAGGCACCCTGTCCACCAACTTCCGTGCTGAGGCCTGTGCTCTGCTACTCGCAGCCCAGACTTTCAGCCAGGAAGACACACTACCCACCAACACAGTGTTCCTGACTGACTGCAAGTCTATCCTGCAGAGTCTCCAGGCGCCAGGAGGAGAGGAGATCTTAAGAGACATCAGGCAAGAACTGAATCTCCTCAAACAGAGAACTGCTGTGGTGCTGCAGTGGATCCCATCCCACTGTGGCATTGGGGGCAATGAAAAGGCGGACCGCCTATCCAAGGCAGGCAGCAAATTAGAGCAGCAAGCCGACCCAGTGTCCTACAGCGAGGTAAAAACGATACTGAGAGACAGCTTCAGGAAAGCATGGCGCCAACGTCTGGACGTCGGGCCGGAAGACGAAAAAGACGGCATCCATGAGCTGGACAGAGCGGCACAGGTCACAATCTTCAGACTGCGAACTAGACACTGTCAGCTCCTCTCCCAGGCCCACAGACCCCCTCCCATATCCTGCAGTCCTGCCCCACCTTCGCCGCTCTGAGACGCCAGGCATGGCCCAGCCCTGTGGAACTCCAGGAGAAACTGTGGAGACCGGCGGGGTCCCTGCGATGGACCGCGGACTACAATGTCCTGACCGGACTGAAAATCTAGCGTGGCCAGGGAACGCGGAAGGAGGATGAATTTGAAACTTAATGCTCTGATTCTGCGATATAAATGAGTTTCCGTTGTTTTCTTTTGCAACAACAAAATTACGAGGTTCAAAACCTCATTTCCTTGGTCAGGAATATAGACGTAGACGGAGGGGAGACGGGTGGGGAGAGCAGGGGGGAGGAGACCATAAATCACATCATCCATTCGTTTATTTGTCATCCATTCGTTTATTTGGCTTCCCTCCTGGTCATGGATGTTGTTTAGACACCTCCCATAAACCAACGTGCAAGATAGCCTACCTGTGTTGGCCTCCTCAGAAATGGAACGAAGCCTAATATAATCACCGAGCTCTGTTGAAGCAACTCTGTCCCTCGTGCCACTAACAATGTTTGGAAAGCTGGATGCGTGCTCAACAGAAGCATGCCCAGACATTCATCACCGGGATCCCCGAAAAGTGAACGACCTTAGGGGGCAATAACTCAAACATGAACATGATGGAAAATGGCGCGGCTGACCACAGGACCAACAACGAACGAACGAACGCCCTATATATAATATACTTTGCCCCCCAAACCACGGAATCACTTTTTCAAGCTCCGCCCGTTGTTTCTCGCGACAGGACCTCTTCATTGTCCAAGCTGACACACGCGCGGTCAACAGAGTCAACAAGCCGATGTGGCGGAGTCCACCTACACACCCTGTCTGTGTCCAAGCACACCTCCAGACAACGCAGCCCGGAATAATCAGGCGAACAAACTAATCAAGCCCGACAATGCCGGCCAAAACACTTGTGGACAGGGCGGGAGCGTGATCGAGGTTTGGGAATAAACACGTGGTCCGGTGAACCCTCCTGCTGCATCAACTTGTCAACGCCTGCCTATTGACCCAGGCGGCAGCCTATTTGCTGCTTCAATTTGGGAGGAGGGGGCAGTTACCTCCCCCCCCTCCCCAGTACATTTTCAACAGGGCGCTGCTGCTACTACACTCTCTCTAGGCGGGCAAAAATCATTGCTTGCGTAACTACCGGTCCGACCTCTTGCTGAAAACTGGCTGCCCCTCAGACAATAGGGCCCTTAACAATTAATTGTGACGTCGCCGTGACGTCCGCTGTTATTTGTTGCTTTTGTGATGTTTCCTTGACGATGAAATCCGGTAACAAGAAGAAACTGTTTGTTTTGCGCACCGGAGAAAGTTTGAGGTGTGTGTGTGTGTGTGAAAGAGGGGGCTGGGGGTTGGGTGGGGGTGGAGTGAGAATGGTGCAGGGTGGTGGTGGTGGGGGTGGGGGAGTGTGTGACGTTAATGACGGTGGAGAGAGAGAGAGAGAGAGAGAGAGAGAGAGAGAGTGTGTGTGTGTGTGTGTGTGATTGTGCGTGTATGTGCGTGCGCGCCACCGTGTCTGTGTGGGTGATGACCATTCTGAAATGTCCAATCATTTTATTAATGTGGTAACCGTTTTGAAATATCCAGTCAGATTACAAGTGTTCCGTGTTCGTAAAGGTCAGGCCTAAAATACCCTTCCAAAAGCAGAAGTGGTAAAACAAAGGAAATCTAGCGCACCATAAAACAACCACATAATTATAATCAAACATTTAAGAGAAAACTGAACCCATGGTTCAAGAAAGAGTAGCTTCGCCGATTTAAAAAGAAATTAAATCCATAAAGTATTGTGCAACACGATTCTGTTCGTAAAATATGTGTTGGATGTATTTGACTGACCAAATATTCAAAGTTGAATGGATTGGCCAATGATCTGTCGAAATTTCTCCTCTCCCCTTAGCTCCCCCTCCCCCACCACCCTACCCACCATTCTACATCTCTTTTTTTTTCCCCTTCGTGTTTCTCTTCTATCAGGCCAATTCCACTAGTGACTATAAATTTAATCTCATGTTAATATTGATATTAGCATTATTTTACTATTGTATTATGTATTTATTTGTTTATTTGTTTTATTTCATTATTTCATTACTTACTGCTCATGAATGTTATCTGATACAATTGATAACATGGTTCACCAGCCGTCATGTTAAAATTGAAGTGCAACGTTTTTAGCACAGTGTAAGCTTTAAGCTTGATGATGCTCTCTTGTCATTGTTTGCATTGTAATCATGTATACTGTTGAACAATCAAAGATTATTTAAACCAAGCTTCGCCGGATAGTATATTGAATACGGTAAAGAATGATCAGTGCTGATGCCAACTGCATGAAAACGGAATGTTGCGTGGAAAACCAGTGAAGAAATATTGGCCCGGAATATACAACAGAAATACGGAGAGAGATAGACAGGCTGACAAACATAATTAGAACAAGAGAGGCAAGGGCTTCAAGACACTTGTGATAAATTTAAGTCCCCTAGCATTAATTACAGAGTAATTTCCCGTTTTTACTATCTGCACCAAAACGTTTGCAAAATAAAAATTCCATGCTTAGCAAAAGAAGTTCCTGTTTGAACAAAAAATGATAATGACTCCTCTTGTTGTTATGTCAGATTAAGGTCAAACTGCCAAGTTTAGAGAATACAAAAAATATAAATATAACAGTAAATGCAGTTTGCATATAATTAGGCTTCTTTTTAATTTTTTTTGTGCCCATCTCAGAGGTGCAATATTGTTTTAAACAAGATGACTGGAAAGAACTCAATTTTTCCTATTTTTATGCCTAATTTGGTGTCAACTGACAAAGTATTTGTAGAGAAAATGTCAGTGTTAAAGTTAACCACGGACACACGGGCATACAGACACACACACACACACAACCGAACACCGGGTTAAAACAGACTCACTTTGTTTACACAAGTGAGTCAAAAAGAGAAAAAGAAGCAGGCAGTACCAGATACAAAGAAATGAAGGATGAAGGATGAAGGAGATTAAAGTGCATGGGGAGGTGGTCGCAAGCTGGATGCTCTTCGAGTACAAGGACTATGGTTAGAATCCCAGCATCACTCACAGAGCTAAGAACTTGTTAATTTTCAGTCTTTCAGATCTTCATAACTGTGTGCGTGTAATTACCTCACTGTGCCCCCCTCACACACACACACACACCCCATACCCCTCACCCCTTTCCCCGTTCCCCTTATGCATACAGAAGACCTAACATGCAAGCTACAGGACCCAAAATCCCGTCAGTTTCGGCTTCTCAAGGGGACGTCACTGCGTTCCGACAAATCAATACATGCTACAACAACACATCTACAACATGCCTGACCACCAGAAGACCCAACGCGCTAGTAAGGCCTTGAGTGTATGAACACATACTTATGTGCTATTGCAGTGGATTTCTATTAATTTTGCCAAAGGACAACGACGGGCGCAATAGCTGAATGGTTAAAGCGTTGGACTTTCAATCTGAGGGTCCCGGGTTCGAATCTCGGTGACGGCGCCTGGTGGGTAAAGGGTGGAGATTTTTCGGATCTCCCAGGTCAACATATGTGCAGACCTGCTAGTGCCTGAACCCCCTTCGTGTGTATACGCAAGCAAAAGATCAAATACGCACGTTAAAGATCCTGTAATCCATGTCAGCGTTCGGTGGGTTATGGAAACAAGTACATACCCAGCATGCACACCCCCGAAAGCGGAGTATGGCTGCCTACATGGCGGGGGTAAAAACGGTCATACACGTAAAAGCCCGCTCGTGTATATACGAGTGAACGTGGGAGTTGCAGCCCACGAACAAAGAAGAAGAAGCCAAAGGGCAACCCGCCTTTTGTTGTCATGGGTTCTCTTTCAGTGCGCCTACACGGGACGTCGGATTACCGTCTCACCCAAATGATTTGACGCTCAGTTTGATTTTCCAGTCAAACGTGAGAGAAATAGCGAGACCAGGAATCGAACCCAGACCCCTCGCGGACACTGTGTTGGCAGATACGCGTCTTGACCATTCTGCCACCTTCCTCCACACCAGCTTTCCACACACACACACACACACACATTAGATTAGATCATGTTTGGAAAAATCAGTTCACTTTTAGTGTTAAAAGATTGAAGTATGCTATATCCAAGAAGCTTGAAAATGAATATGTAAAATTTTGGAAACAGAAAACATAACAGTTCATCTAAATTAGAATTTTACAAGAACGCTGTGACAAATTAAAAAATTGAACCGTATTTAAAGAATACAGCAAATACGCAACACAGGAAAGCACTGACCATGTTACGAATCAGCGCCCATGACTTACAAATCGAACAGGGAAGATATAAAAATACACCGAATGAACAAAGACTGTGTGATACTTGTAACAGTTTAGAAGATGAGATTCACCTTTTAGACAGTTGTGTAAAGTACAATACTTAGACACAGATTCCTAATCGATATATGTTATCCAAATGCAAAGCCTAGTTGATCCTTCTAAGAGAATTACCGCCAAGGCTGGCGAAATTTGTTCACGAATGTTTCTCTTCTTAATAATTATGCTCATGTTTTTGTTTCATTGTGTCTTGTAAACTTTAAGGTTTTATGACAATAAAAGTATTCTATTCTATTCTATTCACACACACCATACTCGGATGAGTGTTAACTCACTCAGTACGGCCAGTCCTCTCTTCTCCTCTACACAGACCCCTCGGATGTCCAGTGGCTGTGTGAATGACCCAACCTTTAGCTTCCGTCGTCAGAATTGTGGTATTCTTTGTCAACATTCACGTCTTCAGTATAAGAGCCTTCCGCTTGCAATATTTTGATGCCGTGATGGTAATTGGGGTGAAACGCTGTTAACGTCGTCTCTTTCGCCGTTCGTATGGAAAGAGTTAAAACATTTTTTGTTGTTGAGATATTGATGTTATTGAAAGCTGGTAAACTGAGTTGTTAAATATGTTGCTTTTTTAAAGTTCACATCATTGGGTTTAGTTTTGTTTTTTAAAAATTGATTTTCTTTGTGTTACTCGGTTAATATTAATAAATATGTTGCTTTTTAAAATTCACATCACTGGGTTTAGTTGGGGTTTTTTTTGGTTTTGTTTTTTAAATTGATTTTCTTTGTGTTACTCGGTTAATATTAATTCAAATGACTGCTAATTGTCAGTACAACAAAAAGTTAGTCTGACAATGGTTTCAGTCAATGTGTGTGTGTGTGTGTGTGTGTGTGTGTGTGTGTGTGTGCGAATCGGGAACAGGCAAAACGGGCACGACCCCCCCCCCACCCTCCCCCCCTCAACGGACCGCACAGCCTTGACGAGCATCGCTTCAATGGTAGCATGACAGTAAGGTCCACTACTTCAAGGTTGTATTGATGAAACGAAAAGAGCCAAAATGAACAAAATGAAAGAAACACACACACACACACACACACACACACACACATGGCATAGAGGCACTAGCATGGTGTTAGTAAAATGCATAGGGAAAAAAAAATGAAAGAAACAAACACACACAACACACACCGCACTGCACAGCAGAATGGGGGATAAAGGGTGAGGAAGGTTCTCAGAAAGGGAGAGAAAGAGAGGAGTGTCGATTTAATGCAAGAGGCCATTAAAAAAAAAAAAAAAAAAAAAAAAAAAAAAAATGATGCCCATGTCACGTCACGGAATTGCAAAACGACTTGGAGAGAGGTTCGTTCGTTCTTTTGTTTAACGTCTTTTCACTGTACTTTTTTTTTCTTTTTCTTTTTTACATTATAGTTATTATTTATTTATTTATTTATTTGTGTAAGCTTATCTATTATTTATTCACTTTTTTTCTTCTTTTTCTTTTTCCTCAAGACCTGACTAAGCGCGTTGGGTTACGCTGCTGGTCAGGCATCTGCTTGGCAGATGTGGTGTAGCGTATATGGATTTGTCCGAACGCAGTGACGCCTCCTTGAGCTACTGAAACTGAAACTGTATTGATGACGCCGTGATCCCAATATCGTGGTCTCATTGGTCAGCGGTCAAGGCCTGCCGTGAGCAGCGCGTCGGCTTTATGCGATAAGGCATTTGCTGCTGCTTGTGTGTGTGTGTGTGTGTGTGTGTGTGTGTGTGTGTGTGTGTGTGTGTGTACGTGTGAAAGACCCCTCGAGGAAACCGTCTGAAATCCCGTTGGTGAATAGAAGTTAAATAAAAATTAGTAACCAACCAGCCAACCAACCAACCAACCCACTCGAAGAAACGAGTCAACGTGGGAATTGCCATGTACCCCAAGATCACGGATGAAGAACCGAAGGAAGGCGTCACTTCTGTATTACTTTGTTAAATTAGCACACACACACACACACACACATATATATATATATATATGTATGCATCAGTATACCTACTTATGTGTATTCCTGCAAGCTATTCAGTTCCACTTATAACTGGTGGTTGGGGGATGGACAGTAGGCGGGGAGAGAGGGAGAGAGAAAGAAAGAGGGAGAGAGAGAGAGAGAGGGAGAGAGAGAGGGAGGGAGGGAAGAGAAACAGAGAGGGAGAGAAGAGAGAGACAGAGACAGAGAGCGGGAGGAGGGGGAAGGAGGCAATAGAAAGAGGGAGAGATGGAAGAGGGAGAGAGAGAGAGAGAGAGAGAGAGAGAGAGAGAGAGAGAGATTCCAGATGGTTGAATATTGAACGTAAGTCATCAGGCGAGAGAGAGAGAGAGAGAGAGAGAGAGAGAGAGAGAGAGAGAGAGAGAGAGAGAGAGGGAGAAAGGCAAGAGAGAGAAAAGGGGAGGGAGGGTGGAAGTAAGGAGGGAAGAGAGAGAGAGAGGGGAAGAGGAAGAGAGAGAGAGGCGGGCAACGGTGAATTACTGACGTCCACACTGCATAGCCTATTCATTTCCTCCTCGACAGTTGATAAGCACAGGCGCAAACAGAAGCTTTGATATTGACCCTTGGATCAAAATCTCGTTGTTGCGGCCGCAGAGAGCAAGCACCCTCCCACCCTTCCTCTCTCTCTCTCCCCTTCCCACCTTCCCGGTTTCTTGAACCCCCTCGCCTGCCCCTACCCCCCCCCCCCCACGCTCCCCTCCCCCGCACCCCCCACCAGCCACCACTACCGTCTACCCCCCGCCCCCTCCACCCTTTTCCCTTTCCCATGTCCTTTCTATGTGCTCTCTCCGTAACCGAGTGGTGTTTAAACAAAGCCTTGTTGGGGCAGCTTGCCCCCCCCCCCCCCCCCCGCCCGTCCCCCCTCTCACAACCGCCCCCCTCCCCTCCCCTCCCCCACTGTCCCCACCAACGATCCCCACCCCTACCTCCTCTCCATTCCCCCCCCCCCCACACACACACCCACCCCCTACCGGGGGGAAAAACAGCGCCAACTCTCACGGTGTAAAACTGCGGCCGTGCCCACACAACAGCGATCCCTGTACTGCTGTGTACTCCCTTCTCACTAGACCCCCGTCCCCACCCCCCTCCCCCTCAACCCCTCCTGTAACTGTACGGTGGCCTGAGCTGACCAAGTCCCCTACAAGCGAACGAACGGACGAACGAACGAACTATACAGGCCCCCATCGAACGGGTTGTTAGCTCAGGGGAAAAGCCAACAATTTGCTTTGCCTTATTGAAAGCCTCGAAGCCCACCCTCACCTCTTCCTCCCCCCTCCCACCTTTTCTCTGTCTTTCTTTCATTCACGTGATCTTAGCACAGCGCTCCGCTCCCGAAGACCACGATCCCCCATTAGAAGCAATTACCAAAAGGACGGGGGTGGGGTTGGGTGGGGGGGTGGGGGGGAGCCACAGGCTATGGGACCGTACAGAGGTAGCAGACCATACGGTATGTATGCAGCCACCCTTCACCCTCCCCCCCTCCCGCGCCCCTCCCCCCACCTCCTCCCCAACCCTCCCCCAATCCACCCTACCCCCCTTTCCCTGTTAAACAAACTTTACCGGTCCCGTTGGACGGTACCCCCCCCCCCCCCCCCCGAACCACCACCACCTTTCATCCATCTACTTCCCCCACCCCACCCCCACACACAACCCCTCCTCCTCTCCATCACCCTCCACTCCCTTGTCACAGTCGGGGAAGGGAATAGAAAGCGCAAGGACCATGCATTCATTCGGAGGTCAGTGGTGGTGGTGGTCTCTCTGAGAGAAGTACCTGCAACAGGGTCTGAGCTTTCCTCTCTTTTTTTTTTTTTGTTTTTTTGTTCAGAATATTTTTTATTCATTTAATTTTTTTCTTACAATGCCAAAAAAAAACCCCCTTAATATTACTAAACAGTACGGATACAATACATCACATGGAAAGAGGTGTAATAAGACTAAAAGACACACAGAAGACGAACGACGGGCATATACATAGTGCATATTCTGCACAAATTCTTTTGTCACTGTTCTGCGCGGACATGCATTTCGTCTATGTCTCGGAAAATATCACTGACTTTGAAGGACGCTATGAAATAAAAACAACAACAACAACAAACTATGATGATTCGTGACATTCACTACCATCGTCGATGGCATCGCTGATCTTTTCTATCTTCCTTTCCTTCTTACTCTGTCTTCTTTCTTTCTAACTCTCTCCATACGAACGGCGAAAAAGACGAGGATGACAGCGTTTCACCCCAATTACCATCATCAAAATATTGCAAGCGGAAGGCTCTTATACTGAATAGGTGTATGTAGAGAACCAATACCGCATTTCTGACGACGAAAGCAAAAGGTTTGGTCATTCAGACACCCAGTGGAGGAAGTCCGAGACGGTCTCTGTAGGGCAGAGGAGAGGACTGGCCGTCCTGAGTGAGTTAACTGTGATAAACCGAGTGAACACCATCAACAGTATATGTCAAGACTTTCATATGGCTCGGGCAAACACAATCTGAACTTGATCTCCAAACTTCATACACGTTAAAACTCTGTTGCATGGAGATCCTGTTCTCCAAAATCATACAAATATATTCATATTTCAAACGGTTCACCAGTTTATCTCCGATTCAAACAGATTTTAACTTAGAAAGTATTGTGGAGAACGGGTACAACATGATTCTATTCGTAAAATATGTGTTGGATTTATTTGACTGACCAAATATTCAAAGCTGAATGGATTGGCCAATGATCTGTTAGAATTTCTCCTCTCCCCTCTGTTCCCCCTCCTCCACCACCTTACCCACTATTCTTCTAAATTTCTTTTTCTTCCTTCGTGTTTCTCTTCTATCAGGCCGATTCCTCTGGTGATAAACTTAATCTCATGTTAATATTGATATCTGCATTATTTTACTGCATTATGTATTGTTTGTTTATTTGTTTTATTTCATTACTTACTGTTTATGAATGTTATTTGATACAACTGATAATATGGTTCATCAGCCGTCATGATAAAATTGAAGTGCAACGTTGTGAGCACAGTATAAGCTTTAAGCTTGTTGATGCTGTTTTGTCATTGCTTGCATTGTAATCATGTGTACTGTTGAACAATTAAAGATTTAAACCAACAGTATATGAAAGACAGACCGACAAAAAACCAACAACAAAAAAACAGAAACAACAACGACAAACAACAACAACAACAAAAACCGCGCAAAACAAAGAAAAACAAGAGAGGCAAGGCCTTCAAGATTCACTTGTGATACACTTAAAAAAAAAAAAAAAATCCAAGCTTTTTATGTATTGAGTGTAATTTTAAAATGTAATGTTGACGGTGAGAAAGATCAGTTTCAAGCAAATTAAGTGCCCTAGCATCAATTACAGAGTAATTTCCCTTTTTACTATCTGCACCAAAACGTTTGCAAAATAAATAAAACTTCAATGCTTAGCAAAAGAAGTTCCTGTTTGAACAAAAAATGATAAGAATGATTGCTCTTGTTGTTGGGTCAGAATATCAGATCAAAGTGTCAAGTTTAGAGAATACAAAAAATATAAATATAACAGTAAATGCAGTTTGCATATAATTAGGCTTCTTTTTTATTTTTTTGTGCCCATCCCAGAGGTACAATATTGTTTTAAACAAGATGACTGGAAAGAACTAAATTTTTCCTATTTTTATGCCTAATTTGGTGTCAACTGACAAAGCATTTGCAGAGAAAATGTCAATATTAAAGTTTACCACGTACACACAGACACACACACACAGAGACAACCAAACACCGGGTTAAAACATAGACTCACTTTGTTTACACAAGTGAGTCAAAAACAACAACACGAACTGGTTTGAACTTTCTTACCTGCAGAGTGCTTGGGTCCGTCACACCAGCAGTTATTTCCCCTCTCCCCGTTTCATCTCTCTCTCTCTCTCAGCATTCTGGCGTCACCGCTTCGCACAGTTGATGGGATCGTCAGTTCCTGTTTCTCAACCCTGACGTCTGGGCCGCGGGATGCCTGAGAAACATGAAGGCGTTAAAGTCGGTAAATTAGGGCAATAATCATCATAGGACGGTGAGGATGGTGGTTGTCACTATCGATGATAATGTGAATTTGCTGATACAGCGCCCCACCATTTCTCTGACTAGGACCCCATACGCTTGACAAATACGGGGTGAACAGAATACAAAATTGTTTCACCACACACTGACAAACACTAGCACGCACGCACAAACATGATATAATACATAATATGATACAATATGATACATCACACACAAACACTAGCACGCACGCACAAACATGATATAATACATAATATGATGATACAATATGACATGATATGATAATAATGTAACGTGACGTGGCCTATAACAATAAAAAAACATACCGATACATGAAAAATATCATGAAAAACAATAACTCCAAAATGATAAATTAGCATAATATGACAATTATAAAGAACTGCAATACAATACCATACAACACAATGCAATACAGTTCAATTCTTCTTAGTGTCAATGTAAAGTGTGTTGTGCTTCATAAGTTACATGTTCTATAAATATCCTTCAATACTACCAACAGTAGTAGCAGTAGCAGAAGTAGCTTTTTCACATACTGACAAAAGCTTACAGTTTGATTGATTGATTAATGTGGATACTTATATAGCGCCTATCCTTGGTCAGAGACCAAGCTCTAAGCGCTTTACATACACGGGGACATTTGCACCACAGGCTGCCTACCTGGGTAGAGCCGACTGACGGCTGCCACTGGGCGCTCATCATTCGTTTCCTGTGTCATTCAATCAGATTTCAGACGCACACACATACACACTCAGACAGACATGTAACATTTTACTTTTTTTATTTATTTACCCCGCCATGTAGGCAGCCATACTCCGTTTTCGGGGGTGTGCATGCTGGGTATATTCTTGTTTCCATAACCCACCGAACGCCTGACATGGATTACAGGATCTTTAACGTGCGTATTTGATCATCTGCGTGCGCATACACACGAAGGGGGTTCAGGCACTAGCAGGTCTGCACATATGTTGACCTGGGAGATCCGAAAAATCTCCACCTTTTACCCACCAGGTGCACCGAGATTCGAACCCAGGACCCTCAGATTGAAAAGTCCAGCGCTTTAACCATTCGGCTATTGCACCCGTCGGGAAAGGCAAAGGCAAAAGGCAAAAAGCTTATTCACTGTGTCCCCTGGGGGCACTGAAATGTTACATACATAAGAAAGAGAAACACCCGTAGGTGCTGGGGAGGACCCAGAGAAGCACTGTCTCCACCCGCCCTTGGAACAATCCTGCACCACCCTTGGAGGCCTGCGCTGTGTTCACGATGGGTGCCAGTGCAGGCACGCACAGTGGACAGACACCCCATTAAGAATTCAATGGACATAACTGCTCCCGAACACAGGGAAAAGAGACCACAGGAAGCAACTCGCGACAGCCTTAAAAAGAAGTATCTCCATGGGTGTACCACCAGCCAGTATTTCATGACTGCAGAGCCCACCGGCAAAAGACACCACCCTCCAGCTGCTGAGCACACCCCACAGACCAAACCACCTCCTGCCCGCAGACAGATGAAGACAGTGCCACTCCGGACACAGCCATACGGTCTTATGTGCCCTCAAGAGAGACTGTATCCTAAGCTACCCCCTGGGAGCATCGAAACGTTGCAGAACACCCATACGTGTAAGCCATTGCACTCTTATGGTGAAGAAATTGGGGCCCCATTATCCACAGAGCAACTGTACACTTGACAGAATGGCAATGGGCGAAACGGGATCACCAATGTAATAATAGCAAGCGAAGCAAATGAATAGAAATGCGAACTAGGAAAGGGCAAACCGGAATCACCCATGTAGTGGATAGTTAAATCTGGAATGGGCGATTCGGGACAATAGACGAACAGGAAATAATCAGCTTAGTGATAGGTGAATCGGGATAGGCGAATCGTGATTACAGACGAATAGGAAACCACCAGTTTAGTAATAGGTGAATCGGGAGCAGACGAACCGGGAGTATAGGCGACTATGAAATCAATTTAGTGATGGGTGCAATGGGAATAGGCGAATAGGAAATCAATTCGGTAAATTTGGAACAGGCAAATCGGGACTATAGGCAAAGAGGCAATCAATTTAGTGGTAGGTGATTCTGGAATAGGCGATTCTGGACTACAGGCGAACAGGAAATCAATTTAGTGATAGGTCATTCTGGAATGGGCGATTCTGGACTATAGGCGAACAGGAAATCAATTTAGTGATAGGTCATTCTGGAATGGGCGATTCTGGACTATAGGCGAAGAGGAAATCAATTTAGTGATAGGCGATTCTGGACTATAGGCGAAGAGGAAATCAATTTAGTGACAGGTGGTTCTGGACTAGGCGATTCTGGACTATAGGTGAAGAAAATCAATTCGGTGATAGGTGAATCGGGACCATAGGCGAATAGAAAATCACCAGTTTAGTGATAGGTGAATCGGAACTATAGACGAATAGGAAATCACCAGTTTAGTGATAGGTGAATCGGGACCTTAGAAAAATAAGAATTCACCAGTTTAGTGATAGGTGAATCGGGACTACAGAAGAATAGGAAATCACCAGCTTAGTGATAGGTGAATCGGGACTATAGAAAAATAAGAAATCACCAGTTTTGTGATAGGTGAATCGGGACTATAGAAGAATAGGAAATCACCAGTTTAGTGATAGGTGAATCGGGACCTTAGAAAAATAAAAATTCACCAGTTTAGTGATAGGCGAATCGGGACTATAGACGAATAGGAAATCACCAGTTTAGTGATAGGTGAATCGGGACTATAGACGAATAGGAAATCACCAGTTTAGTGATAGGTGAATCGGGACCTTAGAAAAATAAGAAATCACCAGTTTAGTGATAGGTGAATCGGGACCTTAGAAAAATAAGAAATCACCAGGTTTAGTGATTGGTGAATCAGGACGACACGCTGGCTTACCCTCTGATCCCGACGGTTCTCGCGTGACAGGACGTGAAGCGGAAAAAGAGGGGCGGGGCCCAAGAGTGACAGGGACAAAAAGTGGGGGCGGGGCCAAGAGAGACCCGGACAGAGTGGGGGCGGGGCGTGTGTGCTTCCCGGGCACTACTAACAAACTACAGGGCTATGAGCCCACGATTTCTTGCAACCCCACGATTTCTCTTATCCTCACTTTGAGACAAATCGTGGGAATTTCGAGAAAGTGTGGTCGTTCTCCCCTTTCACGTTTTAGTCTCTCAATCGCGAGAAATTGTCGGGGGTGGGGCGCCCCCAATTTTTTTTTCACAATATGTGTAAGTCCCCCTTTTTTAACCAAAAATATTCCTTTATCATCGGAGTTAGTTTCTTGTCTTTTCCCAATGCAAATCTTAAAAGAAAATGAGAGAGAGAGAGAGAGAGAGAGAGAGAGAGAGAGAGAGAAAGAAGGATGGGGACGATGACAACGACATTGATTCCGAAACGGAAAAAGCAGCCTTAAAAAAAAAAAAAAAAAAAAAAAAAAAAAAAAAAAAAAATCGATCGATCGAAAGATACGGACATTCGCTTGAATAGTCCTTCATATATATACCAGTGGAAAATCGCCGTATTTCAAAAGATGGAAACACATCATTTTAACGTGCAATAATGTCGTACAACATTATGGTCATTCCACTGTATTATAAATGGGGATAGTTACACCGTTTGTTATGTTTCATATTGCAGATACTGCATGCCATTTTGCTTGTCTATATTCTTCACGCGAAGATACCTATGTGAAATGAAGTAAAAATCAATACTGGTTGATAAATGTATTGTATAGCTCTTGACAACCTGCTATCTGCTATTGCAGAAGGTTTGCTGCATAGTCCAATTGGACATTTGTTATAGTTGTTACAGTTGTTTGTTACCGTTTCCTTCTATATTGTGCCTATGTCTCCCCTTTTAATGTCTTAATTTTTTTTCCAATGCTCTGTATCTTTCCCCACCACACACACACACACATACGCGCACACACACATACACACACATCATTCATCACCCTCTGCCCAATACCGTTCCCACCACCACGCTCCGCCCTCCACCACCTTCCCCCCTCTTTTTTTTTTCCCCGTCTAATATCACTTAAAAGTGGAAGACGTTAAACTGAAGACTACTACTACTACTACTTATACCTGCTCCTCCACACCCCTCCTACATAAGCATAATGGATGTGTCTTCACATGTACCCAACCCACTCCCTCCCCCCACACCTATCTCTCCGCCCCCCTCCCCCCCACCGCCCCCCACCTCCCTCTAAACGCTCTTACTCAAGCGCACTGTGATCCAGATTGACAAAATAATAGTAAAGAGTGGTAACTCTCTCCATTCATAAGGTACACAACTTCAAGTCAGCGTTGCTTACGCTACCAATTCAGCTAGCGCACAGGTAAATAAAAGGTACATTAGAACAAACCCAGACACTTCCTCCAAAAAAAGGAAGCGCCGGGTCTGTCCTTACACCGATCATCTGACATGTGCACACAGCAGCAAAGACAGAAGAAATGTGCAAACACAAATAAGCTTTTATTCAAGACTGGCGTAGCCTCTTTAATCCTGAACAAGCCACACCCGGGAAATTTGACAACCCCACCCCTCCCCCATGCACTTAAGTTTTAGTCTGGGTGCTTGTCTTTCGGGTGAGACGATACACCGATGTCCCTTGTGCAGCATGCACTTAGCGCATGTAAAAGAACCCACGGCAACAATATGCAGAAAGAAAATACCATTCTGGCGGTAAAAGAATCATAATCACGGGTGGAGCTGCACTTTGGGGACGCGCTCTCCCTGTAGAGGTAACAGCCCGAACTTCGTACAGAGAAGTAATAATAATAATAATAATGGTACTTATATAGCGCTGAATCATGTGCATAGACAAATCTAAGCGCTTTCGCACCAGTCATTCACACGCATGCATAAACTAAAGACAAGGAAGAGGCAGGGAGGGGAGGCTATTTCGGGAAGAGGTGGGTTTTAAGGCCAGACTTGAAAGAGCTGAGTGTGGAGACTTGACGAAGCGAAAGAGGAAGTTCATTCCAACTGCAAGGTCCAGAGACAGAGAAAGAACGGCGGCCAACAGTCGAGAGTTTGAATCTGGGTATGCGTAAGTGGAGTGGATCCGAAGCTGATCGTAGTGAGCGAGATGGAGTGTAGAGGTGAAGGCAGCCACAGAGATAAGTATGTTGTGACAAAAAACAACAACAACAAAAAGTAATATGTTACAATGCAATGCGATGCAAGGTAAGGCAAGGCAATACAATGTGAGATAATGCAATGCGATACAGTGCAATACAACACAACTTTAATGTAATGCAATACAACGCAATGCAGTACAATACCGTACAATGCAATGCAATACAAGGCAATGCAGTACAATACCGTACAATGCAATGCAATACAAGGCAATGCAGTACAACACCGTACAATGCAATGCAATACAAGGCAATACAGTATAATACCGTACAACGCAATGCAGTACAACACCGTACAATGCAATACAACGCAATAGAGTACAATACCGTACAAGGCAATACAGTACAATACGGTACAATGCAATGCAATACAATACCATACAATGCAATACAACGCAATACAGTACAATACCTTACAATGCAATGCAGTAGAACACCGCACAATGCAATGCAACGCAATACAATACCACCGTGCAATGCAATACAGCACCACCGTGCAATGCAATACAGCACCACCGTGCAATGCAATACAGCACCACCGTGCAATGCAATACAACGCAATGCAGTACAATATCACTGTGCAATGCAATACAATGCAGTACAACACCACCGTGCAATGCAATACAACACCACCGTGCAATGCAATACAACGCAATGCAGTACAATATCACTGTGCAATGCAATACAACACCACCGTGCAATGCAACACCACCGTGCAATGCAATGCAACACAATGCAGTACAATACCACCGTACAATGCAATACAACGTAATGCAGTACAATACCGTACAACGCAATGCAATACGACGCAATGCAGTACAATACCGTACGACGCAATGCAGTACAATACCGTACAATGCAATGCAGTACAATACCGTACAACGCAATGCAGTACAATACCGTACAATGCAATGCAATACAATACAAAACAAGGACAGCTGTCAAGCTCCTTTAACTCTCTCCATACGAACGGCGAAAGAGACGACGTTAACAGCGTTTCACCCCAGTTACCATCATCAAAATATTGCAAGCGGAACGCTCTTATACTGAAGAGGTGAATGTTGACAAAGTATACCACAATTCTGACGACGGAAGCTAAAGGTTGGGTCATTGAGACACCCACTGGACATCCGAGGGGTCTGTGTAGAGGAGAAGAGAGGACTGGCCGTACTGAGTGAGTTAATAACGTGGTTTCCTCTCCAACTGCCCCACAACGTGTGCGAGTTCCATGGCTCTTTGTATACCTTAGCATGTTGGGTGGAAAGGCCACTGTGGACTTCACTGCACGTGGTGACATTTCTCGGGAGGAAAATGAACTGGACTCGGTCTCTGTCTCGGATAAATGGGTGTTGGGGGGGAGGAGATGGGAGAGAGAGAGAGAGAGAGAGAGAGAGGGGGGGGGGGGGGGGAGAGGCGGGGGGGAGGGCGCGAGGGGCCATGTATAACAAAATCAGGCGTGAATGGTGTGTGATATTGTGTAAAGGGTCAGATGGCCCCTACTACAAATTCAAACATTTTCTGAGTATCTCCCTCCCTCCTCTCTCTACGTCTCCCTCCCCTCCCTCTTTCTCACACAACGCTGCTCTACCAGGTGCATAACGCCCCCCCCTCACCCGCCCCCCATCACCACCCCTACCCCCCCCCATCCCCTTTTCCTGTTTCTCTCTCTCAGGGCCCTCCCATATGTACACACACACACACACACACACACACACACACACACACACACAGAGTCGTTACAAGCACTCGCAGCGAAGTCACTGGCATCAAAGACCGTTTCCGCCCATGCTCCGCTTTGAAACAACTGTTTCAGAAAACGGTTAAAAGCCGGCAAAGAAATATTGAACTGTATTCAACCAGGACAAAAAAAGAAAGAAAAAAAAAAAAAAGAAAAAAGAAAACTCTTTCCACTCTCGCGGCCCTGGCCTTTAGCTCTCTGTTTCACTTCAACACGTTGTTTTAGTTTGCAGTCACCATCTTTCTTTTTTTTTTTTTTTTTTTTTTTGACTGGGGCGCGCACACCCGTCCATTTGAACAAGGGCTTTCCGCGCAAGTTGAAGTGTTTACTTATTTGAGGCATAGGACAGGGGTGGCTGGGGTTGCGGTTACGCGGATAGGAGACCCCGAGTTTATCTTCTTCTTTTTCTTCTTTTTTTTTGTCGTCCCGGCCTCGACAAATACCACCGCTGATGAGAGAAACCTGTGTGTGGGGACAGGTGGGTGGGTGGGTGGGGGGGGACAGGTATGGATCATACAATATATCACACCCCAGCTGCATGGGAAGGTGGTGGCCGAGCGGTTTAGACGATCGCCATCGGTTAAAAAAAAAAAAAAAAAAAAAAAAAAAAAAAAGGAAGGGGGGGTTGGGGGGGAGGAGGGGGGGGGGGGGAGAGAGAGAGCGAGCCCCCAGGTTATCGTTCGGCACAGGAAGGTTCCCATCTGCTTTTTTATATATAAAACGTGCGTGGGTCCCCCACCTCAGTCGTTGCCATGGGTTCTTTTACGCGCGTCAAGTTGCATGCTGCACACGGGGGCAGCTCGGTTTATATCGTCCTATCCGAAAAACATAAACGTGTGTCAGTCTATTACCCTGGGTTCTTTTACGTGCGCTCAGTGTTTGTCTCTGGGGCCTTTGCTTTTGGAATGAACTTCCTCCTTCGCTTCGTCAGGTCTCCGCTCGCAGCTCTTTCAGGTCTTGCCTTAAATTTTTAACCCACTTCTTCCCAATATAGCCTCCCTCCCCTGCCTCTTCCTTGTCCTCAGTTTCTTCAGTTTTAGAGTTATGCATGCGTGTGAGTTACTGGTGTGAAAGTGCTTCGATTTGTCTCTGCACACGATTCAGCGCTATATAAATACTAATTATTATCATCATTAAAGGTCCAACACTCGGCTTATATCACAGATTGACATAAGTTTGCATTTGGGCCAACAGCAAAGTGAGAGCTGTATTATCAATGGTTTTTGCAGTTAATGGAAAACCATTTACAGCTTAGTCTTTTGTGAAGGACTACGACTCTCAAACTAGGAGGCAAAATTGCACTGGCTCTTAGTGCTGCAGCCTTGTGGGCTAGTTGTCCTTTG
>NC_134901.1:39099255-39114255 GCF_041734735.1 Babylonia areolata | reverse complement strand
ATATATATATATACACACACACACACATCCGTACACAGATCTCTCCTGACACTTGTGTACACTTACACTCTCGCGCATTCACAAACGCACTCAAAAACACAGACCCACACATCCACACAAACACACACATCCACACACGCACACGCACAGAGGCTGCCAAGAGGGATGGGAAAAGATCTCTGATGCCAAGAACGTGGCGTCTAGTGTGTTGCTCAGTCTATTGTATTTGGAAAGGCCCACAGAGACTCTGTTCCGTTTTGAAGAAATTTGCGCAATGTTGGTTTGGAAATGATGCCGATATTTGTTTGATTTGCAAAGCATCGTGCTCTACCTTTCATGTTAGACTTTCGGCCGCTCCCTCTCTCTGCTTTTATTTCTTTGAGGCGATCGATGGTGTGATGGCCTTGTACCTGTTCTTTTTGGTATTCTTTGACTTTTCTGAGAATTTCCGATTTTCCTAGATGTAGGCCGCTCGTTGGTGTTGCGTTACCAGCAAGTCTGTCAGCTCGCTCATTTCCCTTAACACCTGCATGTCCCGGGCAGTATGACCATGTGAGTTTTTTAATCTGAAAGTTGCGCATTGCCTTATGCCACTCTGGGCTTCCCATTCCGTTTTCAATTTTCTGTATGAGGTTCATTGAGTCGGTTAGAATCATGGCATGTTGGTTTCCGGGCGTATGGATGGACGATAGCCACTGGAGGGCATGTGTCGCAGCTTCAACTTCCATCGTTAGGCTGGAGGTTGTGACTTTGTAGGCAGCATTCTCTTCCCAAATTGTTTTTCCATTTTGTTTCGCAGTGAATCCCCAACCAGACTGGTCTTTGGTGACTGAGCCATCTGTGTATATGATGATGTCCTCTTCTTTACTGTTTTCTTCTATGAGTAGCTTCACTTCCGCATCTGTTTTGCCCTCTGGCCATTCCCGACAATGTCTTCCTAGAGTGGGTGAAATGACTGTGTTGAATAGATGGTTGAGGTTTTTGGGGTTTTTCTCCCATTCTTTTGTTTCTTTCAGGTCTTGTAGTCGGCATACTAGCTGGATTGTGTCTTCTGCTTGTCCCATCCATGATCTTCCTCGTCCTAGACGGCTGCCTTTTGGTTCTTTGACTGCGTCATGCAGTGGGTTTTGAGGGTTTTCTAATGCTTTGAAGTAGGTCTTGACCTGTTCTAACTTGTTTCTGGCCTGTACTGAAGGAAGGTCAAGCAGGTATCGCATGGTTTCTGTGGGCGTGTCTTTTGTTGTTCCAAGGATCAGCCTCATAGCTTCATTTTGTACTCTTTCTAATTTTAGGAGGTTGCTTTGAGACGGTGTTGTAAGCCCAAGTCCGTAGTCGATCACGCTGAGGACGAGTGATTGGTATAGCAGGAAGAGGTGGCGTTGTTCAATTCCTTTGGTTGCCATTGCTTTTAAGACTGAAAGGCCCTTTTTGCATTTGAGAAAAAGGAGTATGGCTGCCTACACGTCGGGATAAAAAAAAACAAACCCTGTCATACACGTAAAAGCCCACTCGTGTACACACGAGTGAACGTGGGAGTTGCAGCCCACGAACGAAGACGACGTTTATCTTATGATTGTGGCAACCCACTCATTTTGGGGTGCATCACATACCTCTCTTAACTCTCTCCATACGAACGGCGAAAGAGACGACGATAACATCGTTTCACCCCAGTTACCATCATCAAAATATTGCAAGCGGAAGGCTCTTATACTGAAGAGGTGATTGTGGACAAAGAATACCACAATTCTGACGACGGAAGCTAAAGGTTGGGTCATTCAGACACCCACTGTCATCCGAGGGGTCTGTGTAGAGGAGAAGAGAGGACTGGCCGTACTGAGTGAGTTAACACGTAATCACCTGACAAGACTTTCATTTTTGACTCACTTGTGTAAACAAAGTGAGTCTATGTTTTAACCCGGTGTTCGGTTGTCTGTGTGTGTGTGTGTGTGTGTGTGTGTGTGTGTGTGTGTGTGTGTCTGTGTGTCCGTGGTAAACTTTAACATTGACATTTTCTCTGCAAATACTTTGTCAGTTGACACCAAATTAGGCATAAAAATAGGAAAAATTCAGTTCTTTCCAGTCATCTTGTTTAAAACAACATTGCACCTCTGGGATGGGCACAAAAAATAAAAAATGAAGCCTAATTATATGCAAACTGCGTTTACTGTTATATTTATATTTTTTTGTATTCTCTAAACTTGGCACTTTGATCTGATATTCTGACAACAACAAGAACAGTCATTATTATCATTTTTTGTTCAAACAGGAACTTCTTTTGCTAAGCATGGAAGTTTTATTTATTTTGCAAACGTTTTGGTGCAGATAGTAAAAAAGGGAAATTACTCTGTAATTAATGCTAGGGGACTTAATTTGCTTGAAACTGATCTTTCTCATCTTAAACATTACATTTTTGTTTCTTTTCTTTTCTTTTTTTTCTTCTCCCAAGCTTATCCATCATATTTAATACAGAGCACTTTTCAAACATTTTTAAAATCTCTTTTTTTTTTTCCTCCTAATGATTCCTTTACAGGATAAAGCGTGAAGCACAAGTGAGTCTTGAAGGCTTTGCCTCTTGTTCAGTATTACTTTCTCACAGTTGTCAGTATTGGATCGGCGTAGCCAAACAGGTTTGAAGACGCCACGGCGCAACAATTTAAGAATAATGATCACCGGATTTTTGTTGTTTTGTTCACTGCAGACAAGTTGGTGGGGCATTAATAAACATAGTGACGGGGCGCTATAACCGAGTGGTTAAAGCGTTACTTTCAAATCTGAGGGTCCGGGGTTCGAATCTCGGAAACAACGCCTGGTGGGTAAAATGGTGGAGATTTTTTCCTATCTCCCAGATCAACATACTTATGTGCAGACCTGCTAGTGCCTGAACCCCCTTCGTGTGTATGTATACGCACGCAGAAGATCAAATAACACTCATTTAGGATCCTGCAATCCATGTCAGCGTTCGGTGGGTTATGGAAGCAAGAACATACCCAGCATGCATCCTCCCCCCCACCCGAAAACGGGGTATGGCTGCCAAATGTCTGGGTAAATCAACAAAACGGTCATTCATATAAAATGCTATATGTCGAAGTGTGTATGTGTGCATGCCTGAAATCTGAATGACACAGGAAACAAATGATGAGTGCTGTCAGTCATCAATTCCCAGGTAGGCATCCGGTTGTGCGAACGAACCCGTATTTGTAAAGCGCTTGGAGTTTGGGGTCTTTGACCGAGGATAGGCGCTAGAGAAGTATCCATATCATATCATCATCATGTGGACAAGGGGGAGATAAAAGAACCACAAAGGAGGACACAGATGTGACAAGGAGTTTCAGTTTTCAGTTTCACTAGCTCAAGGAGGCGTCACTGCGCTCGGACAAATCCATATACGCTGTGACAAGGAAACAGATCAAGATGTTTCAATCCAGGTGTGCCAACTACTGTCAGCTGAAAAAAAAAAAGAATAGATCAGTTTTCAGCTTCAGTTTCAGTTTCTCAAGGAGGCGACACCGCGTTGGGACAAATCCATGTGTGCTACACCACATCTGCTAGGTAGATGCTTGACCAGCAGCATCACCCAACACACACACACACACACACACACACACACACACACACAATTGGGCCTTGTATATCTATCAGTCGGTTTCTTCTACTGAATTTTGCAAGACATTATCGTTGCCATGGGTTTCTTTTTCAGTGCGCCAGGTGCGTGCTGCACACGGGACCTCGGGTTTACCGTCTCGTGCGAAAGACTACACGCTCAGTTTTGATTTTCCAGTCAAACTTGGGAGAAAGGGCGAGAGCGGGATTCGAACCCAGACCCTCACGGACTCTCTGTATTATTGGCAAGAGGAGCATCTTAACCACTCTGCCACCTTCCATCTTGAACAGAACAAAACCATAAAACCATCGGTTAACTCAGTACGGCCAGTCCTCTCTTTTCCTCTACACAGACCCCTCGGATGTTCAGTGGGTGTCTGAATGACCCAACCTTTAGCTTCCGTCGTCAGAACTGTGGTATTCTTTGTCAACATTCACCTCTTCAGTATAAGAGCGTTCCGCTTGCAATATTTTGATAATGGTAATTGGGATGAAACGCTGTTAACGCCGTCTCTTTCGCCGTTCGTATGGAGAGAGTTAATAGTAAAGAGTGGTAACTCTCTCTATTCACAAGGTACACAGCTTCAAGTCAGTGAAGCTTACGCTACCGATTCAGCAAGCACACACAGGTAAATAAAAGGTACATTGGAACAAACCCAGACACTTCCTCAATAAAAAGGAAGCGCCGGACCTGTCCTTATACCGATCATCTGACATGTGCACACAGCAGCAAAGACAGAAGAAATGTGCAAACACAAATTAGCTTTCATTCAAGACTGGCATAGCCTCTTTAATCCTGCACAAGCCGCACAGAACACATGCACAGTACAGAACAAAACACATGGTTGCCTCGGTGGTTTCCAGTTATAAAACCATCGAGGTTTTCACTCGCGCGGACAGGGGAGGACCTCATCATCATCATCTGCGTTCACTCGTATGCACACGAGTGGGCTTTTACGTGTATGACCGTTTTTACCCCGCCATGTAGGCAGCCATACTCCGTTTTCGGGGGTGTGCATGCTGGGTATGTTCTTGTTTCCATAACCCACCGAACCCTGACATGGATTACAAGATCTTTAACGTGCGTATTTGATCCTCCGCTTGCATATACACACGAAGGGGGTTCAGGCACTAGCAGGTCTGCACATAAGTATGTTGATCTGGGAGATCGTAAAAATCTCCACCCTTTACCCACCAGGCACCAGTCACCCTGATTCGAACTCGGGACCCTCAGATTGACAGTCCAACGCTTTAACCACTCGGCTATTGCGCCCGTCAGGAGGACCTCATCGAAATGCAGTGATGGAGAGTTGATGTGGGGTCATCTTCTCCTATCCCCTTCTCACTCTCTCTGTCTTTCATGTGGTCAGTACTCACTCATCCGCATCAATCGCGCGCGCGCGCATACAATCACCCCACCTCCCCCACATTCACTCACACACACACACACACAGGCACACGCACTCAGAGAGAGAGAGAGAGAGAGAGAGAGAATCAGTACAGAAGCAATCAGATTACTATTGTCACACTTTTGCTGTTGTCTGTCATTTCCATGACAAATGCAAAATAGTACTATAATGACAACCACCACCACCACCAATAAGAAGAAGAAACAAAACGAAAGAGAAGGAAAAGAAGGAGAAGGAAAAGAATGCGGAGGAAGAGGAGGAGAAGAAATTTTACCCAGCCAGGGAATTAAGAAACGCAGTAAAAATGCTTATTTTCCTCTCAGCACTGGAGAGGGAGGGAGGGAGGGAGGGAGTGAGAGAGAAACAGGGAGAGAGAAAGAGAGTGGAGGGGGATGGGGCGGGGAGAAAGAGGAGGGGAAGAGAGGAGGAGGGGGGGGGAGGGACTGAAGGTGAGAGACAGGGGGAGAGAGACGGAGATGGAGGTAATATGGAAGGAGGGAGGGAGGGGGGAGGAAAGAGAGAGAGAGAGGGAGAGAGAAAGCGCTCGTGTGTGTGAATGCGTGCCTGCGTCGTGCGCGCGCGCGCGCGCGTGTGTGAAACACACACAAAATAACAACACTACACAATAATCAAAAAATTGGAGAGAGAGAGAGAGAGAGAGAGAGAGAGAGAGAGAGAGAGAGAGAGAGAGAGAGAGAGAGAGAGAGAGAGAACCCTATGATGGACAAAAAGACCATTTTGTTCTTCCAAACGACGCTCCCCCCCCCCCCCCCCCACCCCCATTCATTCATTCGTTGATACATCCATTCCTGTTTACAGCGTCGCCAAATCAACGATTATCAATGGACCTCAGGGGAAAGTGAGAAAGACAACTGTCCTCTAATCAACAACCCGATATCACTTGGACAGCTGCGGTTATAAATGACAATTATCAACAGTCTGTATTTCTTCCCTGAAAATCTGAGTTCAGATCAGAAGATAAGATTTGCAGGAACCCGGAACATTTTGCTCGCAAGTTGGGGCCGGGGGTGGGGGGGGGGGGGGGGGGGGGGGTGAGGGTGAGGGTGGGGGTAAGTTTATAAGGTTTCCATTTTTTTAAAATCCACTTTCTGCTCTCCTCTATAAAAAAACAAACAACAACCACCACCAAACAACTTTTTTCTGAGAATCCTCGCCATAGCGAAACGGTTGTTCACTTGCATTTTGTTTTTCTTAAAACCACTCCTTTTATTTAAATCAACGAAATAAATGTGCTGCTAGTCCATTCAACATACATTTTGTGACGAAAGTTTTTCCACAGTGAAATATAAGTGGTACTGACGGAAGAGGGTTTTTTTTTCTTTCTCTTTCTTGATTTCTTTTTTACGTGACTGCATTTTTTATTTTTGGCTCATGTGTGCCTATTTTTTTATTATTCTTTTTTTACACGCAATATGATATTCGCATGAACAGGTAACCAAACACGGCAGCAAAAACCACGGTAATGTGCTACAAATAGTTGCGAGAGTTACATCTTTATTACAGAGCAGAGAAAGACAATCCTTGAAAATAATAAACAGGTGTTGTTGCCGTCATTAAACTCCGTCAAAATGCGTGTTGACAGTACTGATGTCTGGTGCACAGTGCGTATTCGTATTTCATTTTATCACAACAGATTTCTCTGTGTGAAAGTCGGGCTGCTCTCCCCAGGGAGAGCGCGTCGCTACACTACAGCTCCACCCATTTTTAAAAAAATATTTTTTTCCTGCGTGCAGTTTTATTTGTTTTTCCTATCGAAGTGGATTTTTCTGCAGAATTTTGCCAGGAACAACCCTTTTGTTGCCGCATGTGCGATTGAACTGAATAAACAGGTGCTGTTGCTGAGGGTGGCGGGGAGGTGCGGGAGGTTCCGGGGGGGGGGGGCGGGGGGGGGCACACAAAGTTCTACCCGGGGTATTCACTGACCACAACGAGCCGTTCAGTAGGTACAGCAACATCAACCAAGGTTGAAGTTGACGTCCTACAACGCAACTCCACCCCCCACCCCACCCCACCCCCCCACTCCCCCCTCACCGCAGGGACAGTTTGTTTTGCAGCCGGGATAATCCCCGCTCGGGATCGCGACTTAAGGCCGGGAATCGAAAGCCATTCTTCTCCCCTTCTCCCCACGCCGGCCAAAAATTTAATTTCTGGGGCCGCTCCGCTCACAATACCTCTCCATAGTCACGGCCCCGGCATGGGCTGCCTGCCCCGCGGCTACCACCCCACCCCCTAAACGAATGACCTCCCCCTTATCGAGGAACCATCACCACGAGGTGTCGCCCCTGGGACAAGTAGCCAATGAAAACTTTCCTTTTGCTCGGCTGCGCGCGCCGCCTCGTGCCGGGTTCCTTCGGTTTTATCCGGGCAGCCATCTTGGTGGTGGTGGTGGGGGGGAGGTTGCGGGCCTCCTCTAGCCTGATCGTGGGTTGATTTTCCCCATTGTGCCGCTGAGAAGGGGCTGAGAAAACACGGGGCGGTCGGTGCCGCTTTGATTCGGGTCAAGCTGTAAGTTAGCAGTGGATAATCCTCTCCCTCCCAATCAGGGTCGCCTTGTACAGTTTGTTTAGAGCTAATTCACTCCAGGCTCAGAGCCTGGGACTGGCCACTACTTTTTTTACTTCTCCCTCAACATCCACGGGGGCTACATATAAAAAAAAAAAAAAAAAAAAAAAAAAAAGCTGTTGATTCAACAAATCTTTAGTGGTATGGGCTTTTGCACTTGCTGCGGCCTCTCCGGTATTTTTACCGACACACGCCTGAACGGCCCGCAGCAATGCCAAAATGTTCCATGTTTTGACAGTGTCCGAGGAGTCTGCTTTTGAGACTAATAGGTGTAAGTTTACTTTACCTTTTCCATGATACGCCTGTAATGAAAATGTCTCGTGTTACATACTACTACGTGCATGCCATTCGTGCTACTCACCGTGTGACTGGCTGGGAACAGCCTGGGGTTATCGGCAGGTTCGGCCATCCAGAAGAAAAACGGGAGAAAAAAAACAACAAAGAGTCGAAAACATTATGACTAACACAAGTTCCATTCCCAAGGCCAGACACCTGATACTTTTTTTTTTGTGGTCCATTTAATGTCCGGTATACACGTGAGGAGAAAACAAAATAAGAGGTTTGTCTTCAGTATTGAAATCTAACATCTGGGGGGGGGCGGGGGGGGCGGGGGGGGGGAGGAGAATCAAAAAGTGGCGTGTTCGGAGTATTGACGTTAAGGTATGTGTTTAACCGAAGTGCAAATGTTCATTTCTTAAAACGTTTCACTGTAGGATAATTCCTTGTTCGCGAACTGGTTATATTTTAACTTTTATTTGTTAAAAAAGTCAGTCCCATGCTAACATTTTCTCTCTCTCTCTCTCTCTCTCACACACACACACACTCTCTCTCTCTCTCTCGCGCCTGTCTGCACAAACAAGCGCACAGAGTCTTTTCACTTCGGTATGCCCGTAACACAACTCTTGTTCAGCTATCAACTTTCTTTTTTTTTCTCTCTCTCCTATTGAAGATGACGATTTTACCGGGGGGAGAGAAAATCCCTGGCCCCTCACAGTGTCCCTTTCACCTGTCCTCAACACCCTTCCTTCCCCCCCCCCCCCCCCCCCCCCCCGACCCCAATCCACCTGTTGTTCTTAACCATTATCCTCCTCCAGAGGACAGGTTTTTGCAGGCAACAAGATTACAGAGATCGCAACACAAACGGTACTCACCGCTCTCTCTGTCTTTCCCACGCACGCTAAGCGAATATGTGTAGAAACAGGAGTCCGTCGTGGCAGTTAATTGCTAAATAAAAGAAAGGACGATTAAACACGGTTAAGCTCTACTGCCCACGGGGGGGGGGGGGGGGGGGGGGGGGGGGGGGGGCAAAAAGGAAAACTCAATAGGCATGTGGAGGAGTACCATGGAAAGTCAACAGCCATCAACAAGCAAACCCCTGTGGTGGTGGTGCTGTCTCGATATCGTTGCAAACGAAACCGCTAGTGGGGTGGTAGTTTGGGAAGACACCTGTATGACAGTCATCCGTGTTCGACTGGTAATGACCATTGAAACAGCAAGAGGGGGAAGCTGGTGTATCGGCTGTCTGGGCTGGGATTTGATGACCGCGAAGACTTGCTCAGTAAGATATGTTTTGTTCAACAATGATCCTCTGTACAAAGACACACCACCCCACTGCCCCCCCCCCCCCCCCCCCCCTTTTTTTTTGCGAGGGAGAGCCGAAAACTTGGTTTACGTCCCTTTGTTCTGGGCTGGAAAAATAGAGCAGCTGTGGTAATTAGAATAGAATATGTCTTTATTACCATGTGTAACGGGGTCACAAGGAATATTAGGAGGGGGTGGGGGGTGTACTACATAAAAAGGTACCAACAAAAATCGAAAATCATACACAAACACAGATACAGTAGAATTTTTAGGATACATGCATGTGCATATCAATGCAAGAACTTGTGCACACTCATACATGCACGCACGCACCCACGCACGCATACACACACACACGCGCGCGCGCGCACACACACACACACGTTTGAACAGAAGCCGCATATTACATGTGGATGGGACTGATGACTAGATCGTCAGGTAAATGGTTGTTGGTTTAAATAGTATTTGATTTGGAACATGTCACAATACAACACAGATATCGATGAACAGGACAACAAGAAAATCTTATATAAAGTCCTGTCCTGACACATGTACATACTGAATATGTGACGGATGTCATCATAACTAGAAGTTAAGACGTGAACATACATGAGTTTTGAACAAAACTAAGCTGAGATACAAATAAAGTGAAAAAAATGAATAATAAACGAGTGGTGGAGGAAGAAGTCAATAGAGAGAGAACGAGAAGCATCAACGCTGGGCCACAAGCACAGCAAGACTTAACTTGGCCGACAAACAAAGCGGCGAAGGCCAACCGTCCTGCGGAAAAAAAAAGAAAAAAAAAAGGCAAGCTCGCCATCATGTATTCATATCATGAGCTGGCAAATGAAAGGGCAGCACTCTTTCAGGCACATACACTTACATATATGCATACAGACAGGATACTACTCATCGTAAAAAACCTTTGAATTTGATGCATGCAAACATATATGGGTATAATTATGTATACTCGACTCGACCCAATCAAACAGCCTGTTGTGCAAATGACTCCACGTTTACTTGTAAAGCGCTTAGAGCTTGGTCTCTGACTGAGGATAGGCGCCACATAAGTTATCCATGTCCAATATCCATATCATTCATCATCACACCATATATAACTGGTTTAAAAAAAAAAAATCTAAATGTTAATATTCATTGACTTTTTTTTCTCAAGGCTTGACTAAGCGCGTTGGGTTACGCTGCTATGCTGGTCAGGCATCGGACTTGGCAGATGTGGTGTAGCGTATATGGATTTGTCCGAACGCAGTGACGCCTCCTTGAACTACTGGTGCTGATTCTGACTTAACTCGTGGAAGTCACATCACGAACAAGAAAGACATTCAGTGAATTCCGGACAGTGAAAGTTCACAGCTCCCTTCAGTTACACAAGGCGGCGTCACAGCGTTCGGGCAAACCCATGCACGCTACACCACATCTGCCAACTGAGCAGACGCCTGACCAGCAGCATCGTAACCAGGCATTGAGGACATGCGGACAGCAGCTCAGCTTAACTAAAATAACGGACTGACTGAGCAAACAACTGAAACCGCGTGGACAAGGGCTGACCGTGTCTCTCTCTCTCCTAACTTGGGGTCGGGCCAGTGAATCGGCCCAGTGTCGGAGAGAGAGAAGTTCCCAACAAAGGAACTGTGGGGCTGCCCCTTCTGTGGGACTGTCCGACACTCAGCGGCGCGTGAAGGGGGCCCCATTTGTTGTCCAAAGCAACAAGGAAAGCTTGGAAGAAAACAGCCTTAAAACGACGTGTAAACGTTGCGGTTTGTTGACTGATCATAGTAGCCGCTCCTCCATATATATCATACTTGAGGTAAGCTCTCTTAATCGATATGGGAGGGTGGTGGGGGGGTTGTTGGGGGGGTGGGGTGGGGGGGGGGGAACATGAGCTAGTGACGTATGGACAGCAGCCACGCCATGAACGATAGTCGCCACAACCCCCTCCCGTTATAGCATAAAATAATGTCACCAGTCGCTCACACTCTTACATGGCATGGAACAATATCACATCGTCTCTGTATTTTTCGTGAAATTATGTCTTCCGTTTCTCTAGGCGTCACGGTGTTCGGACAATTCCATTTGCGCTACACCACATCTGCTAGGCTGATGCCTTGACAGCAGCATAACCCAATGCGCTTCGTCGTGCCTTAAGTGCATGCATATATATATATACCCATCGCAGTGGATTTTCTTTACATAATTTTGCTAGAGGACAACACTTTTGTTGCCATGGGTTCTTTTTCTGTGCGCCAAGTGCGTGCAACACACAGAGGACCTGGGTTTATCATCTCATCCGAAAGACTGTACGCTCAGATTAATTTTTCCCAGCCAAACATGGAAAAAAAAGAAAAAAAAAAAGGGGGGGGGGGGGGGGGGGGGGGGGGTGAACGGGATTCGAACCCAGACCCTTGCCGACGCAGAGTTGGCAGATAAACGTCTTAACCATTCTGGCCACCACCTTGTATGTCTCAGTGGTAGTTACTGAAAGTGAGCGGTGTACTGATAGTGATGATGTCAAAATTACCTAGCTTCTGTGGAATATTGTGGCAGGCTCATTCGTCATGAAATTTGTACTATTAACTCTCTCCATACGAACGGCGAAAGAGACGAAGTTAACAGTGTTTCGCCCCAATTACCATCATCAAAAATATTGCAAGCGGAAGGCTCTTATACTGAAGAGGTGAATGTTGACAAAGAATACCACAGTTCTGACGACGGAAGCTAAAGGTTGGGTCATTCAGACACCCACTGGACATCCGAGGGGTCTGTGTAGAGGAGAAGAGGGGACTGGCCGTACTGAGTGAGTTAGCCCGATTATTCTGGAATTTATGTCAATGCATTCTTTTCCCCCTCATAGTTAAAACAATACAACCATCCCCAGAAATGAGTTATAGTACTGTTTGATATAGAGATCTCAAACCATACAGAAGGATTTATTCATGTTTTATTTTTTTTTAGTTATAGCCATCAAAATCCTCCTTAGTTTTAAAAATACTGAAATTTTCAGTGACATTTTTAATTCACAAACAATTTTAGAGTGCCATATTCATAGCTTACTTTAAGCAAACAAAATCGAAGTATATGCAACACTTTTGAAGTTTTGACTTTTCAAAACGTGTTGTTTGTCGGTTGTTTTGAAATGGTTCCCATAGCAACGGCAAGTCAAAGTGCATATTCGAGAATATTTTTGTGCTTCCAAAGTCACACACGGTGCATTCTAAACAACAGAATCTAGATTCTATGTGATTCTAGATTCTATGGACACAGATCGTTTTCTTTTCAATCGCTAAAGACGTGGAACAAGCTCCCTGATAACCTCCGTCATTCTGATTCCCTCGCATCTTTTAAATCTCGTCTCAAAACTCACCTTTTCCCTCAGCAGTAAGTTCAATTGTGGCAGGTCCACTTCCTTTGCGTTAGCTGTGCTTGACTATGTATGTATACATATGTATGTGTACATAACTACATGCATGTATATGAATGTGTATTGTGTGCACGTGCGTTTATGTAAGTTTGTGCCTGCCTATGTGTGCGTATGTGTTAGGGTAGCTGTTAGATACACATGTATTGTTAAAATGTATGTACGCAGTGTCTCTCTCTCTCTCTCTCTGTGTGTGTGTGTGTGTGTGTGTGTGTGTGTGTGTATGTATGTGTATGTGTGTGTAGTCATATTTTGGTGTGTGTATGTAACATAGATGTAATGTTTTATGTTAACAAAACGTTTTTGTAAAGCACCTAGAGCAGATTTCTGGATAGTGTGCTATAGTGTGCTATATAAGTGTCCATTATTATTATTATTATTCTAGTTGTTTTTTTTTTTTAACCCCAGTGTTAACGTGGCCTTAATTAATCAGCGCAAATCTACCGGACGCACTACAGGTAAATGACAGCATACCTGTGATTCAAGATTACACATCTGGAGAACGATGGCTCCCACTGATGGTGCCGTATTCATTTTTAATTGTTGCCGATAGTCCAGCCGACCGCCCAGGGCCATTATCAGGACTGCCAAAACCATACAGATGCTCAACCACGTCAACACAAAACTGTCACACACACACACACACACACACACACACACGATGTACCTAGAAAACGCAGCTCATGACACATTATCCTAAGCATTTAACTCCTTATGGTAAATAAGATAAGGCCGTGCTGGGGACGCCAGTCCTTCTGCTTAATTTATCATCCCAGATCACCACAAAAAAAAAAACACACACACAAAAAAATCGTAAAAAAAAGGGGGGGGGGAAACACCAATACTTCAAAGCCAAACAAAAATACATCAAAAGGCCATTCAGGTAAATAACACTGCAGAATGTGAACGAGAGGATCCAAAAGTCCAACGCCTAACCGATTCTTTACACGGCACCCCCGTCGGTCCGACGGGAGACTCCATCACTGCAGAATGTTTTATTTTCCAGTCTAACTTGGGAGAAAGGGCGAGAGCGGGATTCGAACCCTGATCACCAGTGAACAGAGGATCCAAAGTCCAACGCCTAACCGGTTCTTTACATGGCACCCCCTTTCTGTGTACACGGCGATGGTCTTTAAAACGATACTCTAAGATTTACTGAATGCTCTTCAAAGGATTGCCACAACAGCTTTAGACCCACACAAACAGTGACAAATCGAATGAGTGACGGGCGCAATAGCCGAGTGGTTAAAGCATTTGACTTTCAATCTGAGGGTCCCGGGTTCGAATCTCGGTAACGGCGCCTGGTGGGTAAAGGGTGGAGATTTTTCCGATCTCCCAGGTCAACATATGTGCAGACCGGCTAGTGCCTGAACCCCCTTCGTGTGTATACGCAAGCAGAAAATCAAATACGCACGTTAAAGATCCTGTAATCCGATGTCAGCGTTCGGTGGGTTATGGAAACAAAGAACATACCCAGCATGCACACTCCCGAAAACGGAGTATGGCTGCCTACATGGCGGAGTAAAAACGGTCATACACGTAAACGCCCACTCGTTTGCATACGAGTGAACGTGGGAGTTGCAGCCCACGAACGCAGAAGAAGAAGAAGAATGAGTTTAGTCCCAAGCGTCGCGACAGTTTTCCCCTTTTCCACCTACGAAAAAAGAAGAAGAAGAAGAAAATAAAATAAAGTCGCTGGGATCTTATTAACAGAGCGACAACTTTCTCCAAGACAACACCAGCGAGGCCTTCTCGGCTCATGGACACGAATTCGTCTTCGGCTGATTGATTCCGGTCCCCCGATGCTGTGCCCCTAATGGAGCGTGAACCACGGTGACAACGATAGGTGGGGAGGTGGGGAGGTGGGAGGGGGGCGGGGGTGAGAAGGTAAGAGGCGGCAAGGAGAAGGGGGGGTGGAGGATGGAGCCCCCACATGGGCGAAGTGTGTGGGAACGGTTAAGCGGAGTGGAAAAGAGGATTTCGATGTGAAAAGGAGTCACAGAGACTGAGCGGGGTTTGGTGGCGGTAGGGGTGTTATGATCAGCTAGTAGGTAGTGAGGAAGGGTCGGTTTTGTGAAAGACTTGTTCAGACTCTTTCCCCCATTCTCAAGTGGAGTGATGGCCCAGAGGTAACGCGTCCGCCTTGGAAGCGAGAGAATCTGAGCGCGCTGGTTCGAATCACGGCTCAGCCGCCGATAATTTCTCCCCCTCCACTATACCTTGAATTGTGGTCTGGACGCTAGTCAATCGGATGAGACGATAAACCGAGGTCCCGTGTGCTAGCATGCACTTAGCGCACGTAAAAGAACCCACGGCAACAAAAGGGTTGTTCCTGGCAAAATTCTGTAGAAAAATCCACTTCGATAGGAAAAACAAAACTGCACGCAAGAAAAA
>NC_134901.1:39089255-39094255 GCF_041734735.1 Babylonia areolata | reverse complement strand
AGGAGGAGATGTGGCTACCTCGCCCCTTACCCCCTCCCCACCCCTGCAATGTGAGGTCGTAACCCGCTACTAACTGTGTGTAGTATTTGTAGTTTGTATTTGTATTTCTTTTTATCACAACAGATTTCTCTGTGTGAAATTCGGGCTGCTCTCCCAAGGGAGAGCGCGTCGCTACACAACAGCTCCACCCATTTTTTTGTATTTTTTCCTGCGTGCAGTTTTATTTGTTTTTCCTGTCGAAGTGGATTTTTCTACAGAATTTTGCCAGGAACAACCCTTTTGTTGCCGTGGGTTCTTTTACGTGCGCTAAGTGCATGCTGCACACAGTACCTCGGTTTATCGTCTCATCCGAATGACCAGCGTCCTGACCACCACTCAAGGTCTAGTGGAAAGGGAGAAAATATCGGCGGCTGAGCCGTGATTCGAACCAGCGCGCTCAGATTCTCTCGCTTCCTAGGCGGACACGTTACCTCTAGGCCATCACTGGAACTGACCAATGGCGTAGTTCGGTCAACGTAGGCATTTAGTCACGTGTAACTGTCAAAAAGTTAGAACCAAGCGATGCAACTGGCTCCTGGTCCGGGTTGCACGAGGTGATCTTTGCAGTACTAAGTTTGCTTAGAGTTAAGAACGTTCCTGAGTATATGGAATTCACCGTGGAGTTAGGAACATTCTTAATCATAAGCAAACTTTGCGCTTCTAGGCTGGCCCACGCAAACCCACCCCAGATTACTAATTTAAAGTCACAAATGACTTTGCGGCCCAGTTATTCTCAAACAGCCAAGAATTTCATCCGTCTGAACGTATCGATGGTTGACTTTAAAGGATAATCAGTCGAACTCCGGCAGAAATTGGGAATATTTTGAAACGAGAAACAGCCCTTATATCATTATAAAGATTAACCCTATTCCATTTATCAAGAAGAAAACTTTTCAAGGCAATAATTACAATGTAAATGAAGCCTGTAAAGAAAGAAAAAAAAATCACGAAAACTGACAATCTGAAAACAACAAAGGGTGCGAGTTATCATAATACCCGAACAAGCCTATGTCAAATCATCAATTTTTTTCCCTTCTTTTTCTGTCTCTTAACTCTCTCCATACGAACGGCGAAAGAGACGACGTTAACAGCGTTTCACCCCAATTACCATCATCAAAATATTGCAAGCGAAGGCTCTTCTACTGAAGACGTGAATGTTGACAAAGAATACAATTCTGACGATGGAAGCTAAAGGTTGGGTCATTCAGACACCCGAGGGGTCTGTGTAGAGGAGAAGAGAGGACAGGCCGTACTGAGTGAGTTAACCTGCACTGTTTTGAACACTTTGTCCCACACCTCCAAGCTTCCACATGCACACACAAAATATAATCAGACCATCAGAAAAACAACACACACACACACCCTCCCCACCACCACCCAACACACACACACACAAAACCAGTGACGAAACACGACAAAAACGCCCGGCGCTTTTCAACGGCCATAAACCACACAAAAAGAGTCTTTAACATCCGCCGCCGCCACGTCAAAACGCCACCATAACAAGACCAAAGTCCACATACTACGGGGGACGGTATGAACTGCCCTGCTTTGCTGCACACACACACACACACACCCACCCACCACGCTTTTGCTTATTTTTGTCGCCGCCGCCGGCTATTAACAAAACCCGCTGCACTTGCACGTCTAGCTCGTTTGAAGCCGGGGCGGGCTTAATGGCGGCTCGGGCGATGCGCGGGTGATAACACGTGGAAGAGAAAACGATAACACAACGACAGCACTGATGCCTCGTCTCCCCCGCCCCCCGACCTCCCCCACCACCTACTTACCCCCCCCCCCCCCACACACACACCCCGCAGGCTTTCAGGCGACCAGACCCCCCCTGTGAGGCACCTGCTGAGAGAGGAACTGGAAGTCCCAAGGAGGGCTCTGTGTCGTGGCTAAGAAAAAGTCGCTCGGGTAGAATCGTACCATACACACACACACACACACACACACAGACACTACAACTGTACGTGTAGGTGACGGGCGCAGTAGCAGAGTGGTTAAAGCGTTGGGCTTTCAATCTGAGGGTCCGGGGTTCGATTCTCGGTAACAGCGCTTGGTGGGTAAAGGGTGGAGATTTTTTCCGATCTCCCATGTCAACATATGTATGTGCAGACCTGCTTGTGCCTGAAACCCCCGTCCCTGTCTGTACGTAAGCAGAAGATCAAATGCGCAAGTTAAAGATCCTGCAATCCATGTCAGCGTTCGGTGGGTTATGGAATCAAGAACACACCCAGCGTGCACACACCCCGGAAAACGGGAGTATGGCTGCCTACATGGCGGGGGTAAAAACGGTCATACATGTAAAAGCCCACTCGTGTACATAGGAGTGAACGTGGGGGCTGCAGCCCACGAACGAAGAAGAAGTAGTAATGCGTGCAGATAAAAATGTTAACACTTTGTTAGACAGGCTTCACTTTTTAATCAAAAACACAACATGCTTCACAACACACTAAGGAAGGCAAATTTTGTTCAAAGCCTAACAATAAGAAAACACTTCCCCCGACAGATTCAAACACGGCCAGTTTTATTGCCATTAAATGAATGACTGACCCTTCCCAGCGGCCGGTACCTGTCTAGTCTTGCAAAAGGATCGTCCGATATGTGAGCTTCTTCATTCAATGTTTCCGTCAGCAATTCTCTTTCGTTACAACGGACCACCATTAATTCTTCAAACTGAAATGGTTTAAGTTAAAGGTCCTACAGCCTTTTCACGGCCATCCGAGCAGTGAACTCATATCCACTGTGTCCAGGGCTCGGCATGGGAAGGCGGGGCCCAATACTCTCCTTCCGCCAATTTTGACCCTCCCCAATTACCTCCGAAAACGGAGTATGGCTGCCTACATGGCGGGGTAAAAAAAAACGGTCACCCACGTAAAAGCCCACCCGTGTGGATACGAGTGAACGCGGGAGTTGCAGCCCGCGAACGAAGAAAAAAGAAGAAAGAAGAAAGAAGAAAGAAGAAGAAAATGAAAGAAGAAGAAGAAGAAAGAACAAGAAAGAACAAGAAAGAAGAAGAAAATGAAAGAAGAAAAAGAAGAAGAAGAAAGAAGAAGAAGAAAGAAGAAGAAAGCAGAAGAAAGAAGAAAGAAAGAAGAAGAAAGAAGAAGAAAGAAGAAGAAGAAAGAAGAAGAAAGAAGAAGAAAGAAGAAAGAAAGAAGAAGAAAGAAGAATAAAGAAGAAGAAGAAAGAAGAAAGAAGAAAGAAGAAGAAAGAAAGAAGAAGAAAGAAGAAGAAAGAAAGAAGAAGAAGAAACAAGAAAGAAGAAGAAAGAAAAAGAAGAAGAAAGAAGAAAGAACAAGAAGAAAGAAAGAAGAAAGAAGAAGAAAGAAAGCAGAAGAAGAAAGCAGAAGAAAGAAAGAAAGAAAAAGAAATAAGAAGTAGAAGAAAGAAGAAGAAAGAAAGAAGAAATTAGAAGAAGAAGAACTCTCCCCACTGGTCAGGTATCCATTCACACCTGGGTGGAGTGAGGAAAAATCGGACTACAGTGCCTTTCCCAAAAGACACGCAAAAAACAAATATTCGTCTCTCTCTTTTTCTATTCTCTGTCTGTCTGTCTCTCCCTCGCTCTCCATCTAGCCGCAAAGTATTTGTACCACTCCACTCAGATTCAGAAGAAAAAAAAAAGATAACTGTTTAGACTGCATCTATACATATACAACTTGTCACAAACGCTAATGCCTTTGGTGAATGCATCACTCACACCCCCTCCCCTTCCCTTCTCTCCCCCCCGCCCCTCTCTCTCTCCTTTTCCATCGCCTAAACTTGGGTAAAGTCCTGAGAGTGTGTGCGTGTGTGTGTGTGTGTGTGTGTGTGTGTGTGTGTGTGTGCGTGTGTGTGTGTGGCCTGTGTGTGAATGTGCGAAACCATGCTTTGTATTTGTGAAACATATATATATATATATACATACATATGTGTGTGTGTGTGTGTGTGTGTGTGTGTGTGTGTGCGAGCGCGCGCGTGCGTGCGTGCATGTGTGTGTGTGTGTGTTTTCTCCCCATCCGAGTCATCCATATCGCTCCCAACAACAACGCTGGAAGAAACAAAAGCTGACAGAACTAGGAACATTTACCAGTCAAACATACACCGCCCCATACCCCCCCCCCCCCCCCCCCAAACCCCACCCCCCTCCCCTTCCCCGATTTCGTCACCACGCACTTGACGGGTGGTGGCCGAATGGTTAGAGCGCTGAATCCTCGCCAACGAGTCCCCCCCCCCCCCCCCCCCCCCCCCGAGAGTTCGATCCCCACTTTCGGCGCACCGGGTGCGGGTCCGTCGGTTAACTCTCTCTCCATACGAACGGCGAAAGAGACGACGTTAACAGCGTTTCACTCCAATTACCACCATCAAAATATTGCAAGCGGAAGGCTCTTATACTGAAGAGGTGAATGTTGACAAAGAATACCACAATTCTGAACGACGGAAGCTAAAGGTTGGGTCATTCAGACACCCACTGGACAACCGAGGGGTCTGTGCAGAGGAGAAGAGAGGACTGGCCGTACTGAGTGAGTTAAAGGTCGATAATTTTTTTTTCCGATCCCACCAGGTCAACAAATGTGCAGACCTGTTTAGTGCCTGACCCCTCTCCCACCCCCCGCACCAATCCCCCCCCCCACCCCCCGCGCCAACCTTCTTGTGCATAATACGCATGCAGAAGATCAAATACGCACGTTAAAGATACTGCAACCAGCGTCAGCGTTCGGTAAGCATATGGAAACAAGAACATGCCCAGCATGCACACACCCCGCGAAAACGGAGTATGGCTGCCTAAATGGCGAGGTTAAAAAACAACAAAAAAACAAACAAAAAACAACAACAAAAAACAAACAAAAAACGGTCACACACGCAAAATCCCACACGAGCGCACGAGTGAATGTTTTGGGGTGTGTGTGTGTGTGTGTGTGGGCGGGCGGGGGGGGGGGTGCGGGGGGGCGTGGGGGCTGTGGGGGGGAGGA
>NC_134901.1:39076755-39084255 GCF_041734735.1 Babylonia areolata | reverse complement strand
CGTGCAAGAATTGTAATTTTCGCACAGACTACTCGAATGCCAGTGACCAACGAAACAGTTGCCTAACAGGTCAACTTCAAACGAAGAAAAACAATGAACTAATTCACCCGGCCAGCGAGGGACCTTTCAGAGGCATATTGCAGCATGACCTCTACACTGACCTGAGAAAATAAAGACCTAGAAAACCTAATTAGACTTGACTGAAAATAAACTCAGACGAACACAGACCTTGGGGAACATAGAGATGACCCCCTTTTTTTTTCGTGCAGGACGAACAAGACAATACAAACTATGTCACCCGGCCAGCCAGGGACCGTCCAGCGGCCCATAGCATGATACCGAATCCTGCAGGGAACCTTAACCATGACCCTGTCAAAGTTCTTTTTATCCGGGAAGGTGCAGTGGAAGTTGCGGGAACGGGGTGCGGAGCAAACACTCCCAGGAACCATGCTCGCTGGAGACAGATTGTAAGAAGGGACCAACCGCCGTGGCGAAGTGGTTAGCGTCGCGGACTGACGGCTGGGAGGACGCGGGTTCGAATCCCAGCGGAGGTGGGTTTTTCGGCCCGTGGCCGGCTTCTACCCAGAGTTGAGTGTGCTGTGGGCTTAAATGAGGAGACTGGGACCACACAGTCGAGTGTCGTCCACTTCAAGGATGCGTCTTTGGGTGTGTTGTTCTAATTACCTGACCAACACTGCAAGTGTCTGCATCTCTCCGGCCTGGTTAACGCCGGGATATCATTATGACCCTGTCAAATTTCTTTTTATCCGGGAAGGTGCAGTAGGAGAAGCGGGAACGGGGTGGGGAAGCAAACACTCCCAGGAACCATGCTTGCTGGAGACAGATTGTAAGAAGGGAGGAATCGAACAAGCTCAGGGCTGACGAACCACACAAGTATTGTCAATTTTCACACAGACTCCTCGAACGCCAATGAAGAACGCCAAACGGGTCAGCTTAAAACGTGCAGAAGAAAAACAATTATGAACCAATTCACCCGGCCAGTGAAGGACCATTCAACGGCATATTGCAGCATGACCTCTACACTGACCTGAGAAAATGAAGACCCAGAAAACCTAATTAGACTTGACAAAATAAATTCAGGGGAATACAGACCTGGGTGATCACAGACCTTGGAGAACATACAGACGACTCTTTTCGTACAGGAAGAAGAAAACCGAATATAAAGTACGCGACCCGGCTCAGCCACGGACCGTTCAGTGGCCCCTAGCATGATGCCGAATCCTGCAGGGAAACCTTAACCATGACCCTATCAAACCTTTTTTGACTCACTTGTGTAAACAAAGTGAGTCTATGTTTTAACCCGGTGTTCGGTGTGTGTGTGTGTGTGTGTGTGTGTGTGTGTGTGTGTGTGTGTGTGTGTGTGTGTTCTTATTGAGCACACGGAAACTGCTAGCACGCGTGGGTTCGCTCGATCGTTTTATGAGACGCGCGTTAAAAATTAAAATTAAAAATATTGCTTAGAGCCCAGCCGACCATGAAGGCCATATCAGGGCTATCCACCATTCCAAGTCTGGTCACCGCAGATGGGCCACCCCAATGTTTTCAGCTTTCTACTGCACTGTGATCACTCCATGATAAAAATTTCACAACTTTTGTATTAAGCAAATACTATATTAAATACTATTAAAAATATTTATTTCTTTTAAATATTGCAATATTGTCCACGGAGGGACATCACGGAACAACGTTCTCAATGAATCTGCTGTAAAAAAAACCCGTCGTGTGTCATAAAAGTCCCAACAATCAATCAGAATATGTTGCACAGTGAGTGGTTCATCACACGGAATACACCAAGGAGCCTCTTCTCCTTTCAGGAGGTAGGAATGTGTGATGTATGTATGACCTGTATGAAGTCGGCACAGCACTGTCATTTCTTTTCGATTCACCACAGCCATAGGCAGAGTCTCTTGAAGACTCGCGAGACGCGCGTTGATTGTGTTCGTGTGTGAGTGATTGAGAGAGGGATACAGATATTGTATGGAATGCTTTGATAAGGGTCCAGAGTACTCAGAGGATTGCTTAATTATGTCGTTCGAAACTACCGTCCCTATGTCCGTCTTTTTTTTTTATCAGTGAACGTGCGCGCACGTGTGTGTGCACTAAGTTGTGTGCGTGCGTGTGTATGCGTGCGTGCGTGTGTGTATGTGTGTATCACTGTATGTATGCGTGTGTGTGTGTGTGTGTGTGTGTGTGTGTGTGTGTGTGTGTGCGCGCATGTGTGTGAATGCGTGTTTGTGCGGACAAGTGCATACGTGTATGAGACGAGTGACAGAGAGAGAAAAGATAGAGAAATATAGTGACGGAGGTCGAAACGCCAACACCAACACACACACACACACACAGAAGGATCTTCACTGATAACTCTCCCACCCCCACCCTCAAATCTAATCAAATCCACTGAACAAAGTAAAGCGTAAACACATTTGCCCCCCTCCCCCCCCATCCCCCCCTCGCAACCCCCTCTGCCCCCCCCACCCCTGTACCGGAGCTCTTCAAGTATAAAGGAAGCGAAAGAGGCAGCAAAAAAAAAAAAAAAAAAAAAAAAAAAAAAAATCTCCCCAACACTTGTTTATTTTCCTCGTTGCTTTACCTACCATCTTCTCTCCCAAGCTGTGCCGCGCACCTTACCGTTCACACCTGTCCCACCATCCTCCCACAACTGTTCGTTCGGTCGGTTGGTTCGGTCGGTCGGGTCTTCGCAGGTGAAAAATGTTTCTCAGTCGAAAGGAAAAGTGAGAGGCCCGGTGTGTCAACCTGAATTGTTGTTTCGGAAAACTGGGTTTTTTTTTTTTTTTTTAATTTTTATTTCTCCCCCCCTCGTTTGTATCAAAGCTTGGGGAGGGGGTGGGGGGAGGGGGGAGGAAGGGAAAACTCCGTAATAATAATAATACCTACGTCAGTCGTACAAATCTCAGCCACACTTGGCTGTCTGGCTGTCTGTCTATTTTTTTTTTTTTTTTTAAAGTTTTACCTAGCCAGCTCACGAGAGCGGCAACAGGACTGACAGGGGAGGTGGGGAGTGGTTGGGTGGGTGGGTAGGTAGGTGGTGGTGGTAACCCGGGGTCGCGACGGAAAGAAGTTTAAAGAAATATTTATGGGGGGCCCGGACTGACGGACTCATGGCATCAGTTTTCGTCAGTCCGCTTTCACGTGTAGCTATTTCCAAGAAAGCTGGAAGCTTGGGGGAGGGGGGGGGGGGTAATTTAACCCCTTGACTGCTAAGCAAGCGTGGGTGAACTAAAGGGATCAGCGTGGCACGAACGCTAAGTGCAGTTATCATTGATGTTCATATTATTCATATTCATTATTAAACCAACTATTCAAATTACTGTCATTATGACGCATTTCATCTATTTTTTATTTATTCATCGATTAATTTCTTTGCTTGTTTAGTTTGGTTACGCTGCTGGTCAGGCATCTGCATAGCAGATATGATGTAGCGTATATGGATTTTCCTGGACGCAGTGACGCCTTCTTGAGCAACCGGACTGAACTGTGAACTAAGTGCAGTTACCACTTTGTGTGTGTGTGTGTGTGTGTGTGTGTGTGTGTGTGTGTGTGTGTGTGTGTGTGTGTGTGTATGTGTGTGTGTGTGTGTGTGTGTGTGTGTGTGGTGATTTTGCTAAACAAACGTGAAGCAATCCCAAGAAGAATATGAGGAGCAATACACGTCAGGAGCAGAGGGGTTAAAGTGTACGGCGCGCGCTTTCAGTGACGCAAGGTTCTTTAACTTCGTCGTCAATACGTCGCGTGGTCCACTAATAACTGTTTTCAGACTCGGTCGCCGGGGGGGCGGGGCATGGAATAAACAAACACACATGTGGTTTGTTTTTTTCCCCAAAAAAGGGCCTCGTGTTTGAAGCATCACCTGATGTTAACGATTTTCATTACCGATTTAATTACAAAAACCGAATTTCTTGCTCTTGCAGGTGCCAAGATTTCAAGTATCGCTTTTTGTTGTTGCTATTACAGCATTTGCGATTAACAATGCTTGGGTTTTACTTTTGAAAAGAACTCTTGAGACAGCCCAATTTTGACGATACATCTTTATTGGTACTACTAATTCCCATTGTACATGTTGCATTATGTTTCATGTTTTACTATTTTGAGATTGTCGTGTAAATGCACGAGGTGATCTCGCAGCACAGTTCCCAGCCTGGGTGCAAAAAGGAAGGTAGGTAGGTGGCAGAAAGGTTAAGACGCTGATATGTCAATACAGAGAGTCCGTGAGGGTCTGGGTTCGAATCCCGCTCTTGCCCTTTCTCCCAAGTTTGTCTGGAAAAAAATCAAACTGAGCGTCTTGTCATTCAGATGAAATAAAGCAAGACTCCGTGTATAGCACACACTTAGAATACTGAAAAAAAGAACCTGTTCTTCTTCTTCTGCGTCCACTCGTATGCACACCAGTGGGCTTTTACGTGTATGACCGTTTTTACCCAGCCATGTAGGCAGCCATACTCCGTTTTCGGGGGTGTGCATGCTGGGTATGTTCTTGTTTCCATAACCCACCGAACGCTGACATGGATTACAGGATCTTTAACGTGCGTATTTGATCTGCTTGCATATACACACGAAGGGGGTTCAGGCACTAGCAGGTCTGCAAATATGTTGACCTGGGAGATCGTAAAAATCTCCACCCTTTACCCACTAGGCGCCGTCACTGTGATTCGAACCCGGGACCCTCAAATTGACAGTCCAACGCTTTAACCACTCGGCTATTGCGCCCGTCAAGAACCTGTTGAAACGAGAGTGTTGTCCTGTGGCAAAATTCTATGGAAGAAATCCACTCTGATGAGTGCACAAATATATATATATATATATATATACATGCATTCAAAGCGCGTAGGGTGATGCTGCTGGTCAGGCATCTACCTAGCAGATGTGGTATAGCATATATGGATTTGTTCGAACGCAGTGACGCCGCCTTGAGCGACAAACTGAAACGGGAAAACTATCTGCAAAAGAGGGAGGATATGGTCTCCACGAACCACGAGTTTCTTACACACCAAGAATTTGTTTCAGACCGAGCTTGTGTTTCTGAAGAGACGGGATCTTTCCGTTTCTGACGCTAACGATCCCTTCTCTTCAGAAACAAGCTGAGTGATAATACTGTCCGCGATGTTGCCTCTTTGCGCACAGAGTTAATGATTACGGGATGCCACTGGTCCTTGCACCAAACGAAACAGATTTCCCGGTGAAAGGTTGTACTTTGCCATCTCGGTTAGCTCACTGACTTCTTCTTCTTCTGCGTTCGTGGGCTGCAACTCCCAAGTTCACTCGTATGCACACGAGTGGGCTTTTACGTGTATGACCGTTTTTACCCCGCCATATAGGCAGCCATACCCCGCTTTCGGGGGTGTGCATGTTGGGAATATTCTTGTTTCCATAACCCACCGAACGCTGACATGGATTACAGGATCTTTAACGTGCGTATTTCAACTTCTGCTTGCATATACACACGAAAGGGGTTCAGGCACTAGCAGGTCTGCACATAATTATGTTGACCTGGAGGATCGGAAAAATCTCCACCCTTTACCCACCAGGCGCCGTCACCGTGATTCGAACCCGGGACCCTCAGATTGACAGTCCAACAGCTTTAACCACTCGGCTATTGCTATCGGCTATCTCACTGACGAAATTCTAAACATAAACCCCCCGAAAAATCCGCTGCAAATATAAATTTCGCCTCCAGTTTGTCGGAGCTAAAAAATATACCTCGGCTGCTGACACCCGAGCCTCGTCCAGCTGTCGTTTTCATAATGATAAGTTATCATCATTACTGTTATCATTATCATCATTATTATTCTTTTATTAACTAGCAAGAAAGAGTGAACAGATTTCTCTGTGGCGTTAACGCGTACACGCGAAAGATTTTTGTGTGTGGTTGATACAGAAGAAGAAGAAGAAGAAGAAAGAAGAAGAAGAAGAAGAAGAAGAAGAAGAAGAAAGGACGATGTGGACGTAGAAATAAAAGCACACTGGCACGCGCACAAACATACAAATATTCCGTTAGCTTTTACCACACACAACACACACACACACACACACGCCCCTCTCGCATTAAGGAACATCATCTTCCAAAGAAAACCTCCTCTCAGCATCAGAATCAACTGACCACGTATTTCCAGCTGAAGACCAAAAACATGTGGTCCATTTTCTGGAGAGGTCTCGGCCACCATAACTTGTTTTGAAACCAAATCAAACTCAATTCCGTCCAATAAAAGGGTTTGGAGATGGCAGCAGGGCATTTGGACAGATTTTGGGATGGATGGATGGATGGATGAAGGGAGGAAGAGATTAGGGGGAGGGAGGGGGGGTCCAGAGGGGTAGTAGGTGAGGGGGGGGGGGTATGGAAGGAGGAAAAGGGAGAGTGGGGTTGTGAGAGACAGCTAGAGACGTAAAAAAAGGGGGGAGAGCGAGAGAGAGAGAAGAGGAAGAGAGCGAGAGAACGACAGGGGTCTCGAGCGAGAGAGAGAGAGGGGGGGGGGAGAAAGATAGGGAGGGAGAGAGAGAGAGGGAGATAGAGGGGGAGAGTGAAAGGGAGAGAGAGAGTGAGAGAGAGGGAGAGGAGAGAGCGAGGACAGAGAGGGGGGAGAAAGAGGGAGAGAGAGAAATAGAGGGAGAGAGGGGAGATGGAGGGGGAGAAAAAGGGTGGGGAGAGAGACAGAGAGGGGGGGATGACTTAGAATTCAGATGATTTAATGTACAAGAGAGACAGGGGGAGAGAAAGATGAAAGACAGTGGGGGAGAGGGGGAGGGCGAGAGATAGAGGGGAGAGAGAGAAGGGAGGAGGCGAATGAGAGAGGGAGGAGGAAGAGAGAGGAAGGGAAACAAAGGAGAGAACTCTGAATTCAGACAATTTAATGCACAAAGCTATATTTTTTCCTTGTCACGGTGATGATATATAAAATATATATGATAGTCGTATCCGACTATGACCATCAGAGCAGCAGAGGAGGCAACTGCTGTTCCGACTATCTGGGCTAGAAATTGATTATAGTGGAGAGTGTCTTGCACATGTTACATCATTACTTACTGTTTATGCATGTTATTTCATACAAGTCATAATATGGTTCATCTGCCGTCATGATAAAATTGAAGTGCAACGTTGTGAGCACAGTATAAGCTTTAAGCTTGTTGATGCTCTTTTGTCATTCAACGCATTGTAATCATGTGTATTGTTGAATAATTAAAGTTTATTTAAACCACAAGTTACATCCCCACTCTCTCGGCCAAGAGGGTTTAAGGACAATCGGCGTTGGGATGGTTCCCAAAGGCCAGTGCAATTTTGCCTCCTAGTTTGAGAGTCATAGTCCTTCACAAAAGATATAAGCTGTAAATGGTTTCCCCAATAACTGGAGAAACCATTGATAATACAGCTCTCACTTTGCTGTTGGCCCAAATGTAAACTTATGTCAATCTGTGATATAAGCCGAGTGTAATGACATGGGGGTACAATTAAAACAACAACAAAATAGT
>NC_134901.1:39069255-39074255 GCF_041734735.1 Babylonia areolata | reverse complement strand
TTCATGTCAATAATGATACAAGATTTATTTTCTTGTGTGGAGTGGAAGAAAAAAAAGGAACATCTTAAAAAGAAACAAACTACACAGACAGCACTTTTATGTCAATGATACAAGGAGAACTGTCTTTGTCTTGAGTGGGGTGGAAGAAAAAAAAAGGAACATCTTAAAAAAAAAACCCAACTCAAATAATCCACACATGCTGAGAGCACTTTCATGTCAATAATAATACATAATTTGTTACTGTTACTAAATGTAAACTTTCTGAGATTTGTTCTGGAATACTGTTTAAATAGTTTGTACTGTTTCTTGTAGTGTCTACCTTTGGAGTACAAAAAAAAGCATGCTTTGTTTAAATTAAATATTTTGTACGTCTGTATCAAGTCCCCTCTTACTCTTCTTGCTTTAAGTGATGGTAGTTTAAGTACTTTAATCTTTCTTGATATGAATAATCTTTTATGCCAGTTTTGTTGCTCTTCTTTGAGCCCTTTCTATGGCTTGTGACTGCTTTATTTGCGTTGGGTACCATACAGTATTTCCATATTCCAGGATAGGTCTAACTAATTTCAGAAAGTTTACATTTAGTAACAGAGTAACAAATTATTGGAACAAATTAACAAACAATATCAAACGTGCACCTAGTATAAATACTTTTAAGAACCTCATAGATAAACACGAGTTATTGACAAAAATGAAATATGACTTTGATGGATAAAATGACTGAGCTAGTCAACGACCTGACCAATAATGTAAAGGAGTAAATCTGAAGGGGCATAAACAGCCAAAAAATGGCTAAGTTGTATAAAACAACGCCCCAAATCCTGATCCTAATGTTTTATAAGGATGCTAAAATAGGACATTACCCGGACACATACCTGTTGTGTTTCGCTGTGACACCAATGCCTTGAGAGCTTGACGCTTTACTTTGTTCAGAACGGCCGACACAGTCCAGCTACAAAACTCATCACAAAAATCTCCAACGCACTGTACACATTTCCTGCAAGCCAGAAGACACGACAAAAACAGCGTCAAACTTCACCTGTGCGCGGCGTGGAAGAGACTGTCGCTCTCGAATCGTCCTGTCCAGCGGTGTCAACCACTCACGCAGCGTTCACGACCACGTGAAATACGTGATTTTAATGTCATGCTCTTGCCCCCCTCGCCCCCCCCCCCCCCCCTAGCTATGAGTGCTACTCGTTCGAGAAGAGACGACAACTCAAAGTCCCGTGTGCACCATGCATTTATCGCAGGTAAAAAACTCACGGCAACAAAATGAATATCCTGACAAAAATTCTGTCGAAAAATGCAATGTGCTAGTTAAAAAAACAAAACTTCTTCTTCGTTCGTGGAATGAATATCCTGACAAAATTCTGTCGAAAAATGCAATGTGCTAGTTAAAAATACAAAACTTCTTCTTCGTTCGTGGGCTGCAACTCCCACGTTCACTTGTATGTTCACGAGTGGGCTTTTACGTGTACAGTGACCGGTTTTTACCCAGCCACGCAGGCAGTCATACTCCGTTTTCGGGGGTGTGCATGCTGGGTATGTTCTTGTTTTCATTGCCCACCGAACGCTGACATGGATTACAGGATCTTTAACGTGCGTATTTGAAAGGGGGGGGGGGAGAAGAGATCGGAAGGCAGAGAGAGAGAGAGAGAGGCGAGTGGGCACAGAGGGAAGGAAAGAGAAAGATAGGAAGGGAGAGGGAACTACATGGAAACAGAGAGAAAGGGAGAGAGGGAGATGGTAATGATTTCCTTACCAAAGAGAGAGAGAGAGAGGGAGATGGTAATGATTTCCTTTCCAAAGAGAGAGAGAGAGAGAGACAGGCAGAGACAGAGACAGAGGGAGAGAAAGAGAGAAAAGAATTGTGTTTTATGAATGATTTCCTTTCCAAAGAGGGGGGGGGGGGAGGGAGAGAGAGAGAGAGAGAGAGAGAGAGAGAGAGAGAGAGAGAGAGACGGGAACGTCCCACTAGACCGAGGGTTCACTAGTCCGTGGGTTCACTAGTCCGAGGGTTCACTAGTCCGAGGGTTCACTAGTCCGACAGTCAAACAGACAGACAAACACAAAACACAAAAATGACGACATCACCGGAAGTAGAAAACAAAAGATGCAAATGAGAAATGGAAGGGTCGGGCATCATTCATTCTCAAGTTTTGATTGAACGAAGAATATATTTTCAATTTGATTTGATTTGATTGGGGTTTGATTTGGTGTGTGTGTGTGTGTGTGTGTGTGTGTGTGTGTGTGTGTGTGCGTGCGCACACATAGAGGAGGTTAATAGAGGAGGAGGAGGACATGGAAGAGGACATAGAGGAGGAGGAGGATATAGAGGAGGAGGAGGAAATGGAGGAGGAGGACATAGAGGAGGAGGACATTGAGGAGGAGGACATGGACGAGGATCTGGAGGAGGAGGAGGACATGGACGAGGATTTGACGGAGGAGGAGGACATGGACGAGGAGGAAGACATGGACGAGGATGTGGCGGAGGACATGGACGAAGACATGGACGTGGTTGTGGAGGAGGACATGGACGAGGAGGAGGACATGGACGAGGATTTGGCGGAGGAGGAGGAGGACATGGACGAGGAGGAGGACATAGACGAGGATGTGGAGGAGGACATGGGCGAGGAGGAGGACATGGACGAGGAGGAGGAGGAGGAGGAGGAGGAGGATCAGGAGAGGAGAAGAAGAAAAGAAGGAAAATGAAAAAATGATGACGACGACGACGACGACGACGACGAAGTCTGTATGTCTGTGTGTTTGACTGTCGGACTAGTGAACCCTCGGACTAGTGAACCCTCGGACTACTGGACCCTCGGACTAGTGAACCCTCGGACTAGTGAACCCTCGGACTAGTGAACCCTTCCCGAGAGAGACACCTGTGTTTTGTGAATGATTTCCTTCCCATGAAGACAGAATGACAGACAGACAGACAGACACAGAGAGAGAGAGAAATACAGAGACAGAAGGAAAGAATGAGAGAGAGAGAGAGCAGAGTTGTGTTTTGTGAATGATTTCCTTCCCATGGAGATAGATAGACAGATAAATAGACAGACAGACAGATAGATAGATAGATAGAGAGAGAGACAGAGACATTGACAGAGACAGAGAGAGAGAGAGAGAGAGAGAGAGAGAGAGAGAGCAGAGTTGTGTTTTGTGAATGATGTCCTTCCCATGAAGAGAGAGAGAGAGAGAGAGACACAGAGACACAGAGAGAGACAGAGACATTGGCAGAGACAGAGGGAGAGAGAGAGAGAGAGAGAGAGAGAGAGAGAGAGAGAGAGAGCAGAGTTGTGTTTTGTGAATGATTTCCTTCCCATGAAGAGACAGACAGACAGACAGACAGACAGAGAGAAGGGCTGAGGCAGCCATAAAAAAGCACCCAGTGACCACACCGTGAATTCTCGTTCTTGCCTCTTATTAGTGCCCGCACAGTGCTCGCCCCTGCTTGACTTGTTCCGCGAAGCCAAGTGTTTGGCAAACGAGGGGGTTTGTTATTTTGTTTGTTGGTCCTCCTACCCCCCCGCCCCCCCCCTTCCCTGCTGCCACTGCCGGTGGTTAAGTGGGTAAAAGCTCATCAAGAATCCAATCTTGCGATACTCTGCCAGACCACTGCCTGTGTTTGTATCTGCCGAATTAACGAAACGTCTCTTCTGTGTCTGAGTCTCAGTCTCTCCGCCACGGTGCCTCTGTCTATGCCTCCTCCCGTCTGTCTGTCTGTCTGTCTCTCTGTCGGTCTTTCCATGCCTCAGTCTGTCTGTCTCTCTGTGTCGGTCTTTCTATGCCTCAGTCTGTCTGTCTCTCTGTGTCGGTCTTTCCATGCCTCAGTCTGTCTGTCTCTCTCTGTGTCGGTCTTTCCATGCCTCAGTCTGTCTGTCTCTCTGTGTCGGTCTTTCTATGCCTCAGTCTGTCTCTGTGTCGGTCTTTCTACGCCTCAGTCTGTCTGTCTGTCTCTGTGTCGGTCTTTCTACGCCTCAGTCTGTCTCTGTGTCGGTCTTTCTACGCCTCAGTCTGTCTGTCTGTCTCTGTGTCGGTCTTTCTACGCCTCAGTCTGTCTCTGTGTCGGTCTTTCTATGCCTCAGTCTGTCTGTCTGTCTCTGTGTCGGTCTTTCTACGCCTCAGTCTGTCTCTGTGTCGGTCTTTCTACGCCTCAGTCTGTCTCTGTGTCGGTCTTTCTATGCCTCAGTCTGTCTGTCTCTGTGTCGGTCTTTCTATGCCTCAGTCTGTCTGTCTCTGTGTCGGTCTTTCTATGCCTCAGTCTGTCTGTCTCTGTGTGTCGGTCTTTCTATGCCTCAGTCTGTCTGTCTCTGTGTGTCGGTCTTCTATGCCTCAGTCTGTCTGTCTCTGTGTCGGTCTTTCTATGCCTCAGTCTTCTGTCTCTGTGTCGGTCTTTCTATGCCTCAGTCTGTCTGTCTCTGTGTCGGTCTTTCTATGCCTCAGTCTGTCTGTCTCTGTGTGTCGGTCTTTCTATGCCTCAGTCTGTCTGTCTCTGTGTGTCGGTCTTTCTAATGCCTCACGGTCTATGCCCAGTCTGTCTCTGTGTCGGTCTTTCTATGCCTCAGTCTGTCTGTCTCTGTGTCGGTCTTTCTATGCCTCAGTCTGTCTGTCCTCTGTGTGTCGGTCTTTCTATGCCTCAGTCTGTCTGTCTCTGTGTGTCGGTCTTTCTATGCCTCAGTCTGTCTGTCTCTGTGTCGGTCTTTCTATGCCTCAGTCTGTCTGTCTCTGTGTCGGTCTTTCTATGCCTCAGTCTGTCTGTCTCTGTGTCGGTCTTTCTATGCCTCAGTCTGTCTGTCTCTGTGTCGGTCTTTCTATGCCTCAGTCTGTCTGTCTCTCTGTGTCGGTCTTTCTATGCCTCAGTCTGTCTGTCTCTGTGTCGGTCTTTCTATGCCTCAGTCTGTCTGTCTCTGTGTCGGTCTTTCTATGCCTCAGTCTGTCTGTCTCTGTGTCGGTCTTTCTATGCCTCAGTCTGTCTCTGTGTCGGTCTTTCTATGCCTCAG
>NC_134901.1:39021755-39064255 GCF_041734735.1 Babylonia areolata | reverse complement strand
TGTTTAAAAAATATATATATATTTGCTGTAGGTAACACAATACCATTTAATGCCACTTTTTTGGTTTAAAAAAAAATTGCTGTAGGTAACACAATACCATTTAATGCCACTTTTTTGGTTTAAAAAATATATTTGCTGTAGGTAACACAATACCATTTAATGCCACTTTTTTTGGTTTAAAAATATATATTTGCTGTAGATAACACAATACCATTTAATGCCACTTTTTTGGGTTTAAAAAATATATATTTTCTGTAGGTAACACAATACCATTTAATGCCATTTTTTGGGGTTTAAAAAATATATATTTGCTGTAGGTAACACAATACCATTTAATATATATTTGCTGTAGGTAACACAATACCATTTAATGCCACTTTTTTTGGTTAAAAAATATATATTTGCTGTAGGTAACACAATACCCTTTAATGCCACTTTTTTGGTTTAAAAAATATATATTTGCTGTAGGTAACACAATACCATTTAATGCCACTTTTTTGGTTTAACAATAAATATTTGCTGTAGGTAACACAATACCATATAATGCCACCCAACCCCCCCTACCCTTACTCATTGTATTGTGGCCCAAGGCCGATGCACATAAATTAAAATTTTCTGAGTTCTGAGTCCTCTGTGTGTGTGTGTGTGTGCTCTCTCTCTGTGCATATGTGTGTGTGTGTAAGGACCTCATGCCCAATGACGTTAAAGTGTCAAAGCATCTCTCTCTCTCTGTCTGTCTCTCTCTCTCAGAGACTCTTTTCTTCTGTGTGTGTGTGTGTGTGTGTGTGTGTGTTGGGGTTGGGGGCGGGGTCACGCACACTCACACACACACACAGAGAAGAAAAGTCTCTCTGAGACTTTTCTTCTATCTGTGTGTGTGTGTGTGTGTGTGTGTGTTGGGGTTGGGGGCGGGGTCACGCACACACACATACACACACACACACACAAACATAAGAAACAAACAGTATACCAATCACATAACTTTACTTCTCCACATACCGGACACAATCATGAACATTGCACATTATATCCATACATTAAGTTCCATTTTGCCAACACTACACATACAGTAATGCACATGTTAAAACAACTTATACTGTTCACTGAGTGGGGGAAAAAAAAAACCAACAACAAAAAAAACCACTTGCCTCTCACACTAACCCACTCACTTTAAGACAGACGCCACCATCACTTTCGTGCCTACCAAATCACCATTGAAAGAAAAAGAAAATAGGGCAAATAATTTCTGTGTGCGTTAACTTGCCAACAAACCTAAAAATAAAAAAAAAAAAAAAAAAAAAAAAGAAAAAAAGTCAACCAAAAATCTCCGATAATTTATTTGCCAAATTAACCTATTGCTCACAAAAACAGAAAGAAAGAAGGAAAGAAAAATAAAATTAACAAGGGAAATTAAAATCAACACAAATGCGCGCTTGTCGACCCCCCCCCCCCCCCCACCCCCCGAAGCCCCCAAAAGAAAAGGAAGTTCACACACACACACACACACACACACACAATAATAGAAGAAATCTTAAAACCGAAAACACGAAGAACAAAAACGCTTACACTTGCCAATAGTCTACTGGTACAAAACAAGTTTTTATTTCTGAATTACTTATTGTTTTATTCAACATGAACGTATTTCCGCGAGAGAATATTTCTTGGATGGCAACTAAAAACGAGGCAACAACAAAAAAAGAAAAAGACAACAAAGAAGAAAAAAAGAAGAGAGTGAATGAAAAAACAAAAAACAAAAAAAAAAAAAAAAAGAGAAAGAAACCTTCAAATGTCCTATCATTTTGAAGCATACTTATGGACAAAAACAAGTTTGAATTAATGAACAAAAAAAAAAAAAAAAAAAAAAAAAAAAATCCATTCCAGACAGCCTCTTGGTTAAAGCCAGTTTAACGTTAAGACAAACGAATTCAAAAGCTTCTTGATTAAACCCTTTCCCAACATGTCGTATTGGTTAAAGAGAGAGAAAAAGGAAGTAAAAAAAAAAAAAAAAAAAAAAAAAAAGCAACAGCATAAAAGCATATCGTTGATCCACTTAAACATACCAATATATATATATATACATAAAGAAGAATGATTAAGTACAGGAACCTTTAGAAAAAAAAAAAAAGATTGAAAGAAAATTTTCTGGTGAGTCAAAATTTATCAAGTGTACATTGGCAATTTGCGTTGTTCATAACGAAGATATATTCATCAACGTCATCACAATGTTACAGCCATCAATACAACAAAGATTTTTTTTTTCCCCCTTTTGATTATCTAACATCTTAACTGATAATTCATCAATGGTTTGTGACAATGAGGAAATAAACATGAGGTTGTTTTTCTAAGATGAACACGAGACATATAATAATAATAGAAAGTGTCGGAACTTTTTTTTTCTATTGCCCACGCTCCAAATTTGCTATATACAACGGGAAAGAAATGAAAATCTCTCTCTCTCTCTGTACAATTATGCAAAAGCCAGAATCATAATTTCTGCAGTTACGCACGCAATTCTTTACAAATAGCTGTTGTCTTTTTATTTTTATTTTTTTTAACAAGTCAGTTTTACAATCTGTTCTTTTAATAAGGCCTAATTTTCCATTGTACAATAAATCAAACCAAATATCAAAAAACACCATACAGGTATATGCTTGAAAGAGATCACAAAGAAGGAGACAGACAGACAGATCACACACACACACACACACACACACACACACAGAGATTCGGATTCGGATGGTTTATTAAAAAAAAAAAAAAAAAAAGACCACAGCCCCTTATGAAGGGGTGGTGTGTAAACTTATTTCGAAAACATTATGACAGACACAGTACATGATACAATAAAACAAAAACAATACATAAATTGATAATCAGGAACAACTAAATGACCGGATTTTGAAGGCTTTGTATAAATAAGTTTGCAAACTGTCTGACTTCTTCTTCACGACGTGACGTCATAAGCAAAACTAGTTTAATACCCCTTGACTGCCATAAACGTATTACGTACGTGCATAGTGACGTCACTGATGACGTCATCAGAAAAAGAGAAATAGCTCTGGAAGGCTGAACATTCACACAGTTAGTCTAGAGTGGTATATCTCCAGACCATTTTCTCAGCTTTAGGCTTATTGTTTTGGATAATGTTTTATGACCTGAAACACGACTTTCTGCTGTTTGCCCCCTGGCACTGAAGGGGTTTTAAACACAGAAGGCTGAGAGTAATATTTTTGGGGGTATGAAATTATACCTTATTTCACATAACTTTTGGACAACAAAACATGAAATGCAATTCGTTTTCTTCCGCTTTTGTGCACAATAGACAAATAAGATCATGATCACTATGCTGTGTGTATCGAAAATGATGAATTGCAATATCTGAAAGCCCAAACCTAAATCTTGTCATGACGTTATTTTAAAATGTTTTGCCAAATTCATGGATAAATTACGTTGGGACACAATGTAAAGAGGAGTATTGGCCTAGAGGTAACGCGTCCGCCTAGGAAGCGAGAGAATCTTAGCGCGCTGGTTCGAATCACGGCTCAGCCGCCGATGTTTTCTCCCCCTCCACTAGACCTTGAGTGGTGGTCTGGACGCTGGTCATTCGGATGAGACGATAAACCGAGGTCCCGTGTGCAGCATGCACGTAATGCACGTAAAAGAACCCACGGCAACAAAAAGGGTTGTTTCTGCCAAAATTCTGTAGAAAAATCCACTTCGATAGGAAAAACAAATAAAACTGCATGCAGGAAAAAATACCAAAAAAATGGGTGGCAGCTGTAGTATAGCGACGCGCTCTCCCTGGGGAGAGCAGCCCGAATTTCACATAGAGAAATCTGTTGTGATAAAAAGAAATACAAATACAAGTAAATACAAATAAAGAGTTGATCTGATAATACACACATGGAATCTATCACTTTCTTGCAAATGAGCATTCAATTCTTGCCATCCACAATCTATTAGTCTGAAGAGAGAGAGAGAGAGAGAGAGAGAGAGAGAGAGAGAGAGAGAGAGAGAGAGAGAGTCTCCACTGTTTAGGCAGCAGTAGGTCTGGCCATTTTGCACACGTCTTTTTCCGTTTCTTATGATCAAGGCACGATCGAACAAACAGAATTTCTGAACCACATACTCAACGGAAGGACACACACACACACACACACACACACACACACGAGCGCACAAGCATACATTATTTTATGTGGATTTCTTTTTTTCTTTTTTTATGGATTCAATGAATATAATGGTGTCTATATCTATCTATCTATCTACATTTCTATTATGATTTTTTTAAAACTATTTCTTTTTCACATGACATTTTGGCAGTTGTACAGCGACTCCACAGCTTTCAGTGAATTATGAAGGAGTGGGGATGGGTGTGGGAAATTATTTCGGCTTGTCGGGAAATCTCTCTCTCTCTCTCTTTCTCCTTATCCCCTCTCTGGCCAGTCTCTCAGTTCCCTCACCATTATATTACTCCACTTCAGTACATCATCTCAGCATCCCCGAAAACAGAGCATGGCTGCCTACATGGCGGGGCAAAAAAAAAAAAAAAAAGTCATACACCACGTAAATCCTACTCTTACATGCATATGAGTGAACATGGGAGTTGTAGCCCACGAACTTAAAAAAAAAAAAAAAAAAAAAAAAAAGACAACAGTTGACATCAATGGGGTTAACACTGGCATAGCATCCCCGTTTATCCACACACGCACACACCTCCTCCCTCCCCACGCCCCCCCCCCCATCCCCCCTCAATCTCCCCGCACACACGTTACAGTCTGATATCATTCCAAGCGAAAAGACGTTAATCTAATTTATAAACAATATTTCCTCCCGAAAACGGAGTGCGAGTGCCTAGGTCAGTGGCGGGGGTGAAAAAAACAACAACAACAAACAAACAAACAAACGGCCATACAAGTAAAAGCCAACTCCAACGTGAGAAGAAGAAAAGAAAGAACTACTAGAGCTTCTGAAGTCTCAGCGTCCTTAGTGACGTTTTTTCTAAACATTTGATTCAGTCAAAAGCGTTATCACTATGATCCCTGATGAAAAAAACCCCCAAAAACCCCAAACAACAATATTTAAAAAAAATTGTGTACACACACACACACATGTCACGAGGCGCAAAAAAACAACAACACAAACCCCCCCCAAAAAAAAACGTGCTGTGCGCAAGGCCCGAGCAGCATCCACTGCCACGACAGCACCCACTCACTTGTGTGTCCCACATGTGGGCGAGCCTTCAGGGCCCGGATTGGCCTCATCAGTCACCTCCGGACCCACAGCCACCGATCTTCCAACTGATATTTAAAGCAATATGGTCATCTTCGAATCCGAAGGACGAACATCATAACAGTAATGATGATGACGGGCGCAATAGCCGAGTGGTTAAAGCGTTGGACTTTCAATCTGAGGGTCCCGGGTTCGAATCTCGGTAACGGCGCCTGGTGGGTAAAGGGTGGAGATTTTTCCGATCTCCCAGGTCAACATATGTGCAGACCTACTAGTGCCTGAACCCCCTTCGTATGTATACGGCAAGCAGAAGATCAAATACGCACGTTAAAGATCCTGTAATCCACGTCTCAGCGTTCGGTGGGTTATGGAAACAAGAACACACCCAGCATGCACACTCCCGAAAACGGAGTATGGCTGCCTACACGGCGGAGTAAAAACGATCATACACGTAAAAACCCACTCGTGTACATACGAGTGAACGTGGGAGTTGCAGCCCACGAACGCGTAAGAAGAAGAAGAAGAAGATGATGATAATGATGATGACAATTATCATTATTGGGATTAACTGTATTTAGTTATTTATTCATTCATCCTTATTATGTATCAAGACAGTCGAGTCACTCTTTGATTGTCTCGGGTGTTTCAGTGACTTCCCTTTTATTATCCAAGGACATCAGAAACTTTTGACGTGATCTGAACGTTATCGCTAAGTGCGATCAAAGAATCATGCCGAACATACACACACACACACACACAAACACACACATACTGAAAATAGGCCACCTAAAAAAAAAAAAGAACAAATAAAACTGAAACGTAACCAACATTTCTTCGTTTGTATTACGTGAAAAACCACGACGAAAATTCAACCTTGTTGTTTGCTCATGTGTTTTCTTTCAAAATTGCGTACATCAAACACTGTAACTTGTCTTGTTTCGTGGATTAAAAAAAAACAAAACTAACAAAAAACAAACAAAAAACAACAATAAACAAACTACAAAAAAACAACCCCAAAACAAAACAAAACAAAATCCTTATAAATCAAAGAACAAATAAATTAAGTGAGAAAAGCAGAAACTACGCAAAAAAAGAAGAAAAAAAAAAGTCATTTAATATCTTTTCTTCTAAAGCACGCATGTGGCTTACATGCCACACACACACACACACACACACAGAGAAAAGGGACGCAAAAGTACGGAGTAAAATCAAGCAAGAACAATGTACATGCTACCGCTCATTGCAAGAAACTGCTAAAAAAAACACAAGCTCGACATGCAGTGCGTGTGTGTGTGTGTGTGTGTGTGTGTGTGTGAGAGAGAGAGAGAGAGAGAGAGAGAGAAAATTTATAGCACAACTCGACGAGAGAAATGGGAAATTACACACACACACACACACACACAGAGAAGAAGAAGAAAAGCGTGTCTCATACCAGTAAGCGTTGGTTAACAAAAAACAAAAAAACAAAACCAACAACAACAGAAAATATATATATTTTTAGCTATAGTTGATCATTGGCTTTTTCTGTAAACGAAATATCGAATAATAAATAAATAAATAAATAAATAATCAAACGAAAACACACTCACTTGTGTGCAATTTTACAACAAACAATTTGTAAGCACTTAATTCATACAATAATTAATTCTATTGTCAGACTGCTTTTTAAAGGTTAACTCTCTCCATACGAACGGCGAAAGAGACGACGTTAACAGCGTTTCACCCCAGTTACCACCATCAAAATATTGCAAGCGGAAGGCTCTTATACTGAAGAGGTGAATGTTGACAAAGAATACCACAATTATGACGACGGAAGCTAAAGGTTGGGTCATTGAGACACCCACTGGACATCCGAGGGGTCTGTGTAGAGGAGAAGAGAGGACTGGCCGTACTGAGTGAGTTAAAGACTGTATATAGCTTTTCTTTTTTTTTTTTTTTAAATCAAAGCGTTTTCCTGGAAGACATTCTGGTCGAACTGTCCTGTTATATTTCTACAAACTCTTCAGATGTAATTGTCCGCGAAGTATAAATCTCGAAGACTGGCACGTATACATCTTGACGCAGGAGTGTCTTGACTTGTTGATACACCTACCTCAATTAATTTATCTGATGCACTCATTTCATTCTCAATTGACGTGAGTTCAGCCCCTTCCTATCTCTGTGGCTGCCTTCACCTCTACACTCCATATTGCTCACTACGATCAGCTTCGGATCCACTCCACTTACGCATACCCAGATTCAAACTCTCGACTGTTGGCCGCCGTTCTTTCTCTGTCTCTGGACCTTGCAATTGGAATGAACTTCCTGTTTCGCTTCGTCAAGTCTCCACACTCAGCTCTTTCAAGTCTGGCCTTAAAACCCACCTCTTCCCAAAATAGCCTCCCTTCCCTGCCTCTTCCTTGTCTTTAGTTTCTCCAGTTTTAGAGTTATGCGTGCGTGAGAATGACTGGTGCGAAAGCGCTTAGATTTGTCTATGCACAAGATTCAGCGCTATATAAGTACCATTATTATTATTATTATTTGTACCACTTCACAGAACTATAAAACAAGCGATTTGCGACAATCGAGACAGTTGAAACGACAGAAAACAACAAAAACAAAAAACAACAAAAAACCCCAACAACCCCCAACAACCCCCCGCTCCCCTCCCCTCCGAGAAAGCGCGTTGCTGTAATACATGCAAAAGACATGTGTGTGTTTCTTGTATACAAGTCAATATACATGCATTTGTTTTTTTGGTTTTAGTTCTTAATTTCATAGGCTCTTCTTCTAAGATTTCACGGCTGCGTTTCCGCGAGGGCAAATGCATACACACATTATTATTAATTTTTTTTCTCTCTCTATCTCACACGTTTCTGCTGACGCTGAAACAACAGAGTGACAGAAAAGAGAGAAAGTAGCAAGTGACATGCACACGTAAACGACCCCACAACAATCTTTCCCAAAATGTTATTCTTTTTTTCTTTTTTTTACAAACACACTTATGGATGATACATAGCGGTGTGTGTGAGATGGGGGAGGAGGGGGGTTAGGGGGTGGGGGGTAGACGAGGGATGAAAGGGGGTGGGGGTGGGGGTGAGGGCAGCAGGAGATCATATCAGTACCAGTGTCACCATCAGCAAGCTCAAAGAGGCATCACCGCGTTCGTTCAAATGCACATACGCTACAGCACATCTACCAAGCAGACGGATGCCTGACCAGCAGCGTAACCCAACGCGCTTAGTCAGGCCCTGAGGGGGTGGAGGGGGGAGACATAAACAGCAACTGTTGGAATCCACTGACACATTTGTAACACAATGAAGAAAACCAACTGTGATGCTTGGGCATGGCTATTGCATTACTGGAAGGTCTTGAAATTCGCAAAGTCAGACATCTTGGCAATGCCTGTCACCATCTACCCTGCATTCACAAACTGAGGGGCACCTTTGATGATAATCATTAGTCATTCGGATGAGACAATAAACCGAGGTCCCGTGTGCGCCAGCATGCACTTAGCGCACGTAAAAGAACCCACGGCAACAAAAGGGTTGTTCCTGGCAAAATTCTGTACAAAAATCCACTTTGATAGGAAAAACAAATAAAACTGCACGCAGGGGGAAAAAAAAGGGTGGCGCTGTAGTATAGCGACGCGCTCTCCCTTGGGGGAGAGCAGCCCGAATTTCACACAGAGAAATCTGTTGTGATAAAATGAAATACAAATTCAAATGATGATGATGATGATGATGCTGATGATTATCGGTTGCTTCGGATGAGGCTTTCTCCTAAAGTGATTTTACAGACAACCTAGTTGTGATGATGCTCTCTCTCTCTCTCTCTCTCAATAAGTTTACACACCACCCTTTCATAAGGGGCTAAGGCCTTTTTTGAATAAACCATCCGAATCCGAATCTCTCTCTCTCTCTCTCTGGTGTCGCTAATTCAAATCAATTTTAGAGCCAATGTCATTACTATAGCCAAATTTAGACAAACATTAACTAGACTCAGGCTTGGTTGATGTGAGATAAATATTAACAACAGATATTCTCAAAAAAACAACAACAAAAAAACCCAAACAAAACAACAGATAAATGTCCATTTTGTGATCACACCGAAACCGAAAAAATCATTTCCGTTTTTGATTGTCCACGTTCCTCCACTTTAAGAGAGAAATACATTACAAAGCATTGCAGAAACGAGACGTCATCAAACTCCAGCTTACTTGTTACAGAACGAAGATACTCTTATGTCTAAGAGATTTAGCGATGTACAGTTTTTAACACCTTAAGATTTGCGAGATCAGTTGACTGCTTACACTCCAGTAGTATGTATGATTGATGTATGCATTGATTCAATGGCTTCTGTTTTTTTTTTGTTTTTGTTGTTGTTGTTGTTGTTGTTGTTGTTGTTGTTCTTTTTTTCCCCTTCATTTAATTTTGGCAAACTCAGTTTGTGCACAGGTCGGTGGCCTCACGAATTAAACCAGTTCAGAGTTCAGTTCTCTCTCTCTCTCTCTCTCTGTCTCTTTCTCTCTTCTCTTTCTCCCATTTTTATACATAAACATTTTTTTAAAATTTTTACATGCTGCATAAGTCTCACTGTGTATCGTTCTTGTATATGAAAGGACTACTCGTCCTTAGACCACACACAACTAGAGAACGTTAGGAAGAGAAAAAAAACAAATCCTTACGCTGTCGCAAAACATCCAACCTTGGAACATATTTTCCTCTCTTGACAGTTGTTTTTTAAATATATTTTTTAAAATTTCATTTAAAAAACAACAACCCAACAATAACAACAACACAAAAACAAACAAACAAAAAAAAACAACAAACAAACAAAAAAAACTTACCAGACAGATTTTTTGTCTTTCATCACAGTTGGAACATAAACTCCACGGCTATACAGAAAAAAACAACAACACAAAGTGACAAAAAAAAAAAAAAAAAAAAAAAAAAAAAAAAAAAATCAACAATAACCGTAACAAAACTACAACACCATTCCGCCCATTAGTTAACGGATTATCAACGAACATAATAATAATTATTATTATTATAATTATAACAAACAAAAAAAGTCTCACGTAAACACATTAATTTTCTTTTTGGTCTGTCTTTTTATTAGTGTGTGTGATGTCAGTCACTGTACTCAATAATGTTTTTGGATTTGTGGTGTGTGTTAAGTTTGATTTTATTTCTTTTTCTTTTTTCCTTGTGTGTGTGTGTGTGTTTCAATGCCACAGAGGTTGTTTTTGTTTTTGTTTTGGGGGGGGCCCCCTCAAGGGGGAGTCAACCGATGCAAAACAGGGGCGAGAACCCCGCCCGGAGTGGCGACGACAGCAGAGCCCCCTACCAACGGAAAGGCCACACCACCACCACCACCACCACCACCGGCCGAACTCCTGGCCGGATCCAAACCGGCCATGACGACGGCGGCAGCAGCAGCAGTAGGGTGGGGGTGGGGGTGGTGGTGGTGGTGGTGGAAGGCCATGGAGGAGGAGGAGGAAGAGGAGGAGGAGGGAGGATACAACTGGACCCCGTGGTGGACCTGATGAGCCAGAGCCAGGGGGTGGGGGTGAGGGTGGGGGTGGGGGAGGTGGGCGCGGGCGTGGGGGTGTGGGGGGAAGGGGAAAGCCGAGCCTCCACGGGCAGCGGCGACGGAGGTGGCCGAGCCGTACATGAGGTGAGCCAGCTGGGACCCCATGCCCCCACCGTACAGGGAACCCAGACCGCCCAAACGGGGGTCTGCCGCCGCTGCCAGGCGGCTGTACAGGGCCACGGAGGCCGCCGCCGCCGCCGCCGCCTCTACCGTGTTGTTGTGCACCTCGAACAGTTTCGGGGGCGGGGAGGGCAGCTCCAGCTTGTCGAACACGTCCGCTGCCGCCGCCGCCGTCGTCTTCGTCGTCGTCGTTGTCTTCTTCTTGTTATCGTGGTCGGAAGGTGACGTCACTTCCGCTTCCTTTGTGTCACTTCCGCTGCCTTTGGTGGTGGTGGTGGTGGGGGTGCCGATGATGTTTTCTATCAGGAAGGAACTGGTCTTGGAACTTTTCAGCGGTAAAGGGCTGTTGCTGCTGCTGTTGTTGTTGTTGTTGTTGTTGTTGCGCGTTGTGTTGTCTTCAGTGTGGATGGGTTTCTCCTCCACTCCTTCGTCGTTGCTGAGAGAAGATACTACACGACCTTGCTTGTGGAACACGTCTTCTTCTTCTTCTTCTCCTCCTCCTCCGTCTTCACCATCACCGTCTCTGTAAGAGTCGTCTCCCGAAGAGGACCGAGAGTTACTGGTGAAGCGCTTGCCGGCCAAGTCGTCGTCACTGCCCGCGCACTCGTTGTTCGGAACTGCCGCCGACATGGTAGGGGAGAGCACTTTCGAGTCATCGTCTTCGTCGTCGTCGTCGTCGAAGGAGCAGAAAAGTCTTGAAGGAGGGTTCACCCTCCTCACCATCCTAAGTCCCATCTCGGCGTCCACCCGGGCCATCGCTTTGGCCGCCGCCGCCTTCGTCAGAGCCGAGAGATCCGAGTCTCTGTGCATGTCATCCTCGCTGTCGCTGAAGTCTCGGCGGAGACGCGACAGGTCCGAGACGCTGTCCCCGCGCTTGTCCGACAACCGTTCCATGACACTATCCTGTCCGTCTTCGAATTTCACGTAGTTCGAGCAGTGCAGAGCCAGCTTCCCAGGCTGCTCCACCGACGCGCTTTCTGATTGGTCCATGAGGGAAAGCCGCGACGGACTGACGTCATGTCCGTCGTCTTCGTGTTCCGCGCCGTCCATTGGCTCCTCCGCCTTCAAGGGACCGTCACGTGACTGTTCTTTCTCCTCTGATTGGTCGGCGTTGGACTCAGGGGGCGTGACCTGAGGGAGCACGCGGGGCCGACGCTTGCGGCGTCTGTAGTTGTTGTTTTCGAACATGTTGTCACACTTGGGGTCTAAGGTCCAGTAATTTCCCTTGCCGGGCTTGCCCTTCTCCCTCGGGATCTGGAAGAAGAAAAAGTATGATATCAGTTGCAAGCAATCTGATTCGAAGTTCAGTACATCTTGCAATAGTTGCAAAAAAAATTGTTTATCCTTGTTTGATAACTATGTTTTCCGAACAAACAAAACAATCTTGTCATGAATGAATGAATGAATGAATAATTTTCATTTTCTGAGGGTAATAGATTAAGCATACATGCTTTTTTTCATCCAGCCCTCGAAAACAAATACATAAACAACAGCAAAACGAAAAAAGAAAAAAAGAGGGAAAAGTGAAAAAGCAAGAGAAAAAGCACGGAAATACGAGAAGAAAAAAGAAGACAGTTACACAGCTAGATGGAAAGAGACAGACAAAGATATACAGACAGACATACAAATAGACAGGCAGGGAGAGCGACGAGAGAGAGAGAGAGAGAGAGAGAGAGAGAGAGAGAGAGGGAGAGGGAGGGAGAGATGGGGGGTGGGGGTAAGGGAGAATTGTGAACAGATATTTTCTGATGATGTCAGGCTGCAGTTTAAATTTTATTACGACTTGCTGCCGTGTGTTTTCATGGACCGTCCTTTCTACACACACACACACACACACACACACATATATATATATATTAATCTCATTTGATTTTCTCCTCCTGAACTTCTTGCACATTCATTGTGTCCACAATTTAAAAAAACAAAAAAAATTCTTCCGCCAATGATGATCATATCCAACCGGGTGACATACATACATACAATAGGACAAGCACTAACTTGATGTCAATAATTAGTTGAAAACACACACACACACACACACACACACACACACACACACACACACAGACAGAAAGACACAACGCACACTTAAAGAAAAGAAAAGAAAAACCACTCCGTGTGTAGTGGAGGCCACACCTGAACCACAACACACACACACACACACACACACACAGCATTCGTGACAGTCGTGGCCAGAGGCTTGCATAAGACACGGACACGGTCACGGACACGGATACGGATACGGACGACCCGACAGAACCAGCAAACTTAATTCACTGAAGTGTGGGGTGGAAGAAGAACCATAATGGAAGATTTGAAAGGAAAAAAAACTGGTTACACAGCGGAAACCTGTCTTTTGACCACTTCACAATGAGAGTCCTACCATACAACAATACACACACACACACGCGCGTCGACCACACTTCACACGTACACGACGAAGGCAGAGCTGTACAAAAATCTATCAGCGCTTTTGGAATTAAACTTCCGCTTATAGTAGTAGCTGGAGGGGGTGGGGTGAGAGGGGTGGGGTGAGAGGGGTGGGGAAGGGTAGGTGGGATCGTCTTCGAATCCGACGGGCGCAGTAGCCGAGTGGTTAAAGCGTTGGACTGTCAATCTGAGGGTCCCGGGTTCGAATCACGGTGACGGCGCCTGGTGGGTAAAGGGTGGAGATTTTTCCGATCTCCCAGGTCAACATATGTGCAGACCTGCTAGTGCCTGAACCCCCTTCGTGTGTATATGCAAGCAGAAGATCAAATACGCGCGTTAAAGATCCTGTAATCCATGTCAGCGTTCGGTGGGTTATGGAAACAAGAACACACCCAGTATGCACACCCCCGAAAACGGAGTATGGCTGCCTACATGGCGGGGTAAAAACGGTCATACACGTAAAAGCCCACTCGTGTGCATACGAGTGAACGTGGGAGTTGCAGCCCACGAACGCAGAAGAAGGAGAAGAAGTCTTCGAATCAAGTCACCCAAAGCAAGGGAGAGAACTACTAAAAGCACAGTTTTTTTCTAACAGCTGTGGATGTTGCCTCGACGTGAACGAATAGTTAATTAAATCGTTGCTATGACAACAGATCTGTCTTATATTGTGCAGGGTTGATGGTTTGAAGGACGAAAGCGTACAGTGTACTGGCACACAGAACTAACATGAAATGAAAAGTAGTTACTGCAAAGCGCAATGGCCATTTTGGATGAAATAAACTAAGATTGTGACGATTTTCACGAAGTTTTTTTGTTTGTTTTGTTTTGTTTTTGTTTTGGGTCTCGTGTGTGTGTGTGTGTGTGTGTGTGTGTGTGTGTGTGTGTGTGTGTGTGTGTGTGTGTGTGTGTGTGTATGTGTGTGTGAAATCTCTCTCTCTCTCTCTCTCTCTCTCTCTCTATATATATATATATATATATATTTATAAACACACACATGCAGTTGAAAATCGAAAAAAATCGCATTTACCTTAGTTGTCGACGAAGGTATTTAATTTGTCAATGTTCCATAGTCTTTTTACTTTCCTAACATAAGAATGTCTGTCTGTCTACACACATTATATATATATATATATATATATATATATATATATATATATATATATATCTATATATCTGTGTGTGTATGTGTGTATATATATATACATATATATATATATATATATATATATATATATATATATATATATATATATATATACACGGAACAGGTAAAATACTCGTATGAAAAACAACATCATTAACAATAACAACAACAACACATGCATGAAAAGCTCTATACTAACAAAACCACAATGTAACAGTCATTCCAGACAACAGATTCACATCATATATATATATATATATATATATATATATATGTATATGTGTGTGTGTGTGTTTGTGTGTGTGTGTGTGTGTGTGTGTGTGTGTGTGTGTGTGTGTGTGTGTGTGTGTGTGTGTGTGTGTGTGTGCGTGCACGTGCATGAGTGCGAGAGAGAAAGAGAAAGAGAGACAGAGACAGAGAGAGTGTGTGTATGTGTGTGTGTCTAAGTGCACGTATTATTCAATTTCTATGCACAATAATGAATTTGGAACTCCCCCCCCCCCTCTTCCACCTGAATGTTGTTCAAAGTATGTGTGTGTGTGTGTGTGTGTGTGTGTGTGTGTGTGTGTGTGTGTGTGTGTTTGCGCATGTGCGTGTGTGCGTATGTGTATGTGCTTGTGTGAGCGCGAGCGTGTGTGAGTGAGTGAGTTCTTGTGTTTACTATGTGTGTGTGTGTGTGTGTGTGTGTGTGTGTTTGTATGTGCGTGGGTGTACGCGCGCGCGTGCACATGTTCCAGTGATCGGCAGACACTTAGCATCCTGCACGCTTGCAAAATGTGAGAGATTTGGGAAACTCGTTTCCTTTCGGGAGTTTGGCGTTAATTTCCTGGGTGCAGAAGTTTCTCCTAGCACCGTGCGCGTATCTTTCTTCGTGCAATGATAAAAACACCCGGTGTTATTTCACCGTAGGAAACAATAATACACCTCCCCGCTGTCTTTTCCCCCAAGGAATATTTTTATTTTCAATTTTTTTTTCACTCAAGGGGTATTTAAATTGCAGTTATAATAAACATTTTCGTCACCATCTGTCTTGCGCGCGCGTGTTTTTATCAGGCTCTCGTCTGCTACTGTTTGTTGATATGATTATAAAGTAAACCCGGAATTTGTGTGTGTGTCGAATTAAGAAGGTTTATAGATATGTTATTTGTTTTTAACTCTCTCTCTCTCTCTCTCTCTAAAATCAAGCCTGAAACGTCTTCCAGATGAAACGTGTGAGATGTTTTTGATGGTTTTATGAAATAGCTCTGAAGGAGGTACGATAAAAAAAAAAATTAAAAAAAATCTAAATGGTTTAGCAATGCCTGAAATCCCACATCTCTCTCTCTCTCTCTATATGTATATAACCATATGTGCGCGCGCGTTTGTGCATGTGCGTGCGTGCGTGCATGCGTGCGTGTGTGTGTGTGTGTGTGTATGTGTGTGTGTGTGTGTGTGAAGGCGGAGGGGTGTGTGTGGGGGTAACTGGGTGGTGGGTTGGTGTGGGGGTGGGAGACAGCATGTGCCTGCCAGTCCGTCCCCCATACTTTCTGCAATCTGTACGTGTGTGTGTGTGTGTGTGTGGGGAGGGGGGGGGGGTGGCTCATGGTTATTTTTCTCCTAGTTCTCTCGAGTCTTGACAACACAAGTTTTCAGTTTCGCTTTTCTCAAGGAGGCGTCAACTGCGTTCGGACAAATCAATAATTATACGCTACGCTACACCACATCTGCTAATCAGATGTCTGACAGCAGCATTCAGTAACCCCAACGCGCTTGTCAGAGCCTTGAATGCGTGCTGATATACTTACTCTGTGTACCTATCAGAGTGGATTTCTTTTTGACATCATTTTGCCAGAGGACAGTTCCTTTTAGTGTTGCCATGGGTTCTTTTTTTTTTTCAGTGCAGCAAGTGCGTGCTGCACACGGGACCTCGGGGTTTATCGTCTCATCCGAAAGACCGGAAGATCAGATTGATTTTTTTTTTCCAGTCAAACTTGGGATGAAAGGGCGAGCGAGAGAGTGGGATTCGAACCCACACCCTCACGGACTCTCTGCACTGGCAGCTGAGCGTCTTAACCATTCTGCCACCTTCCTCCTTAACTGAATGCAATACAACACGATACAACACAATACAATACAATACAATGCAATACGATACAACAGACACACACTCACACACACACACACATAGCAAAAAAAACAAAAAAACCGACAACAAAAAAAAACAAAAAAACACAAAAGACGCACATACAAACACCTCCCACCCCCACCCATACACACAACCACCCACCGACACCCCCCCCACCCCACCCACCCCACACACAAAACAAACCCCAACCACCTTCTTCTTCTTCTGCGTTCGTGGGCTGCAACTCCCACGTTCACTCGTATATACGCGAGTGGGCTTTTACGTGTTTGACCGTTTTTGTCCCCGCCACGTAGGCACCCATACTCCGCTTTCGGGGGTGTGCATGCTGGGTATGTTCTTGTTTCCTTAACCCACCGAACGCTGACATGGATTACAGGATCTTTAACGTGCGAATTTGATCTTCTGCTTGCCGTACACACACGAAGGTGGGGTTCAGGCACTAAGCAGGTCTGCCACATATGTTGACCTGGGAGATCGTAAAAAAAAAAATCTCCACCCTTTTACCCCACCAGGCGTCGTCACCATGGTTCGAACCCGGGGCGCTCAGACTGAAAGTCCAACGCTTTAACCACTCGGCCAATGCACCCGTCCCACCCACCTGTAAAACCCCAACAAAACAAAACCAACCAACCGACCTTCTTGAAGCAGTCGTTGAGCGACAGGTTGTGGCGGATCGAGTTTTGCCAGCCCTGCTTGTTGTCGTGGTAGTAAGGGAAGCGCTCCAGGATGAACTGGTAGATGCCGTTGAGGGTGATCCGCCTCTCGGGGCGCTCTTGATGGCCATGGCGATGAGGGCGATGTAGGAGAAGGGCGGCTTCTGCGGGTGCTGCCTCTTCTGCAGCTCCTCCAGCACCTGGTACGTGTACAGATGACTCAGCTCCGCCTGCAAGGGGTTGGATGCGGCGGCGGCGGCAGCAGCAGCAGCAGCAGCGTACATGAACCCCGGCGGGTACGGCGGGTGGTGGGGGTGGGAGTGGGAGTGGTGGTGGGAGTGGTGGTGGTGGTGGGGGTTGGCTGGTGGGTGGGTCTGGGGTGCGTAAGGGTGGGGGTGGGGGTGTGGGTGTGGGTGGAAGAAGCCTGGGTGCGCTCTGAGGGTGGGGGGGAAGGTGTAGGCTGCTGCCGCTGCTGCTGCTGCTGAGGCCGAGGCTGCGGACGGAATGACGAGGGAGCTGCTGTTGTTGTTGTTGTTGCTGTTGCTGTTGTTGTGGTTGTGGGTGGCGTTCATGATGATGATGGTGGTGGTGGTGGTGGTGAGATATACTGAAAAGGAAAACGGGAGATTTATCTTTTTTAAATTTTTTTTAAATAAATTTCCAATTTTGATTACACATATAGAATTGGCGAAAAGTACATAAATACACACACACACACGCACACACACACACACACACACACACACACACACACATATATATATATATATATATATATATTACACGAACAGAAACGACAGAAATATCAGTCTTTCATCCTTCTTAAATTTGAATAATTCCAGACTGCCCAAGATGATGTTAAGAAAAAAACACACCCCAAAACAACAACAACAAAAAGTCACAAATGACAATTTCCACACTATTGATAGTTCTATAAGAAAAATAATTTTTTAAGTATAAAAAAAGAAGAAGTGTTATATAGTTCTATAAAAAGTATTTGAAAAAAAAAAGTCCGCAATATTTTCTGACATTTTCTGTTGAAGGTAAAATGTCACATAGCTTTTTTACGGACACAGGGGCACTCTGTCACCAGGGATCTGTTAAAAAAAAAAAAAAGAAAAAAAGAAAAAGAAAAAAGAAGAAAAAAAGAAAAAAAGAAGAAAAAAAAGAGAAGAAAGAAAAAAGAGAAGAAAAAAAGGGGGAAAAAAGAGAAGAAAAGACAAGAAAAAAAAAGAAAAGAAAATAAAGATAAAAAAAAAGAGAGAAGAAAACCAAAATAAAAGAGACGAAGAAGACGAAGAAGAAGAAGAAGAGAGAAGAGAGAGAGAGAGAGAGAGAGAGAGAGAGAGTGTGTGAGAGAGAGAGAGAGAGAGAGAAAGCGGAGCCTAATCCTCTCTTTCCGCAAACTTCTACGTCTTCATTTTTGGCAGATGTGGTGTAGTAGCGTATATGGATTTGTCCGAACGCAGTGACGCCTCCTTGAGCTACTGAAACTGAAACTACGTCTTCAGCCGAAGTCAGGTGTACCCGTTCACACACCTGGGCGGTGTGAGAAAAAAAAAATCGAAGTAAAGTGCCTTTCGGCCTAAGGTCAACAAACCGCCATGCCGAAACGGCCGCCTCGAACTCGGACTCACTAGATCAGAAGTCCTACGCCGGCCATTAAACATAAAGTGGACAAGGATGGATAAAAAAATAAAAAAAAATAAAAAAAAAGGCTAGGAAGAAAGGAGGGAAAGAAGGAAAGAAAGAAAGACAAAATGAATGAAAGAGAAAGAAGAAAAAAAACAATGAATAGGGAAAAAGACAGAAAAAAAAGGGGGGCGTGGTTATTCCTGGGTGATAGATTTTCTTTGCTACTTCGTTTTTGACTCACTTGTGTATAAAACAAAGTGAGTCTATGTTTTAACCCGGTGTTCGGTTGTGTGTGTGTGTGTCTGTGTGTCCGTGGTAAACTTTAACATTGACATTTTCTCTGCAACTACTTTGTCAGTTGACACCAAATTAGGCATAAGAATAGGAAAAATTCAGTTCTTTCCAGTCATCTTGTTTAGAACAACATTGCACCTATGGGATGGGCACAGAAAAGAAAAAAAAAAGCCTAATTATATGCAAACTGCATTTACTGTTATATATATATTTTTTTTTTTGTATTCTCTAAACTTGGCACTTTGATCTCATATTCTGACCCAACAACAAGAGCAGTCATTATTATCATTTTCTGTTCAAACAGGAACTTCTTTTGCTAAGCATGGAAGTTTTATTTATTTTGCAAACGTTTTGGTGCAGAGAGTAAAAAAAGGGAAATTACTCTGTAATTAATGCTAGGGGACTTAATTCGAATCTGGTTAGGACTTTTTTTTCTTTCTTTTTTTTTTTTTTTTTTAACGCGAAGATTTATAATAACAAATACAGAACACATTTTAACGATTAGATTTTTTAAAAGTGTATCACAAGTGAGTCTTGAAGGCCTTGCCTCTCTTGTTATTTTTATTATCATCAGTATTATTTCTTTTTTTTTTTTCACCGTTTCTCTTTCAGGCTTTGGGTTCCCCTTTTTTGGCGTTTGTTGAAAAGAATTGTGACAAAATGATGTTTCTGTTTTACCTATTTACTAATCTATCTATTCATCTATATATTTATTTATTTATTTATTTATCTATTATGTTTTATTTCCCTATTTACTTATCATATCTCGTTTTCCATTAAAAAACAAAACAAAATAACAACAGCAACAAAAATATCATTTAATTAATTCTGCCTCCTCTCACTTCGCTTGGAATCCACGAGTTGAATATTAAAAGCGCTTAACTACTTCTACTTCTTCTCCAACAACATTAATTAGTATCATTTCATCATTATCACCCATCATTATTACTAGTATCACCATCATCATCATCATCTTTACTTTGTAAACGAAGCTAAACAATATTGATTGTTGCTGAACAGATGCTAAGAATAAATAATCAAAGTTAAGATCCTAAATCTGAACAGATGCTAAGAATAAATAATCAAAGTTAAGATCCTAAATACATACTTTGTTATACATTACTCAACACATGTCCTTTAACAATTGACACTGTAATTTGCTTGAGGTTATATAAGCAGCTGTGCATAGAGTGCTGATGATTTGTGTGTGTGTGTGTGTGTGTGTGTGTGTGTGTGTGTGTGTGTGTGTGTGTGTGTGCTGTATATCTATTCAGTGTTTGATAAAATCCTTTGTACGAGGGTCATTCAATAAATAAGGTGAATTTTTCGGTATAAGGACTTCTAATACAGATAGAAGCTTACTTTAAAAAAATTTTTTTTTGTTTTACTTCTTTTTCACATGGATTTAATTTGTTTAGCAGATTAAAAAAAACTTTGAGAGTTTTGGCGATTAACAAAGATGGCCGACCAAGAAGCATGCTCCAGGATTGAACAGCAGTCAGTTATCAAGTTTTTGGTTGCTGAAGGGTGCAAACTAGTTGAAATTCATAGGAGAATGTCAACTGTGTATGGTGCCACATGTTTCAGCCGAAAAAATGTCTACAAGTGGGCTAAATTGTTTAAAGAAGGACGGAGCAGTGTTGAGGATGAAGACAGGCCTGGAAGTGTTGTGAGCAACTGGCTGAGACATCAGTCCAAAGATTTTTACGCTGAGGGAATACGGAAGCTTGTGCACAGATGGGAAAAGTGTGTGACAGTGCTGGGAGAGTACGCTGAAAAAAAAGAAGAAAAAAAGTAAGCTTCTATCTGTATTAGACGTCCTTATACCGAAAAATTCACCTTATTTATTGAATGACCCTCGTATATTGCTGATGAAATATGCTGCACCAGTTTCTGTATATTATGATACTGAAACTGACGCCGATTCATGTCTCTCAACAATTGTGATAATTATGAACATTACTGAACACATTTTGCTACGTACATTAGGGGACTGTGCCACTGAAAATGTTCTGGGTCTTCTTCTTATCATGATTGTAAATACGTTTCTGGATAAGATATAACTTAAAAAAACGAAAAAAAACCCAACCCGAAATTAAATAATTAATAAATAATTAAAAAAAAGAACAAAACAAACAAACACACACACACACGCACACACACACACGCACACACGAAAAACTAAAATACTAAAGCAAAACACAATTAACACCCAAAAAAATCAACAATATAATTGTAATTGCACACACACACACACACACACAGACAGATATATATATATATATATATATAATATCCCATCAATACAATGTTAGCTTACGATTTACAATACAGCAAAATGTTTTCCACCAGTATGCCACGCACTAGCCGTGCGTTTCCACATGATAAATACTCGCCAATTTCACTGCAGTGTGTCTTGGCAGAACTTAAAAGAGTTTGACTTGCAGCACGACTTCTTATCTTCTCTTGGTAAAGACATCAGTTGAGCTCTGCACATTTCTGTACTTACTTACTTTCTTTTTCTAAATCAGTCACTGCTGAACATAATATATCTGACACGGGGTGTGTCTTCTTGTTCTTGCGTGTGAAACTTTGTTCTGTTAAAACGATTCCCTCCCCCCCAAAACCCCCCTAAGTTGCGAAGTCCGCTTCGTAATAATTTTTTATTCAATATTACTTACATTTATTGCAAATAGCTATATTTAATTCCAACCCCCCCCCCCCCCCCCCCCCAACTCTGTCCTGTTCCCCCGAAACTAAACACACAACTCCCTACGCCTCTCCTACATTTTATTCATGTATTCATTCATTCATTCAATCTATTTAATGTACATGACTGCGTTCGTTTATTTATTTATACTCTGTTCATCTAAGATGATGATATTAGACTGAAAATAAATGATATCATTACTATTATTGGGATTATTATCATTCCTATCATAATGATGATTGTTAGTATTAATTAGAAATCGACATTTCTGTACATGACTGCATTTGAATGTGAGTATTAATACTTTAACCAGATGTCTACAATCAATCACTAGTATGTGCCACAAGGACATGAACCAGAATTCCTTACATTAATAAAACATAATTGTATTTGTAGTTCGGAAGTACTTGTTTACTTATTTATTTATTCATTTATTCCTTCTTCTCTTTTTTTATATACATAATTGCATTATAAACACATTGACAAAAAAAAAGAAAATAAGAATAATTCACACACGCGCACAAACTAATTGAAAGAAAGGAACGAGAGAGAGAGAGAGAGAGAGAGAGAGAGAGAGAGAGAGAGAGAGAGAGAGAGAGAGAGAGAGAGATGCAGTTTCAATTTTCTTATCTTGGTGGACAGCACGCCTGCTAGAGCCTGGAAATGACGCGAACATATTCATCCATTTTATTTCTTTATCTAATCATTCATTTAATTCTATTCCTTCAATCGTTTCGTTCGTTTGTTTGTATATTCATTTATCTATTTCCTCCCCCCCCGCCCCCTCTCTCCTTGAATCTGGGTGTGATATTTATTTATTTTTTATTTTATTTTATTTTTTACTCCTTTATTTATTTATTCATAAATCGATTTATCTATTTCCCTGCTTTTTTTTTTTTTTAATACCGAAAGTATGCGAATATTTATCCATCTGTTTTGTTTGCTTATTTCTTCCAGTCGTCTATTCGCATATTCCTTCTTTGTCATACCTCCGCCAGGGGATTATAATTTTTTACTATGTTGTATTAGCCCATCTATTTATTTAATCGTCTGTTCATATCGTAGTCCTTCTTCCATATCTAAGGATGGAAGTAATGCTTATTTGCCTATTTTACTTGCTTATCAATTTATTCAATCATCTGTATATATGTTCCTTCTTTCTTTTTTGTTTTTTTTTTTTTTACACCTTAGTATGGGAATGATATTCATATACATTTCTGTTTTATTTGTTCGTCCCTTTATTTCATCAACTGTTCATATGTTTATTTATACCCATCCCCTTTCTCCCCCCCCCCCCCTACTCCCCATCTTTGTTTTTTTCATATACTTTTTAATATATATATTTTTTTTCATTTTGCAATTTCACCCCTCCCCCCCTTTCTCCCCCTCCCCTCTCTCCCTATCCCCTCTCCTCCCCCTCCCCTCTCTCTCTAACCTCCACACATATCATAAGAACGTGAACAGCTGATCTTTCCCCTCACTCTACAACTTCTGCAGTTCAACCTGTTTCGATATGACAATCAGCTTAGGTTTGGAATAGTTCAGTTTTTTGTTTTTTTGTTAGAACCCTCATAGGCTCTTGTTGTGTTTAATTTTTTTTTTATCAGCTGACCAGTTATCAATATTCTTTTCTTTTATTTCATTGGTTTCCTTTTGATTCATTACTTCTTATATATATATATATATATATATATATATAGAGAGAGAGAGAGAGAGAGAGAGAGAGAGAGAGAGAGAGAATGCAAAATGAAATGAGAGGGAGAAAAAAAAAGAAAAAAAAAGAAAAAGAAAAAAAGTATTTAGATGAGGCCAAGGATTTGGGTTGAGGAGGGGGTAGATTTTCGTGTCATAAATTACAATCACAATTGTGGGTAGACCTTTAAAGAAAAGAACAAACGAACACAGCTAACTAAGCCCCCCCCCCCGCCCCCCAGCAGCCCCCCGACCCATCCCCCACCAAAAAAAACAACCCCAAAACCCCAAACAAAAAAAAAACAAAAAAAAAAAAATCAAACACACACCCCAAAACAAAAACAAAAAAAACTCCACCCTAAAACAAAAACAACAACAACAAACCCAACCCACTTTTCGTGAACACTTGAGAGTTCTAACAGAAACGAACTAAACAAACGGAAAAGCATGGGCACAGACTGATTTGAACGCACTGAACTTAAAAAAAAAAAAAACCCCAACAAAAACAACAAAAACACCACCACCACCACAAAATCTTTTCGCTTCTCTGAAACAAAAGCACTGTGAGCGCCACCCCAGACCCTATGGCTCTTCGCACACCATCTTCACAGTGGCGTGATGGCCCAGTGGAGGTAACGACGTCCGCCTAGGAAGCGAGAGAATCTTGGAGCGCGCTGGTTCGAATCCCACAGTCGCCAGTATTTTCTCCCCCTACCCCCACTAGACCTTGAGTGGTGGTCTGGACCGACGCTAGTCGTTCGGATGAGACGATAAACCGAGGTCCCGTACCGTGTGCAGCATGCACTTAGCGCGCGTAAAAGAACCCACGGCAACAAAAAAAAAAAAAAAATTAGGGTTGTCCCTGGATAAATTCTGTAGAAAAATTCACTTCGATAGGAAAATAAATAAAATTACAGGCAGAAAAAAAAACAAAACAAACAACAACCACCCCCCCCCCCCCGCCCCCCAAAAAAAACCAAGGGTGGCGCTCTTCACTAGTGTAGCGACGCGCTCTCCCTGGGGGAGAGCAGCCCGAATTTCACACAGAGAAATCTGTTGTGACAAACAGAGTAATACAACACAATACAATACAATACAATCTCTTGAAGTCAACCAGCAGTAGCCCATGAATGACCGTCCACAGCGGTCGGCTAGATAAAAAACAACAACTAGAGTTACTATTTACTTACGAGGGTCTACCTTTAATTAAACAAAACCGTTTCTCATCTCCCGTCACCATGCTCTTCCATCCCCGTTTCACACCTGCCCAATAGCCCCAGGTACTCAATCAAAATGAACGTACACTAATTATCACATTTACCCGACGGGCGCAATAGCCGAATGGTTAAAGCGTTGGACTTTCAATCTAAGGGGCCCGGGTTCGAATCTCGGTAACGCCGCCTGGTGGGTAAAAGGGTGGAGATTTTTTCCGATCTCCCGGGTCAACATAATTATGTGCAGACCTGCTTAGTGCCTAAACCCTCCCTTCGTGTGTATACGGCAAGCAGAAAATCAAATACGCACGTTAAAGATCCTGTAATCCATATCAGCGTTCGGTTGGTTATGGAAACAAGAACGTACCCAGCATGCACATCCCCGAAAACGGAGTATGGCTGCCTACGTGGCGGGGTAAAAACGGTCATACACGTAAAAGCCCACTCTACGTGTACATACGAGTGAACGTGGGAGTTGCAGCCCACGAACGAAGAAGAAAAGAAGATGATCACATCTACCGAATCCCCTAGATATATAGGCATATATCATATCCTTGAATAATAAAAAAAAAAGTATCTATATATTCATTACTGTAATACTATGCATAAACATTTAATATCGATAGCATCAAAGGTGCCCGTTGTGTTCATAACCTTTAAGCAGGGGATTAAAAAAACAACCCTGTGTGTGTGTGTGTGTGTGCGCGCGCGTGTGTAATTTCAAAATTTCAATGGCTCGTATATAAATAAAAAAAGCACTCCCCCAAAAAACAAAACAAAAAAACCCAACAACAACAAAAACAAACAACAAAACAAAACAAAACAAAAAAACAACAACAGCAGATAACAGGTAAAAAAACAACAACCACAAAAACACACAAAAAATCCCACACAAAAAAACCCCACACACAATTATATCTCATGGGTGAAGCGGTGGCCTAGTGAGTTATGCGCCTGAATAGGAAGCGAGTGTTCCCAGGTTCGAACACCAAATACATAGCATAGCATACATAGCATAGCATCGTAAGGCATGTAGGCTGAAAACCTTTGGCCCTCAAGTTGATTTTTTTTTTTTATGCCAGTTTTCGTTTTCAACCTGAAGATTTCTAGGTTTTTGTGTCTTCTACTTTTCTGGTTTAGGTTCTCCGAAATTTGTGAAGAAGACATAGGTTTTTTTTTAGGGTTTTACCCAGCTGATTTTTTAAAGGCATTTAATGAATTTGCATTGACCGCTTCCTTGGGGAGGTTATTCCATAAGTTAACAGTTCTGCTAGTAAAAAAACAACAAAAACAAAAAAACAAACAAAACTCTTGATAAACTCGAGAGTTAGGTCGGGATTTCGTTAGTTTATAGTCATGCCCTCTTGTGATCATGCCAGAGGTATCATTTTTTGGGGGGTAGTATTTGTGTTAATATCGGAACAAGTGAATAAAGTGGAAGTGGTGCTTGGGTCATGGATTTCATGCTGGATTTTGAACACCTCAATCATGTCTCCCCTTACTCTTCGATACTCTAGACCTGGTAACAGTTTTAAACGTCTGAGACGGTCCTCATTCTCCAAATTTCCCGTACCAATAATTCGTTTGGAAAAGCGTCTCTGGATCTTTACTAGCCCCCCCACCCCCACCCCCCGCTTCACAAGATCCTGAGTGATTGGTTGTCTGGGTACTAGTCCTTTCAGATGAGACGATACAGATATCTACACCGGCGAGGTCCCGTGTGCAGCAGCTTGCACTTAGTGCACGTAAAGGAAACCACGGCAAAGAAAAAGTTGTACATGAAAAAAATTCTGAAGAAAAAAACAAAAACAAACCCATCCCACTTTGACAGTCAAACAAATGACTTGAGCTTAAGAACAGAAGAAACCCACAAACAAACAAAATTCCCACAGGTGCCGCTGTCCTGTGGCGACGCACTTTGCCCCAGGGTGAGCAAACCGACTTTTCAAAAAGAGAAATCAGTTGTGACAAAAAAAAAAAAAAAAAAGCAGAAAAAAAAGCTCAGTATCAAATCCCGAAACAGATAGGAAAAAAAAAAGTTTGCTGCAAATCAAAAGGGAACATTATGATCGAAACAGACCACAAGCCAAGAGGTCAGTGTAGTTAGGGAGAAACATTCTTCTTGTTGAGTTCATTATTCTCCACGTGTCCCACATTCAATACACATTCAAAACGTCCCCCCTTGCATCTTCACTGGGGACATCAATAATAAGCATGATGATGACTGAAGACGATGATGACACATGATAGTAATGATAACAACAACAATGATGATGATGATGATGATGATGACACTACTACTACTGATAATGATAATGATGATGATGATTTCTAAAGAGTCAGACTGTATACCCTCTAAAAGAAAAACAAAAACAAAAAACAAAACGAAAACAAATAAAGCAAAAAAACAAAAAACAAAAAAAAAACAAACAACAAAAACCAACCAAACAAAAAACCAAAAAAAACAAACCAAACCCCCCAAAAAAAACAAAACAAAACAAAACAAAACAACCCCCCCAAAAAAAAACAACAACAAAAAAACAAAAACAACTAAGAAATCGACATAAGATGCACAAAACGAGAGAGATGGCGAGAGAAGAGCGGAGAGAGCGAAGGGGAAAAAGGAGACAGAGAAAGAGAGAGTGACACACAAAGAGAGACAGAGAGAGAGAGAGAGATAGACAGAAGGAGAGACAAACAGACATAGATACAGACAGACAGACAGACAGAGAGAGATACACAGTGACACGCAGAGAGAGAGAGAGAGACAGACAAAGACAGACAGAGACAGACAGAGAGACAGAGAGAGAGAGATACAGACAGACACAGATAGAGAGAGAGACAGACAGAGGGATAGACAGACAGACACACAGAGAGATACAGACAGAGACACAGACACACAGACAGAGAGATACAGACAGACACAGATAGACAGATATACAGACAGACAGAGACAGACAGACAGAGGACGAAGAAGAAAGAGACAGGGCGAGTGAGATGACGGGGGTAACAAAGAGAGATGAGAATACACAACAGATTACAAGAGTCGGGGAAGAAGAAAATGTGAGATGCACAGTGTAAACCGGAATATATCGAAAACTGACCTGACAAACACCCCCCCGCCCACACACACACACAAACACACACTCACATACACACACACACACTCGCACACACACACACACACACACATGTACGTCAGTGTAAAAACGTAGGCTGCATATAAAATAAAATGAAATAATTTAACCAAATAAACAAAATAAATTCACACAATCAAATGATTTAATAATAACAAAACTGATAGAAGATACGTAGCAGAAATCATCTGAAAACAGACGAATGAAATAAAACATCATATCGCAAAAGTAACACATCTCAGTAAGACTATTTCACAACAGACGTGACGAACACACTAAAACCAACACTGACCAAACTTACCGGTGATAGAAATAAAAAAACGGAGTCCTCCGCAGCTGCTGTCTCGGCGTAAAACTCACTGCAGTCACCGATTCAATCCAACCAGCAGCAAATAACAGACCCACACAGTATATGTAGGAGCTATTTCTCTCAGTTCCCACACTGCGTCCAAGTCAGTCACACGAAGTAATAAGACGAGTCTCTTCAATCACGAACCACTAGTTGAAACTTTCACAGAGGCGAAACTCGCACCATGCGGTCTGTCTGTCTGTCAGTCAGCGCAGTCAGTCACTGGGTGAAACAGACACCCATCACGCCTCGTGCCGTGTCAGTTCCACTTTTGACTGACAGCCGGCTCTACAACTACACCACTTTCATCACCACAACAACCGACTTGGGCCGCCAAAGCGAAAGCCGCTACTACAACCAACGGGCAAGGCAACACAACACAACACAACACGGGCGGCCCAACAAGCCACAAAACAGTAAACTGACACCGCTAGATCAGGAGTGCTGACATTACCACTGACTGGTCTACTCAATTTCTCCCGGCCAGCCGCCGCAACTCTCGTGCGCTTGCAGGCGGCCGTGGTGGGTGGGTGGGGGAGGGGGGGGGGGAGAGACACGCCCATTTTTTTTTTTTTTTTTTTTTCCCCCTTTCGAAACGGCAATTGATTTTACTTGCTCGTGCGGGGAGAAAACCAACCACACACTCGCTCTCAACGCTCCGCTGCTCACGCCAATCAAAGCGTTCGTGAAACGTGGACAATGAAAAAGTCAAGCGGCGGGCATCCAATTAGGTTAGAGGCGACCGTGTTCGGCCGTCGTTCCCGGCGATTGTTCGCGCGCGCATCCGGATTACGCAGGTTGGAAGGCGGGGCTAAAGGTGCGTGACGTGAGAGCCCAGTGCTGGCAAATCTCGTCGTCATCGTGGATTGACAAGAAGGAAGTCAGTTTCAGTGAGAGTAACTGACGTCCGGGAGGTTGGACGGTACAGTACAGGCTGATTCGGAACGAACGTTGCGGCGGTATTGATCATCGAAGAGACAAATCAGTTAACGTAGTGTGAGCTTGTTAATTAAAAAAAAATTTTTTTTTTGGCTCACTCAGTGTTACTCAAGTCGGTTCTGTTGTAGTTGTTAGGTAATTCTCTGTGTAAACGATCCAATAACAGTTTCAAGAGTTGTTTCAGAATCGATACCACAAATAGAAACGGTTGGAAGAATAATTCTGATCGACTGAAGGTGATGTGTAGATATACTTTTGGCATACGTATACATCTGTGTGTGTGTGTGTGTGTGTGTGTGTGTGTGTGTGTGTGTGTGTGTGTGTGTGTGTGTGTGTGTGTGTGAGAGAGAGAGAGAGAGAGAGAGAGAGATCCTTTTCGTTTGAAATTAGGATGAGGACATAAAACTGGGAAATATTCAAGCACACGTCGTTCGACATTTGCTTGCGAAACTGTTTGCTTTTACCTCCCATAATCACTTCCAAGAGCTTTGCAATGTTGGTGGAATGATATTGATAACCTTCCGCATTGACTAGGGGTAAAGGGAGTATTGAAACATGAACTTGTGTCGATTGATTTTTGAATAAGATAAATTACTTCGTATCATTCGCTTACACAATAGAAGACTTTAGTCCCAGAAAGAGATTGTGCTCGTATATCATTATAGAATAGAACAGAATAGGTTAGAATATGTATTTATTACCAAGTGTACCGGGGTCACAAGGAATATTGGGGGTGGGGGCGTGGGGGGTCGGGGGGTAGTACATAACAAGGTACGAACATATATCGAACCACAACTCCAAAGCTTTATCGTGCTAAATAATTTTCCCTTCTCAAATAAAATTTCGTTTAAAATAAGATTTCATTTTGCTTCATCTCTTTCTCTGCCCCTCATTCGCTCCGTGTCTCTCTGCCTCTCCACCCCCACCACCCCTCTCTCTCTCCCTCCCTCCTCCCTCTCCCTCCCTTACCCCCTCTCTCTGTCTGTCTGTGCTTCTCTCTTTCTGACTGACTCTCTCTCTTCCTTTTCTTTTTCTTTTCCAATCTTGCCCTTCTCTCTGTCTGTCTCTCTGTCTTTGTTTCTGAGTGTCTCTCTCTCTCTCTTCATCTCCCTTCCCCCCTCTCTCTGTGTCTCTCTCTCTGCATCTCCCCTCTGCCTCTCTCTGTGTTTTGTGTCTTGTGGTCAAGATACCGAGCGTTAAAACAAAACAAAACAAAACAAAAAACCACCACCACCATCACCACCACCACCACCAACAACACACATACACACATATGCACACACACACACGCACATACACACATATGCACACACACACACACACACACACACACACACACACAACAGCATCAAGAAGAAAAATCTCGATAAGAAGGAAGTGTCAGTGCCGTACAGCATATAGTATCATGCACACATTCGGACTTGCACCAACTGAGTAATTTTTGTTGTTGAAAGTTTCGTTACAACAGCAACAAATTCATTATCACCATAATAAACACACATTCATCTCACAAGCGATTTTTTTCTTTAAAAAGAAAAACACCCCTTATATTGCTATAATTTGATTTGTTGTGAAATGTGAAGATTGAAACGAAATAGAACCTTGGCATACAAAGGCGACAAAAAGAATTATCCCTGGCAAGAAATTTTCTGAAAAAAAACCAAATTCGATAGTAAAACAAAATCAATTACTGACTTGCAGACAAGAATATGGTGCTGAACTGTAGCCAAGCGCTTTTCCCCAGTGACAGCAGCCCGATTTTTTTTTCACAAAAACGAAAGCTGTTGTTACCCCCTAACCCCCCTCCCCTCCATCCACCCCCTCCACTTAAAAACAACAAAAAAAAAAAAACCCGAAAAGAAAAAAAAAGTAATTAAAAACAATAACAGTACAACCGAAATTCACACAACCTAAAACTCTTGCTGCTTTTAGAGCGTACCCCAAAACTACGCACGTTAAGGATCCAAGTAATCCATGTTAGCGTTCAGTGGGTTATGGAAACAAGAATAACATACACAGCATGCACCCCCCCCCCCCCACCCCACCCCAAAACAGAGTATGGCTGCCTACCTTTTGTCAGAACAGATTCTTCCGTGTGAATTTCGGGTTGCTCTCCACAGGGAGAGTGGGTCTCTACAATGCAGCGCCAATATATACATATATAATTATATTCTATTTATTTATTATTATTATTATTATTATCATTATTATCATTATTATTATTATTATTATTATCATATTTTTCATCATCATTATTATTATTATCATTTGCCTGTGAGTGTATCTATTTTCACATCAAAGTAGATTTTTATACAGAGTTTTGCCAGGGACAACCCTTTTGTTGTCGTGGGATCTTTTGCGTGCGCTAAGTGCATGCTACACGCGGGGCATCGATTTATCGTCTGTCTCGTCTGAACGACTAGCCTCCAGATACTGACGAGCGTGAGATTTGAACCTGTGCGCCCAGAGTCTCTTGCTTCTGATGCGTTACCACTAGGCCACCACTCAACTATATGCTGATCCAGAAACAGAGAAAAAAACACAAAAAAACTGGAAGAGTTGTGGGCTAGGGGTGGGGGTGTGGGTTGTAGGGGGTGGAGGGTGGAGCATAAACTCTGGAATTATTAAAAGCTGTAAATGCATTAAAATCTGTCTTTAACTGATGTTCCGTCTGGTGTTCACAGCAATGAAATGAGCAAGACAGAAAGAAATCACATTCTACTTATTGGGAAAAAACAAATGAGTGTTAGTATAGCGAGAAACACACACACACACACAAACACCAACAAAAAAAACAACAAAAAACAAAACCAACCTAAATCACTGCCTGCAAGCATCACAAACTAATATCTAAACAAAACTGAACAGTTGAGAAAACACTTCTTCAAGCTTTTTTCAGTGACTGAACGCTTAACGATTTGGTCAGATTTGAAAACATAATAATAATAATAATAGTATATATATGGCGCAGATAGTGTTTATATTGTGCAGAGACACATCTAAGCGCTTTCGCACCAGTCATTCACACGCATGCATAACTCTAAAACTGAAGAAACTGAGGACAAGGAAGAGGTAGGGGAAGGAGGCTATCTTGTGAAGAGGTGGGTTTTAAGGCCAGACTTGAAAGAGCTGAGTGCGGAGACCTGACGAAGCAAAAGAGGAAGTTCATTCCAAATACAAGGTCCAGAGACAGAGAAAAAAACGGCGTCCAACAGTGGAATGTTTGAATCTGGGTATGCGTAAACAGAGTGGATCCGAAGCGGATCGTAGAGAGCGAGATGAAGTGTAGAGGTGAAGGCAGCCACAGAGATAGGAAGGGGGAGATTTGTGAAAGCGTTTATAACATAGAGTGCTGATCTTATACTATATTCTGTGTGAGACAGGGAGCCAGTGGAGATGTTGCAAAATAGGAGTGATGTGTTCAGATCTTTTCTTTCTGAGGACGAGTCGGGCAGCAGAGTTTTGTATGCGCTGAAGGGACTGAATGGATGAAGCAGGCAAACCAGACAATAGGGTGTTACAGTAGTCAAGGCGAGAGAATGTAAACAAAATCATATCACACTTCTCAGGTTAATAATTCAAAGTTGAACAATTAATTTGTTTAAATCATGTACGCATGGAAGATGTAAACTCAACACTGCAACCCACACCAGAACAATGATAAACCCAGACAGAAACAATCATCTGACACAATATGACGTCATTCATCATTGTTTCTTTCAAGATTGAATATGATGACGAGGATGCATGTGCTCACTTCCGTTGTTTGCACAGCTGAAGCAGCAATGCCAATTTTGAATGTGAAGGATATTATAAACCTGTCCCTACCCTCCAAATTTCGGACTTAATTATAATTATCATCATTGCTGCGAAAATGCTTAAAAAAAAATTAATGCCATAAATTTCCATGTTGTTGAGGTGGATTTTTCACAGGATCAAGTTTGGGTCTTATTCTGTTTATGTGCAAAGTATTAAAAAGCTATTCACATTTTTTTTCCCAACCCCAATTTCTAATTACACTGGACTACTCATGATTATCATCAGTAAGCGCAAGCAGCTGCACACGGGAGTAATATTAACTCACTCAGTACGGCCAGTCCTCTCTTCTCCTCTACACAGACCCCTCGGATGTCCAGTGGGTGTCTCAATGACCCAACCTTTAGCTTCCGTCGTCTGAATTGTGGTATTCTTTGTCAACATTCACCTCTTCAGTATAAGAGCCTTCAGCTTGCAATATTTTGATGATGGTAATTGGGGTGAAACGCTGTTAACGTCGTCTCTTTCGCCGTTCGTATGGAGAGAGTTAAACCCAGAAGAAAAAGAAAGACAGAAAGAAAAATCATACACAGACGTCAACATTTTCATTGAATGCACACCGCAAGATATTACTGTAGCTATAGCTGTGTCAGACAAGACAAGAAGTAACCAGGGAAAGGCATGAGAAAAAAAAAAAAGGTGTGTTTGCTCATGAAAGACTGATACTAAGAGAAAGAGAGAGAGAGAGAGAGAGAGAGAGAGAGAGAGAGAGAGAGAGAGAGAGAGAGAGAGAGAAGAAGAAGAAGAAAGACCTGCGGCAAGGAATGGTAGAGGCCATAAAATACATAAAATAAAATAGAATAAAAATTCACTTGTGTGGAAAAAAAAAGAATGGGGGGAGGGGGGGGCAAACTAAAGAAAAAAAAAGAATAAAAAGAAAGAAAAAAAAGTAGGAACAAATAGGATGAGGACACCCCCACCCCCACCCCGCCCCCCCACAAAAAAAAGGCTTGCAAATAGTAAGGAGCTAGGAAGAGGTATGTGTGGTAGGAGGCAAAGCTAAAATGTAGCAATGGCTGCACACCTGTCGGTGTTGACCCAAAAGAAAAAGAAGAAGAAGAAACACATACCAGGCATTGAAACACACACACACACACACACACACACACACACACACACACACACACACACACACACACACACACACACACACACACACACACCCCACGCCAAAACGGTAGGTAAATTTAACCGCACGAGGAAACATCACTAATTAACCCATTCAAACCAGCATGGCGGTTTGGCGACACAACAGCGTTGGACACCGACGGAGAGTTAATAAGAACCGTGCATATTTTAAACCGGAGCGCAGTTTTTTGGAAACTGACGCTTGCCTGAGGAGAAGAAGAAGAAGAAGAAAAAGGGGGGGGGGGGGGGGGGGGGGGGCGGTCGCCGCAGTTGTTGGCCGCTCAACAAAAACGGAGGACTTTTGCGGAACGACGCTATGGCCCCTCCCACAAATACAGGCGTTAACTTGTGGAACGAGGAAAAGCCACAGAACAAACCCTGCAACAGGTTTTGAACATAACGCCCGTAACGAAACGGATTGTCATTATTATTATTATTATTATCATTATTATTATTATTATTATTAATATACTTATATAGCGCTGAATCTTGTGCTGAGACAAATCAAAGCGCTTTTCGCACCAGCCATTCACACGCATACATAACTCAAAAAACTGAAAGAGGCAGGGAAGGGAGGCTATTTTGGGAAGAGGTGGGTTTTAAGGCCAGACTTGAAAGAGCTGAGTGCGGAGACCTGCTGACGAAACGAAAGAGGAAGTTCATTCCAATTGCAAGGTCCAGAGACAGACAAAGAACGGCGGCCAACAGTCGAGTGTTTGAATCTGGGTATGTAATGTAAACAGAGTGGATCCGAAGCCGATCGTAGAGAGCGAGATGGTGTGTAGAGTTGAAGGCAGCCACTGTTATTGTGTGTACCCATCGCGAGTCTCTGTGAGCCAGAGTTCATCCTCATCGTCAACTGAGACTAGGAAAAGATTTCCCTCCCACAGCCTGACCCCCCACCCCCTAAACCCCCACCCCACCCCCACCCACCCGTCTGTCAAGCATACCGCGGTGACGTTTCAATGTCAGTTTCAAGGAGTCTGTATACACTAAACGGAAAAAAAAGAAAGAAAAAGAAAAGAAAGGGGCAGATAACCGACCTATGCATAAACTCAATGCACAGGTTTGCTCTTGAAACATGTTCTTATCTAAGAAAAAAAAAACCCGCCCGAAAACGGAGTGTGGCTGCCTACACGGCGGGGGTAAAAACGATCCTACACGTAAAAGCCCGCCCGTGTACATACATGTGGGAGTTGCAGCCCAAGAACGAAGAAGAAGAAGAAGAAGAGAAGAAGAAGCTAAGGAAAATACCAAGTGACCACCACTCGAAGTGTAGTGGAGGAGGCGGGGCAATGACCAATCCATTCCTCCAGCCAGTCTGGAACCTTTTTTGGTTTGGGTGTATCTTCCTTGTCCTCCTCCTCCTCCTCCTTCTTCTTCTTCTCGTTTGTCAGATGGACACCCCATTATCTGCGATGAAGGCAGCTGTGCACTGCAGGTCCTCCAGACACCAGCAGGAAGGTCGAAGAATGCACATCTGTCCAATACAGTGTCGGTGAAGGTCTGGTATTATTTATTATTTTATTATTATTATTATTATTAAATAATAATAATAATTATTATTACTATACCTTTTTATATTATAATTATTATTTATTTATTTATTCATTTATGTAAGCTTATCTATTATTTATAAACTTAGCTTATTATTATTTATTATTATATATATATATTTTTTTTTTCTCAAGGCCTGACTAAGCGCGTTGGGTTACGCTGCTGGTCAGGCATCTGCTTGGCAGATGTGGTGTAGCGTATATAGATTTGTCCGAACGCAGTGACGGCTCCTTGAGCTACTGAAACTGAAACTGAAACTTATTAACCTTTTTTTTTTCCTCAAGGCCTGACTAAGCGCGTTGGGATACGCTGCTGGTCAGGCATCTGCTTGGCAGATGTGGAGTAGCGTATATGGATTTGTCCGAACGCAGTGACGCCTCCTTGAGCTACTGAAACTGAAACTGAAGGTCTGGGTTCTTCTTCTTCTTCTTCTGCGTTCGTGGGCTGCAACTCCCACGTTCACTCGTATGCACACGAGTGGGCTTTTACGTGTATGACCGTTTTTACCCCGCCATGTAGGCAGCCATACTCCGTTTTCGGGGGTGGTCTGGGTTCGATTCCCGCTCTCGCCCTTTCTCCCCAAGTTTGGTCTGGAAAATCAAACTGAGCATCCAGTTGTCTCGTTCATCATTTATCACATGTATCCCCTGTCTCCTCGACGAAGGCGGCAGTACGTCGCAGGTCCTCCAGTCCTCCGTAGAGCTTCTGGGCCGCTGGGATTGGGTTTGGCCAGGTTTTCTCTCGGAGCGCTTTGGTGGAGCGGGCAGGACTGCAGTTGAAGATGTTCTGTTGTCTGGCTGCCTGTTCTGCAGGGGCACTGCTCTGTGTCGCCGATACGGAGTTTCGTGTCTAGGTGGTGTTTCAGGCGGTTGTGGCCTGTCCTGAGCCTGAAAATGGCTACCTGCTCTCGACGAGTCAGCAGGTAGTACGGGTCTACTCTGTTGTGGCGTGGATGCTGCTGCTTCCACTGCGCATCCAGTCATTCGGATGAGACGGTAAACCAACGTCCCGAGCGCAGCACGCCCGCCGCTGGCGCACTGAAAAAGAACCCATGGCAACAAATGAGTTGTCTTTCGGTAAAGTTCTGGAGAAGAAACTCCCTCTGATAGATACACACACAAAAAAAAAACCCGCATGCACTCAAGGCCTATGACTAATTGCACTGGGTTATACTGTTGGTCAGGCATCTGTCTAACATGTGCGGTGTAGCGTGTATGGATTTGTCCGAACGCAGTGACTGACGCCTCCGTGAGAAACTGAAACTGAAACTGAAATCCCTCCCCACAGCCGTAGATCGAGGTTCCGGGTCACTGGAGTTGGTTCGGACCAGCGCCTCTTTCTGAGCGCCTCATAGGTAGGACTGCATGCGGCAGGTGATCTGTTGTCTAGCTGTTGACGGGCGCCATAGCCGAATGGTTAAAGCGTTGGGCTTTCAATCTGAGGGTCCCGGGTTCGAATCACGGTAACGGCGCCTGGTGGGTAAAGGGTGGAGACTTTTTACGATCTCCCAGGTCAACATAAAATGATGTGCAGACCTGCCAGTGTCTGAACCCCCTTCGTGTGTACACGCAAGCAGAAGATCAAATACGCACGTTAAAGATCCTGTAATCCATGTCAGCGTTCGGTGGGTTAATGAAACAAGAACATACCCAGCATGCATACCCCCGAAAGCAGAGTATGGCTGCGTACATGGCAGGGTAAAACCGGTCATACACGTAAAAGCCCACTCGCGTATATACGAGTGAATGTGGGAGTTGCAGCCCACGAACGAAGAAGAAGAAGTCTGGCTGTCAGTTCCACAAAGGGGCATCGTGCTGAGTGGGTGACCGATGCGGGATTTAGAGTGTAAGTAGTTTTCGATGCATCAAAATGGTTGCCATGGCCACGTAAAAAGCACGACCCCATGGCCTTGCTAAAACAGTCCTCCAAGGAACTGTTGTTGGGGTTGGGGGTGGGGGGGGTGGGGGAGGGAGACAGGAACGACAAGAAGAACAGCCAGGAATTGTCCACTTTACACAGCCAGGACTTCCCCATTGGAACGCCAGAACAACAGCCAGGACTTCTCCCTTGGAACGCCAGAACAACAGCCAGGACTTCTCCCTTGGAACGCCAGAACAACAGCCAGGACTTCTCCCTTGGAACGCCAGAACAACAGCCAGGACTTCACCATTGGAACGCCAGAACAGCAGACAGGACTTCCCCATTGGAACGCCAGAACAGCAGACAGGACTTCCCCATTGGAACGCCAGAACAACAGCCAGAACTTTCCCATTGGAACGCCAGAACAGCAGACAGGACTTCCCCATTGGAACGCCAGAACAACAGCCAGGACTTCCCCATTGGAACGCCAGAACAACAGCCAGGACTTCCCCATTGGAACGCCAGAACAACAGCCAGGACTTCTCCCTTGGAACGCCAGAAGAAAAGCCAGGACTTCACCCACTTTAGACAGCCAGGACTTCCCCCTTGGAACGCCATAAGAACAGCCAGGACTTCACCCACTTTAGACAGCCAGGACTTCCCCCTTGGAACGCCATAAGAACAGCCAGGACTTCCCCCACTTTAGACAGCCAGGACTTCACCCTTGGAATGTCAGAACAGCCAGGACTTCCCCCACTTTAGACAGCCAGGACGTCACCCTTGGAACACCAGAAGAACAGTAAGGACTTCACCCCCTTCAGACAGCCAGGACATCTCCATTGGAGCGTCAGAAGAACAGCTTGGACTTCTCCCTTGGAACACTAGAATAACAGCCAGGACTTCACCCACTTTAAACAACCAGGACTTCATCCCCTTCAGACAGCCAGGACTTCACCCCCTTCAGACAGCCAGGACTTCACCCCCTTCAGACAGCCAGGACTTCACCCCCTTCAGACAGCCAGGACATCTCCCTTGGAACGACCAGAAGAACATCCAGGAATTACCCACTTTAGACAGCCAGGACATCTCCATTGGAACGCCAGAACAACAGCTTGGACTTTCCCCTTAGAACACTAGAACAACAGCCAGGACTTCACCCCCTTCAGACAGCCAGGACTTCACCCACTTCAGACAGCCAGGACTTGTCTACTTCAGACAGCCAGGACTTCACCCACTTTAGACAGCCAGGACTTCACCCCCTTCAGACAGCCAGGACTTCACCCCCTTCAGACAGCCAGGACTTCATCCCCTTCAGACAGCCAGGACATCTCCCTTGGAACGCCAGAAGAACAGCCAGGACTTCACCATTGGAGCGCCAGAAGAACAGCCAGGACTTCACCCACTTTGGACAGCCACAGGACTCCCCCATTGGAACACCAGATGGACCTTCCACTTGGACAGGCATCCAGGACACTGTTTCAGTTTCAGTTTCTCAAGGAGGCGTCACTGCGTTCCGGGACAAAATCTATAATACCCTACACCACATCTGCTAGTGGATTTCTTCTACAGAATGTTGCCATGGGAACAACACTCTCGTTGCCATGGGTTCTTTTTTTTGAAGTTCGCCAACTGTGTGTGCTGCACACGAAACTTCGGTTTATCGTCTCATCCGAACGACTATTATGCCCACTGCGATTTTGCAGTAAAACTTTGGAGAAGGGGCGACAGTTCTTGAATCACATATAATCCACTGAAATCTCTCTCTCTCTCTCTCTCTCTCTCTCTCTCTCACTCACACACACAAAGTCATACACTCCCCCTCTCCCCCACAGCAACACCTATACATCCACACACACACACACACACACACACACACAACAGCAGCAACAGCATCAGCAACAACATTTGACATCTCAATGCCACTAAGAGTCCTGCGCGCCACACACACACACACACACACAGAGCTCCTCTGTAGCTTCCCCCCCCACCCCCCACCCACCCCGGAAGCCGCGTGCGTGCGTGCGTGCGTGGTAGAAGCGCCCAATCAGACAAGCAAGAGCTTGGTGGGTGGGTGGGTGGGTGGGTAGGCGGGGAGGTGGGGAGTGAAATGTTTATAAAACACTGCTAACCATTATTTCGCCCACCCAGGCTGCAGCGCCGCACCGTTTATTTTGAAATTTGGGGATCTGCAATTGACCGCCCCAAATCCAAACAGCCGATTACACACCATTTTTTCTGCTGATTAAACGGTGTCGGGAGTTGGGGGGGGGGGGGGGGGGGAAGCTTTTTGCGGACGTGGGCCCCTCCCCGAAATTCTACCCCCCCTCACACAAAGATAGTACCTTCTTTCTTCAAGAGGGGGAAGGGGAAAAAAAAGAGGGGGTGGGGGTGGGGAGAAAAAACAGAAAAGAGAGACAGTTTGGGCCACTAGAGTTAAGTTATTATAGTGGGATGTGCTGAGGAATAGTGTCTGTGTTGTTGTTGTTGTTGTCCCAAGCCTACGACAGCAGTATCAATTGCTGTATTGGGGCGGTGAAAAAGAGGATAAGACATGCACATATGTAAAGAGAGGGGTAAGGGTGTTGAGGTGAAGGGGGGTGGGGGTGGGGATAAAAGTGCAAGGGGGGGGGGGGGGGGGAGATAGCAGGGAGTTGGTGGTGGAGGTACTGTTGTGCATGGACCACCCACTGTTCAAAATCTGACGACTTTCTATAAAGCTGGATAAATAACCAGTGTGATAATGTCGTGTTTTTATTGTAGAGATAAGTATGCTACTCCCCCCCCCCCCCCGCCCCCAACTCCCTCTCCCGCCCCCACCCACCCCACCCCCAACCCCCCGCCCCCCACCCGGTTTCTTCCCGGATGTTGTGTCTGATATGAAAAGTGTTGTTACTGTAATCCATCAACGTGCTCCTCCATCATATTATGCGCATTTCACAGAGTTCATAATTATGTAAATGATACTGAGATAAAAGCTTAAGAGATCAGTATCACCGCTGCGTCATAAACGCCGACTCCGTCCTTCTAGGAACTGAAATGTTCTCAAAGACTTCATGTGCTTTATTTGGAATGTTGACGTTGGGTGTAACATCTGGCACCACACCATAGTTTGCGGGTTTCTTCTTCCTCCTTCTTCCTCTTCTCCCTCTTCTTCCTCCTCCTCTTTTTCTTCCTCTTTTCCCTCTTCTTCTTCTTCCCCTTCCTCTTCTTCTTCCTCCTCTTCTTCTTCCTCTTCTTCTTTTTCCTCTTCCTCCTCTTCTTCTTCCTCCTCCTTCTTCCTCTTCCCCCTTCTTCCTCTTCCCCCTTCTTCTTCTTCCTCCTCTTCTTCTTCCTCTTCCCCCTTCTTCTTCTTCCTCTTCTTCCTCCTCCTCTTCTTCCTCTTCTTCTTCCTCCTTTTCTTCTTCTTCCTCCTTCTTCCCCCTTCCTCCTTCTTCCTCTTTCTTCCTCCTCTTCTTCTTCCTCTTCTTCCTCCTCCTCCTCCTTCTTCCTCTTCTTCCTCCTCTTCTTCTTCCTCCTTCTTCCTCTTCCTCCTTCTTCTTCTTCTTCTTCTTCTTTTTCCTCTTCCTCCTCTTCTTCTTCCTCCTCCTTCTTCCTCTTCCTCCTCCTTCTTCTTCCTCTTCTTCTTCTTCTTCCTCTTCCTCTATCGTGGCTCCAACTCCCCACGTTCTTCCCTATGTTCGACTGGACTTTTTACGTTGACGACTGCTTCTATCCTGCCGTGTACTGAGATAGCCATACTCCGTTTTCGGGGTGTATTTGCACGGCAGGTATAAATCAGGGGCGGTGGACTTAACACACATATAATGACCAACACACTGACAAATTTTACTAGCTGCAGTCCCGATTGGCAGAAAAAAAAGACATTATTTTACATACAGCCAATCGATTTTCGGTTCATGGCAAGCTTCGATCAAAACAGTATAGTTTCTATTCATCCATCGATGTTTTTTTAAGCTAAAAACACTGGTGTTCACTCACTTTGTACAATATATTGCTGGCAACACTGTTCATCGCAGCCCTTCTTGTGCAGTATCAGTGTCAGTATGGGTAGCTCAAGGAGGCGTCACTGCGTTCGGTCAAATCCATATACGCCGCTACACCACATCTGCCAAGCAGATGCCTGACCAGCAGCGTAACCCAACGCGCTTAGTCAGGCCTTGAGAACCCCCCCCCAAAAAAAAAAAACACACACAAAAAAAACACAACAAAACAACAACACAAAAACACACACAAAAAACAACAAAAAACCCAATAAAATAAAATAAATAAAGTAAAAATAACAACAACCACCCCCCCAAAAAAAACAAACAAACAAAAAAAAACAAAACAAAAACAAAACAAACCAAAACAATAAAAAATTTTAAAAAAGAAGTAAAAATAACAACAAAAAAAGAAGAAAAAAAGCCCTTTTCGAATCACACACACACACACACACACACACACACACACACACACACACACACTTCACATTTCATCATTTTGCTGTCATGAATTCGGCCGTTCAGTGTGTTACACTGAATGACTGAATGCACTAATGCAATCATTCTATCTAATGACACAGTCCTTTTGGATTTTGAAGTGTTATATTGACGGGCGCAATAGCCGAGTGGTTAAAGCGTTGGACTGTCAATCTGAGGGTCCCGGGTTCGAATCACGGTGACGGCGCCTGGTGGGTAAAGGGTGGAGATTTTTACGATCTCCCAGGTCAACATATGTGCAGACCTGCTAGTGCCTGAACCCCCTTCGTGTGTATATGCATGCAGAAGATCAAATACGCACGTTAAAGATCCTGTAATCCATGTCAGCGAAAACGGAGTATGGCTGCCTACATGGCGGGGTAAAAACGGTCATACACGTAAAAGCCCACTCGTGTGTATACGAGTGAACGCAGCAG
>NC_134901.1:38949255-39011755 GCF_041734735.1 Babylonia areolata | reverse complement strand
GCGCGCGCGCGCGCGTGTGTGTGTGAGTGTATGTATGTGTGTGTGTGTGTGTGTGTGTGTGAGTGTGTGAGTGTGTGTGTGTGTGTGAGTGTGTGAGTGTATGAGTGTATTAGTGTGTGTGTGTGTGTGTGTGTGAGTGTATGAGTGTGTGTGTGTGTGTGTGTGTGTGTGTGTGTGTGTGTGTGTGTGTGTGTGTGTGTGTGCGTGCGTGCTTGTGTTTGGCTGCACGTGTGTGTATGTGTGTTTGCAAGTGTGTTCGTTCGCGGTGTGTGTGTGTGTGTGTGTGTGTGTGTGTGTGTGTGTGTGTGTGTGTGTGTGTGTGTGTGTATGTGTGTGTGTGCTCGCGCGTGCGTGCGTGCGTGTGTGTGTGTATGCGTGCGTGCGTGCGCGCGCGCGCGTGTGTGTGTATGCGTGCACATGCGTTTGAAACCAACAACAATAACAAAAAAAAAAACACCCCAAAAAACCAACCAACGACAAAAAAAACTACAGAACCTCAGTAATGATTATGCAACGTTGTTGGTCAAGTTTTTTTTTGACCAGAAACAACCTTCACCCTTTCATCTAGGCCATACTCCGGAGAGAATGACCAATAAGCCAGCACCACCGCTAACATAGCAGTCACTTAGCCCATGTTGGTACACACTTCACACTTAGTTTGTTGTTCTTAATGGCGTAGGCATTACACAGCCCAGAAAAAAAACAAACCCCAGTTCACTTGACGTCAATTTAAACCGCCTCGAGTGCCATAGAACGGCCTCACGTAGGTGCGTGGTGACGTCACTGATGATGTCATCAGAAAAAAAGGGGAAATAACTCTGGAAGGCTGAACATTCAGGACTATTTTCTCAAAGTTTTAAGGCTTATTTGTTTTTGGGGTATTGTTTCATGACTTGAAACACCATTTTCTACTGTTTTGTCACCAGGCACTGAAGAGGGGTTTTTACACGGAAGTGACTGTGGAAAAAAAAAAGTCTTTCTATTTCGTGGTGAGAAAAATCTTTTTTTTTTTCTTTTTTTTTTTCCTTCTCCTGTATTTAAACTGTTTCAATGTGCTGTTACTTTTACATTCGAATTAATGTATAGAATTAGAAAACGCTATTTCACTATTGTACTATCTCATGCTACGTTGTGGCCCACATGTTATTATTATTATTATTATTATTATTATTATTATTATTATTATCATCATCATCACTATTTTTTTTTCAATAGTGCTTTTTAATTTTTTTTTCAATTTTTTTTCATGGGGACATTGAAGCGATTCGATTGATCGATTGATTGGTTGACTGACTGTTTGAACTTTCAACTGACATGACACTGAAGTGATTTGATCTGATTGATTGATTGGTTGATTGATTGACTGGGATCGATTGACATGACTATCGAAGCCGGCTATTCGAGGCGACAGAAAATGAATGAATAAATAAAATGTTCGAAACAAAAACAAAACAAAAACGAACAAAAAAGAAAAGAAAAAAAAAAGGGGAGCTTAACTCTCTCCATACGAACGGCGAAAGAGACGACGTTAACAGCGTTTCACCCCAATTACCATCATCAAAATATTGCAAGCGGAAGGCTCTTATACTGAAGAGGTGAATGTTGACAAAGAATACCACAGTTCTGACGACGGAAGCTAAAGGTTGGGTCATTCAGACACCCACTGGACATCCGAGGGGTCTGTGTAGAGGAGAAGAGAGAACTGGCCGTACTGAGTGAGTTAATGACACTTTCCACGTTGGCTGCTTTTGAAGTGGAGAGTGTCTGTCAGCAGTCTTCAGAAAGGAAGGCAACCATGCTCTCTCTCTGTCTGTCTCTCCCTCGCTCTCTCTCTCTTCCTTTCTTAGTCCCCTCCCCCTTGCCCCCCCAGACCCCTCCCCCCACCTCAACCGCCCCCCCCCTTTTCATTCGAATATACAGAAATGTCGATTTCTAATTAATGCTGACAATCATCATTATGATAGGAATGATGATAATCCAAATAATGATAATAATATCATTTATTTTCAGTCTAATATCATCATCTTAGATGAACAGACTAGAAATAAATAAACGAACGAACTTCAGAAAGGAGTTCAGTTTAATGTTCTGTTTAATGTACTGTCGTCACATATGTAGACATCTGCACACTAGATATTAGAGTATTAATATCAGTTCACGTGTAAATGTTGTCATAGAGATTGTGTGTGTGTGTGTGTGTGTGTGTGTGTGTGTGTGTGTGTGTGTGTGTGTGTGTGTGTGTGTGTGTGTGTGCGCGTGTTTGTGCGTGTGTGTGGGTGTGTGAGTGTGTGTGTTTGCGCGCGCGTGCATGCGTGCGTGTATGTGTGTCTGCGTGCGTGCCTGCGCGTAGTGTAGTGTAGTGTAGTGTAGTGTAGTGTAGTGTAGTGTAGTGTAGTGTAGTGTAGTGTAGTGTAGTGTAGTGTAGTGTGTGTGTGTGTGTGTGTGTGTGTGTGTGTGTGTGTGTGTGTGTGTGTGTGCGTGCGTGCGTGTGTGTGTGTGTGTGTGTGTGTGTGTGTGTGTGCGTGTGCGTGTGTGTGTGTGTGTGTGTGTGTGTGTGTGTGTGTGTGTGTGTGTGTGTGTCTGTTCAGCTGGCCAAACATGGTACGTATTGTATACCAAGGCATAAACACCAACAACACACACAGTTATGGTATGATGGGTTGGTGTCTGTGACCTGGTCAACGCTACTAAACCCAACTAATGTGCCATCTCTCTCTGTTTCTGTCTCTCTCTATCTCTCTCTCTAATAGCCTGTGTCGTTTATGCCATCATTCAGAAGAAGATGAACTTACATCAGTTTTATGTTTTCGTTGTCCTTGTCTACATTACTTAAGAGTGGAGTGATGGCCTTGAGGTGTGTGCTGTATTGTATTGTATTAGAGTAATGGCCTTGACGAAATGCGTCCGCATAGGAAGCGAGAAAATCGGAACGCGCTGGTTCGAATCACAGCTCAGCCGCCGATATTTTCTCCCCCTCCACTCTCTAGACCTTCAGTGGTGGTCTCAGTGGACGCTCGTCATTCGGATGAGACGATAAACCGACGTCCCGTGTGCAGCATGCACTTAGCGCACGTAAAAGAACCCACGGCAACAAAAGGGTTGTTCCTGGCAAAATTCTGTAAAAAAATCCACTTGGAAAGGAAAAACAAATAAAACTGCACGCTGGAAAAAAAAAAAGAAGAAGAAAAAATAAAGAAAAAAAAAAAAATTATGGCGCTGTGTGTAGCGACGCGCTGTCCCTGGGGAGAGCAGCCCGAATCTAACACAGAGAAATCTGTTGTGATAAAAAGAAATACAAATACAAATTTGAAACATATCCAGCCTAAGTTTTTATAATAACCCATGCCGCTTTAGAATCAATTTGCTTATATGTCGTCCAGAAATGAAACTGCATTGGGCAATGTGGCGTTATACATTGACAACAGTGCCTTATTAAAGCGATTGCGTGTCGCTATAACTTAGATTACAGTATCAACATAATTTGTCAATTTCAATAATCATCCGTCCGAAGCCGCGTAAATGTTACGCAATGTATTTTGGAAAAATGACTGTGTGATTTGACTTGATTTACACCTTCAGTTAGAGGTTGAGGCGAAAATCTGATAAACCATTTCGTATCTAAGATAAGATAAGATAAGATAAGATAAGAAGAACGCTATTATCTCATTAAGAGAAATTACATCAGATGCGGCAAAACAAACCTAGACAATTACTCAACACAAAACATTAAACATGACTTAATTAAAAAGAGAACCAACAACATATAAAACATTCATATAAAAAAAAGAAGTATTGTATATATTCACTTAATCAAAATGTTGTAATTAATCATTATTGTAAACACACTGAAATGCACCAAGGTTAACACTGCATGTATTATATTGCACATGGATTAAGATAAGATAAGAAAAGAATGATTCTATCATCTCATCAAGAGAAATTACATCAGGCGCGGCAGCGCACGCACACGCACACACACACACACGCACACACACACACACGCACACCGACGCACAGAATAATAAAAATGCCTTAATTGAGCAGGAACGCAAACAAAGTTTTTCATAAAAACAACAAACGAACAAACATAAAAACAACAATAACAACAACAAACAAACAAACGATCTCTTTCTCTGCTACTTGTAAACCTAAGGTAAGCTCTCAAAGTCTTGACTGCCAGCGGGTTTGGTTTATACGCAGGTCACACATCTATCTGTTCCTCCTTTCAAGATCTTAAAAAAAAAAAATCTGATTTTATCTAAAGCAGATGTGGTGTGTAGTGTGTGTGTGAATCAGTCTGCACGCTTTGATACCCCATTGAACCTGAAACTGAATCTCTCTCTCTCTGTCTCTCTATCTCTGTCTCTGTCTCTCTCCTCCTCCTCCTCCTCTCTCTCTCCTCCTCCCCCCCTCTCTCTCTTCCTTCTCCTCCGCTCTCCCTCTCTCTCTCCTCCTCCTCCTCCTCTCTCTCCTCCTCTCTCTCTCTCTCTCTCCTCCTCCTCTCTCTCTCCTCTCTCTCTCTTTCCCCTCCTCCTCCTCCTCTCTCTCTTTCCCCTCCTCCTCCTCTCTCTCTCCTCCTTCTGTATCTCCTCCTCCCTCTCTCTCCCCCCTCTCTCTCCCCGTCTCTCTCTCCTCCTCCTCTCTCTCTCCTCCTCTCTCCCCCCCCAGTCCCCTCTCTTTCTGTCACACTTTCCCTCCTCCCCTTTCTCACCTGGTTCACCCTACCCTCCTCCTCCCTTCCCCCCCCCACCCCATTCCCCGCACCCCCCGACTCCATCCCCTCTACATAAACAAATACCTGGCAGTCATTTCAAAGCTTAAAACGGTCAAAACATTAACCACTACCACTGCCGCACACGATCAAACGCCTCTTCACGCCGCAGTAGCAGTATAAAAAAAAAACCCACACACAAAAAAAACAAACAAAACCCCCACAAACACACACACACAAAACCAACCCCAACAACAACCAACAAAACCCCCCACAAGAAACCCCACAAAAGAACCCCCCAACCCCTCCCCCCCAAAAAAAAACAAAAACAACAAAAAAAAAACAAAAACAAAACAAACAAAAAAAACACACACACAAAAAAACCCAGCATGCAAAGCAAAGGGAAGTTACTCACACTCCAACATCCGGTAGTAAAAAAAAAAAAAAAAAAAAAAAATGACGCGGCTATAATACGGGGGAGACGACTACTTCTATTCTACTACAGCAATCCACTCCTGGTAGTATAAAACACGTTTGCGCCTCGTTACGTCGCAGCCTCTGTAAGCTCGCTCGCTGTAACGGGAGGTTGGGGGGGGGGGGGGGGGGGGGGGGGCAGGGGGAGGGGAGGAGAGGGGGAGGGGAGGGGGGGGGAGTGGGGGGGGGGCGGGATGGGGGGCGCTTCCAGTGCATCGGCGGCAGCGGCAGCGGCAGCGCACTGGAGCAACGCAAACGAGAGTACACTCCAGCCAGTCCGCCTAGCAAAGCCCACACACGTTGCAGTTTTTGGGAGGCTGAAGGGAAAATAAACCATGTTGGCTCGTATAAAGATCTTTTTTTTTTTTTTTTTTTTTTTTACTTTCTTTCTTTCTTTCTTTCTTCCCCCCTTTTTCTATGATAACTTGGCTTGCTTCTTTCTTTCTTTCTTTCTGTCATCTTTTTTTTTTCTCTCTCTCTCTCTCTCCCCCCCCCCCTCTCCCCTTTTCTATGATAACTTTCGCTTGTTCCTTTCTTTCTTTCTCTCATCTTTTTTTTTCTCTCTCTCCCCCCCTCCCCCCTTTTCTATGATAACTTTCGCTTGTTCCTTTCTTTCTTTCTCTCATCTTTTTTTCCCCTCTCTCTCTCCCCCTCCCCCCTTTTCTATGATAACTTTCGCTTGCTTCTTTCTTTCTTTCTTTCTCATCTTCTTTTTTCTCTCTCCCCCCTCCCCCCTTTTTCTATGATAACTTTCGCTTGTTTCTTTCTTTCTCTCATCTTTCTCTCTATCTCTCTCATCCCCCCTTTTCTATGATAACTTTCGCTTGCTTCTTTCTTTCTTTCTTTCTCTCATCTTTCTCTCTCTCCCCCCCCCCTTCCCCCTTTTCTATGATAACTTTCGCTTATTCCTTCCTTTCTTTCTTTTTGTCATTTTATTTTCTCTCTCTCTCTCCCCCTCATCCCCCCTTTTCTATGATAACTTTCGCTTGTTCCTTTCTTTCTTTCTGTCATCTTTTTCTCTCTCTCCCCCCCCCCCTTCCCCCCTTTTCTATGGTAACTTTCGCTTATTCCTTTCTTTCCTTCTCTCATCTTTTTTTTTTTTTTTTCGTTTTCATGACTATAACTTCACTCTTTCTTTCTTTCTTTCTGTCTTTCGGTGAGTTCCGCTATACTGATGTTTCAAGGGGTGGTTGTAGGGGGACGGGGGGACGTGGGAGTGGGGGGGGGGGGGGGGGGGGGTGGGGGTGGTGGTGGGGGTGGTGGTGAGGGAGACGTGATGTGTGATGGAAAGAGGAAGAGGTGTGTGTGTGTCAGTGGGGGGGGGAAAGTTGGGGAGGGGGAGGAGATATCGAGGTGGGGGGAAAAAAGGTGGGTAATGGGGTGGGAGGGTGGCGCCGGGGTTTAGGGAGGGGGGGTGGGGGAAGAAGAGATTTGAAGGGATGAAGAAGTTGGGGTGGGAGATGTAAAAAGGGATAAAGGGGTAGGGTGGGGGTGGGGGAGGGGTGAGGGCGGGAGGAGATGCGAAAGTGAACAAAAAAAAAAAAAAAAAAAAAAGAAAAAAAGAAAAAAAAAAAGAGTTGTGGCCTGGGGGAGAGGAGTGAGTAGAAGAAATTTGAAGGAAAAAGTGGGGCAAGAGAGAGAGAGGGGGTGGGGGGGGGGGGGAGAGAGGAGAGAGAGGGGGAGCGAGAGAGAGAGGAGAGAGAGCGGGGGAGAGGAGGAGATAGGGGAAAGAGGGGAGAGAGAGAGGAGAGAGAGAGAGAGAGAGAGAGAGAGAGACAGAGAGAGAAGGGAAGAGAGAGAGAGAGACAGAGAGAGAGAGAGAGAGACAGAGAGGGGAAGAGAGAGAGAGAGAGAAGGGGGACTTTTGGAACTTAGTCACATTTCTTTTATGCTTTAAAATAATTTTTTTCCCAATAATTCGTCAGTTCCATGTGCGCCGCAGCCGTTCTTGCGTGCACGTGCGTGGGTGTGTGTTGTGTGCGTGTGTGTGTTGTGTGCGCGCGTGTGTGTGTGTGTGTGTGTGTGTGTGTTGTGTGTGTGAATAGAATAGCATAGAATAGAATAGAACAGAATACTTTTTATTGTCATAAAACCTTAAAGTTTACAAGACACAAAGAAACATAAACATGAGCATATTAAGAAGAGAAACATTCATGAACAAATTTCGCCAGCTTTGGCTGTATTTCTTTTAGAAGGATCAGTTCACTAGTGTGTGTGTGTGTGTGTGTGTGTGTGTGTGTGTGTGTGTACTGTATGTGTGTGCGGAAGAGCGCCTGTCCATGGATCTCAATTCCTGTGTGCTACATACACACCACAAGAAAGTGTGTGTGAGGGGTGGTGGGGTGGTGGGGGGAGGGGGGGGGAGAGGCGGACGGAAAATGAACTGTTAGCAGGAACAGTTACAGACAGACGAGACAAAGAACCGCACCACACACACACACACACACAGAGGGAGAAAGAAACAGAGCTTCTTGTCAGCCCTGTGTTTATTTTCCACCGTGTCAGCCCCAACCATGCCGATAGCAAAATGAAATAATCAACCCTCCTCTCCCCTCTCCCCCTCCACTGACACCCTCCACACACACACACACACACACGGGCAAAAGGAAAAACCGGGTGACACTACTGGCGGCTCAGTAGAAATCACTTGTCCATCTGCTTTCATGCACAGGTCATAAATATAAAAAAGGACCCCCCTCCAAAAAAAACCCAACCAAACAAACAAAAAAACAAAAACAAAACAAAAACCAACAACAAAAAAATATAAAACACACACACACACACAACACACACACAAACACACACACATACACACTTACACACACACACACAAAATCAGAAAAAAAACTTTGTAAGGTAGAAAGAAATTATAATATAAATAGAAATTACATAACCGCGGAAATACAGAAATAAAATAGAACAAAATATCTAGAATTAAAAAAAAACCCAACCCATAAAAGCATAAAATGATAATAATAATAATCATAATAAGAGAGAAAACAAACTCTAAAGCTGTGACTTCCGGTCCAAATAATAGTGTTTACGTTTCCCTTTCCAGCACACACACACACACACTGATGCCTGTAATGGTGCAGTGTGTGTGTGTGTGTGTGTGTGTGTGTGTGTGGAGGGGTGGTGGTGGTGGTGGTGGTGGTGGGAAGGGTGTGTGTGTGTTGTAAACACCGGACGCTGACAGCGAATTAAGATAAACCAAGATCTGATGGGCCGCGCAGGTTTTTATCTGTGAACGTTGTATCAGAGAACTGAACCGCGCATTCAACTCTTTAACTGTTACGTGGGGGGTGGGGGGGGGGGGGGGGGGGGAGTTGGAGTGGGAGGGAAAGAAAAAAAAAAGTCCCTACGTTCCTGGAAAAAAAACAACAGCGAAGAAACAACCCCCCCCCCCCCAATCCCCATGTTTTTCTCAGACTAGCTGGTTCTGCCCGAAAGCAGATAGCAAATTGAAACGGCAATTCTCCTATATAATTTATTCCCGATTCGCCTGTAGCTAAGTTGGTGACCACGATTCTCCTGTTCCTATATCTATGCACGCGCGCATGTGTGTCTGTAAGTGTGTGTGTGTGTGTGTGAATGTCGTGTGTGTGTGTGTGTGTGTGTGTGTGTGTGTGTGTGTGTGTGTGAAAGTGTGTGAGAGTGTGTGTGTGTGTGTGTGTGTGTGTGTGTGCGTGTGTGCGTGTGTGTGTGCACTTATGCATGTGTGTGTGTGTGTGTGTGTTTGAGAGACAAGAGAGACAAGAATCTGAAATGGAGAAACGGGAACAGCGGGCAAATGACGAGGAAAAAAAGAAAAAAAAGGAGCAAAAAAAAAGAAAAGAAAAAGAAACAGGAAAGAAAAAAAGAGAAAAAAGGAAGAAAAATAAGAAAAAAAAGGAAGGGAAAAAAAGAGAAAAAAGGAGGGAAAATAAGAAAAAAAGAAAGAAGAAGAAAAAAAAGGGAAAAAAAGGAAAGAAAAAGGAAAGAAAAAAGAAAAAAAGGAAAGAAAAAGAAGAAAAAAAAGGGAAAAAAAGGAAAGAAAAAGGAAAGAAAAAAGAAAAAAAAAGAAAAAAGGAAAGAAAGGAAAGAGAGAGAGAGAGAGAGAGAGAGAGAGAGAGAAAGAAAAGAAAAAAAAGAAAGAAGAAAAAAAAAAGAAGTTAAACTCCCAAAGAGTCCAACTCTCAAGACGACATGGAGGGGAGGTGGCGGCACGCCGGATCACAGGTATAGGCAAAACGGGACGGACAAGGCGACCAGGACAAAGTATTCAAAATCAGAATCAGGTTTATTTATTTTTTTATTTATTATTTTTCAAACAACTTTATTCAATTTTTCACATTATTAAACACACTCTAGTAACTACTGAAAATTCACAAAACTGTGATAGAAAGAATAAGATGAGGACAAAGCCAAAGAATCAGATTTATTGTTCCGTAAAAACAAACAAACAAAAAAAAAACAGAAGAAGAAAAAAAAAAAAAAAAGAAGAAAGAAAAACAGGATCTAGACACGAGCTCTCACACAGTGAACCCCAAACAAACAAATCAAAAACTAAACAGACAGACAGAGAACCCAACAGACGAACAAACAAAAATCCAGAAAAGTGGGCAGCAGTTTGCTTGTGTGTGTGTGTGTGTGTGTGTGTGTGTGTGTGTGTGTGTGTGTGTGTGTGTGTGTGTGTGTGTGTGTTTTGTTGTTCTTGTTGTTTGTTGTTGTTTTTCTTGTTTACTTCAGTTTTGTCTTGCACTTCAACTTTCATTTCATGATCAAATAAATAATGTGTGCATTTTCGCCATTCCGTTTTGTGTATTGCTTGTTACATATGAACGAGCACAATTTTAGCTCGGGCTTTTTGTTGCTCCAAGTTTTCCGAATTGAACGCGGTATTTCTCCTGGTTTCTTGATAGTGAAAAAAGAAAAAGAAAAAAAAGTTTAACTCTCTCCATACGAACGGCGAAAGAGACGACGTTAACAGCGTTTCACCCCCAATTTCCACCATCAAAATATTGCAAGCGGGACGCTCTTATACTGAAGAGGTGAATGTTGACAAAGAATACCACAATTCTGACGACGGAAGCTAAAGGTTGGGTCATTGTGACACCCACTGGACATCCGAGGGGTCTGTGTAGAGGAGAAGAGAGGGCTGGCCGTACTGAGTTAGTTAAACCAAGTGGACGGCGGCCCAGTGGAAAGAGAGAGAAAGAGCGAGAAAGAGAGGAAAGTAGAGGGGCAGGGGAAAGACATAAATACAGAGAGAGAGAGAAGAACAGACAGACAGATAGACAGACAGAGAGGATGGACGCACACAGACAGAGAGAGGGCCGGAGAGACTGAGAAAAAGATCGAGAGAGAGAGAGAGACAGAGAGAGAGAGAGACAGACAGACAGACAGACAGAGGAGGGACACAGAGAGAGGGCCTGAGAGACTGAGAAAAAGATCGAGAGAGAGAGAGAGAGAGAGAGAGAGAGAGAGAGAGAGAGAGAGAGAGAGACAGACAGACAGACAGACAGACAGACAGAGGAGGGACACAGAGAGAGGGCCAGAGAGACTGAGAAAAAGATCGAGAGAGAGAGAGACAGACAGACAGACAGACAGACTGACAGGAGGGACACACAGACACAGAAAGAGCGAGACAGACTAAGAGTAAGATCGAGATACAGACAGATAGACAGAAAGAGAGAGAGAGAGGGAGAGAGAGAGGGGGGAGACAATGACAGAGAGAGAGAGAGAGAGAGAGAGTCAGGAAGAGAGGAGGGACACATACAGAAAGAGAGCGATAGAGACTGAGAAAATGATTGAGAGACAGAGACAGAGACAGGCAGAGAGGAGGGACAGAGAGAGAGAGAGAGAGAGAGAGAGAGAGAGAGAGAGAGAGGAGACAGAATGACAGACAGAGAGAGAGACAGTCAGGAAGAGAGGAGGGACACATACAGAAAGAGAGCGATAGAGACTGAGAAAATGATTGAGAGACAGACAGACAGGCAGAGAGGAGGGACAGAGAGAGAGAGAGAGAGAGAGAGAGAGAGACAGAGACAAAGACAGAGACAGAAAGAGGGACACAGACAGGGACACACACACACACACACACACACAGACAGAGAGAGAGAGAGAGAGAGAGAGAGAGAGAGAGAGAGAGAGAGAGAGAGAGAGAGAGAGAGAGAGAGAGAGAGAGAGAGAGAGACGTACATATAGACATGAAGACAAACAGAAACACAGACAAAATGTTACATTCAGCTATTCTGTACTCACATTCTCTTTGAACCAGCTGGTCTTGATGTACCAGTGCCAACCATCGTGCCCACGTGTTCTTCCTCTCTGTCCCCTCCCCACCACCACCACCACCGGGACTCTTGGTGTCCTGAAATTAAAACAAACAGAAAAAAAACTGCATACACCTACCCTTCAACTCTCTCCATACGAACGGCGAAAGAGACGACGTTAACAGCGTTTCACCCCAATTACCAACATCAAAATATTGCAAGTGGAACGCTCTTACACTGAAGAGGTGAATGTTGACAAAGAATACCACAATTCTGACGACAGAAGCTAAAGGTTGGGTCATTGTGACACCCACTGGACATCCGAGGGGTCTGTGTAGAGGAGAAGAGAGGGCTGGGGCTGGCCGTACTGAGTGAGTTAAACAAACAAACAAAAAACTGAACGGCATTCACACGCCATATTTCTCTAAGAAAATCTAGACTGTATATATGTATGATAGTCAGTCGTGTCCGACTATGACCATCAGAACAGCAGAGGAGGCAGTGTCCGAACTATCTGGGCTTGAATTTGAATAAAGCGTCTTGCCCAAGTTACACCCCTAAATCTCTCGGCCAAGAGGGTTTCAGGACAGTCGGCGTTGGGATGGTTCCCAAAAGGTACGACTAGCCCTCAAGGCTGCAGCACTACTAGGCAGTGCATAATCTTGCCTCCTATTTTGAGAGTCATAGCCCTTCACAAAAGACTCAAGCTGTAAATGACTTTCCACTGACGGGCGCAATAGCCGAGTGGTTAAAGCGTTGGACTGTCAATCTCAGGGTCCCGGGTTCGAATCTCGGTGATGGCGCCTGGTGGGTAAAGGGTGGAGATTTTTCCGATCTCCCAGGTCAACATAATGTGTGCAGACCTGCTTGTTGCCTGAACCCCCCTTCGTGTGTATACGGCAAGCAGAAGATCAAACACCGCACGCTAAAGATCCTGTAATCCATGTTAGCGTTCGGTGGGTTAAGGATACAAGAACACACGCAGCAAGCACCCCCCCGAAAACGGAACATGGTTGCCTACATGGCGGGGGCAAAAACGGTCATACACGTAAAAGCCCACCCATGTGGATACAAGTGAAAGCGGGAGTTGCAGCCCATGAACGAAGAGTTAGAAGAACTACTGAGGAAACTCGGGCGAGAGTCTAACCGCTCTGATCCAGATTGTGCAGATTCCGGGTTACCAAGTACAAACAATAACAAGAGACGCAAGGCCTTCAAGACTCACTTGTGATAAATTAAGTCCCCTAGCATTAATTACAGAGTAATTTCCCTTTTTTACTACCTGCACCAAAACGTTTGCAAAATAAATAAAACTTCCATGCTTAGCAAAAGAAGTTCCTGTTTGAACAAAAAATGATATTAATGACTGCTCTTGTTGTTGGGTCAGAATATCAGAACAAAGTGCCAAGTTTAGAGAATACCAAAAAATATAAATATAACAGTAAATGCAGTTTGCATATAATTAAATTTCATTATTTATTTTTTTGTGCCCATCCCAGAGGTGCAATATTGTTTTAAACAATTTTTTTTTGAATTTTTCCTATTTTTATGCCTAACTTGGTGTCAACTGACAAAGTATTTGCAGAGAAAATGTCAATGTTAAAGTTTACCACGGACACACAGACACACACACACACACACACACATACACATACACACACAACCGAACACCGGGTTAAAACATAGACTCACTTTGTTTACACAAGTGAGTCAAAAATCCACCGCTCTGTGGCGAAGTCATCTCTCCTTCGCTTGCCTCAGTGGCGGAGGAAGGGATATCTTTTAGATTCTCGTGTGTGCTGTATTGTATTGTATTGTATTGGAGTGATGGCCTAGACGTAACGCGTCCGCCTAGGAAGCGAAGAGAATCTGAGCGCGCTGGTTCCAATCACGGCTCAGCCGCCAATATTTTCTCCCCCTCCACTAGACCTTGAGTGGTGGTCTGGACGCTAGCGCACGTAAAAGAACCCACGGCAACAAAAGGGTTGTTCCTGGTAAAATTCTGTAGAAAAATCCATTTCGATAGGAAAAACAAATAAAACTGCACGCAGGGAAAAATACAAAAAAAAAAAAGAAAAAAAAAAAGGGGGTGGCGCTGTAGTATAGCGACGCGCTCTCCCTGGGGAGAGCAGCCCGAATTTCACACAAATCAGTTGTGATAAAAAAAAAATTAAAAAAACAAATATTGTGTTGTGTTGTATTTCTCTTGTTTGTCACCACAGATTTCTCTGTGTGAAATTCGGTCTGCTCTCCCCTAGGGAGAGCGCGTCGCTACACTGAGAAAGCCACCCATTCTATCTGTGTGTGTGTGTGTGTGTGTGTGTGTGTGTGTGTGTGTGTGTGTGTGTGTGTGTGTGTGTGTGTGTGTTTTTCTGCATGCAATTTTGTTTTCCTATCGAAGTGGATCCCCCCCCCCCAACACTCCCCTCCCCTACAGAATTTTGCCAGGAACAACCCTTTTGTTGTCATGGGTTCTTTTACATGCGCTAAGTGCATGCTGCTCACGGTACCGGGACTCGGTTTGTCGTCTCATCCGAACGACTAGCGTCGGTCCAGACCACCACTCAAGGTCTGGTGGGGGTAGGGGGAGAAAATACTGGTGACTGTGGGATTCGAACCAGCGCACTCAAGATTCTCTCGCTTCCTAGGCGGACGCAATACCTCTAGGCCATCCCTTCGCCTGTCCTGTTGCTTGTGGCTGTTCAGACTGGGAACTTCATCATGGCTGGAGGCAAACGAGGCCTCTCTTGTTCGGGAGACGACAGTTAGTGACTTGGTGCCAGCTGCATCGCTTGGTTCTAACTTTTTTTGTTTTGACAGTTACACGTGACTAAATGCCTGCCGTTGACCGAACTTACGCCATTTGGTGAGTTCCGTACTTAACTACACACAGTTAGTAGCGGGTTATGTCCATACTTCTCCCATATGAGGACACCACACCGACAGATAAGCCTGCCTGCCTGCCTACTCATCCGTCGGACCGACGGGAGACTCCATCACGACGATACTACGCTCTCTTCCGTCCGAGCAATGCAACTGTTGGCTCTTGGAGAGCTGATAGAAAACGTTGAATGCTCTCTCTCTCTCTCTCTCTCTCCAGTATTCGTAAACTATGCATTTATATATTTAATGCCCTGAAGATACGACAGGAATTCTGTGACAACAATGATGAAAGTTAGAATTAATTTACTATGCACGAGAAGCACTTTTGTTCTACAGGTTTAAGTTAGTACGCATTTTACATTTTGTTGTGGCTGAGTGATCACCATATTGTGTACTTTTGACCTCTTTCTAGGGGCCGGAGGCCTGGAGATTAAAGTTTTGTTCTTGTTCTTGTTCTCTCTCTCTCTCTCTCTCTCTCTCTCTCAGCGTTTGTCAGCGTTGGGTGGGTTATAGAAACAAGAACATAACTGGCATGCACATCCCTGAAAATGGGGCATGGCTGCCTAAAATAATGGCGCGGGGTAAATAAACAAAACGGCCATACTCGTAAAATGGTACATATCTGTATGAGTGTGTATATATGTGTGTAACCGAAGAAGCCTGATTGAATGACACAGGAAACGAATGATGAGCGCCCAAATAGCGGCTGTCAGTCGGCTCTACCCACGTAGGCAGGCTGTTGTGCAAATGACCCCGTGTTTGTAAAGCGTTTTGTGCTTAGTCTCCGACCGAGGATAGGCGCTTTTTTTTTTTTTTAGTACTCATACCATCATCATCATCTCTCTCTCTACCCTCCTCTTCCTCTTTCTTATCATCACCTCTCTCTCTCCTTCTCTCTCGCTCTCATTCTCTCTCAGGCTGCTACCTCACTTTCAAATGACCAGAGAAACTCCTCTCTCTCTCTCTCTCTCTCTCTCTCTCTCTCTCTCTCTCCTCCTCTTCCTCCTTCTTATTATCATCTCTCTCTCTCTGTCTCTCTCGCTCTCATTCTCTGTCTCAGGCTGCTACCTCACTTTCAAATGACCAGAGAAACTCCTCTCTCTCTCTCTCTCCTCCTCCTCCTCTTCCTCCTTCTTATCATCATGATATCTCTCTCCTTCTCTCTCGCTCTCATTCTCTGTCTCAGGCTGCGAACTCCCTTTCAAATGACCAGAGAAACTCCTCTCTCTCTCTCTCTCTCTCTCCTCCTCTTCCTCCTTCTTATCATCATCATCTCTCTTCCTCTCTCTCGCTCTCATTCTCTCTCTGAGGCTGCTACCTCACTTTCAAATGACCAGAGAAACTCCTCTCTCTCTTTCTCCCTCCCTCTCTCTCCTTCTCCTCCTCCCCCTTCTTCTTCTTCTCTCTCACACTAAAGTTGTTATTTCACAACTTTGACACGACATGGAACATTCTCTCTCTCTCTCTCTCTCTCTCTCTCCCTCTCTCCTCCTCCACCTCTTCTTCCTTCTTCTCTCTCACACTCTCTCGCTCTCTTAAGGCACACCACTTGGGAGTTTCGATTTTTTTTTTTCAATCGACTCGAACGCGGAAATCAATTTCCCTTGAGTAGGGTCTTCACTTCCTCAGTTACCATCTGATGAAAAGAACTAAATCAAACTCGGGTGGGTTGGTTTCCACGACTGCCCGGCCCCAAACTAGACTAAACCTCTGGGCTTAACGTTGAACTGGACACGAATTCTGCCGGGACGACCCAGTCTCTCGCTCTGTCTTAGTCCCCCCAGCTCGACCGGCTAGCTATGCAGATAGGTCCGTCCCCTCTTCACTGAAAGCCTTTAGCAGTTTTTCAATTAACGATGGCTACCGCATGTCCCCGGGGAACTATGATCCACGCTCCGTTTCTTTTGTAACCTTACCTGTACAACCACATCCACCCCCCCACCCCCCGCCCCAAGCGCACGAAGACACGCACGCGCACGCACGCACGCACGCGAGCGCGCGCGCGTGCGCGCACACACACATACGCACACACTATACTACACTGCACTACACCACACACACACACACACACACCACGAACACGCGCGCGCACACACAGCACACAGACACACACACACACACACACTCTCTCTCTCTCTTTCACACACACACACACACACACTCTCTCTCTCTCTCACACGCACTCACACACAAACACAGAGAGAACACACGCGCACACACACACACACATACACACACACACACACCAACTACACTACACTACACACACACACACACACACACAAACACACACACACTACACCACACACACACACACACAAACACACTACACCACACACACACACACACACACACACACACGGCACAACTCACGGCCCACAGTATATCCTCACAACCACCATAACCCTCAGGCAAACGAGGTCAATCACCAAGGGAGACGACTCTTGCGGCGCGTGGGTTCGAACACTCCAAAACCTACAGAGAGGTAACGGGGAAGCCACTGACGACTTGACATCCCTCAAACCACTCATTGTCCGCCTATTGTCACACCACTGTCCGCCCCGTGTCAACTGAACAAGCAAACTTCCTCCCTTCAGTTAGCCCCCTACCGTGAGGTTCTCAAAAGAAAATTAGAAGAAGAAGAAGAAGAAGAAGAACCCCCCCCCCGCAGCCCCCCCCCCCCCCCAAAAAAAAAAAAAAAAAAAAAAATTACCAGGCGACCTGGTTTCCCTGTGGACGGATTCTGCACACGCCGCGACACTTCACCGGAGTGAAGGACACCTCGAGTTTGTACAATACACTACTGAGTACCACAGAACAAATTCCTGACCCCCCTCCCCCCCCACACCCCCACACAAAGCTCAGTAGCAAACGGATACACCTTGAACAAATGAATGAATCAATCAATCAAGCACAAGGGCTGTTAGCCCGGCTCGCCCATATCACTACTGACTGCTGATTCCGATTCGCCTCTCCGGTCCGGAGTTGCAGTTTCAGTAGCTCAAGGAGGCGTCACTGCGTTCGGACAACTCCACGTACGCTACACCACATCTGCCAAGCAGATGCCTGACCAGCAGCGTAACCCAACGCGCTTAACCCAGAAAGCTGTGTCAAGAGACTTCTCGCCTCAATTTTCATATAGTTTTCAGTTTCTTTCTTCTTTTTTTTTTCTTTTTTTTTTTCGTCAACGAACACGCCTCTTTGTACTGTTGGCATATCTCCACAAACATTTTTTTTTTAATTGTTTTTTTTTTACTCATCCATGTAGAGAGAGTGAGGGAGAGGGGAGGGGGGAGGGAGAGAGGGGGGGGATGGAGATGGAAAGAAAAAGAGATGGAAACACAGAGAGAGAGAGAGAGAGAGAGAGAGAGAGAGAGACAGAGAGAGAGAGAGAGAGAGTGTGTGTGTGTGAGTGTATCTTTCTCTCATATATATATATATATATATATATATATATATATATATAGAGAGAGAGAGAGAGAGAGAGAGAGAGAGATGTGTGTGTGTGTGTGTGTGTGTGTGTGTGTGTGTGTGTGTGTGCGTGCGTGCGTTGCGTGTACATCTGCGTGTGTTTTTTTTTTAGAGAGGCTAAACAGGCAAGACAAGACTGGCGGAAAGGTGAAACAATACAAAGAGTGGAAAACTATAAAGAGGCTATAGAGAGAGGGGGCAGCACGATAAAAGAGCTAGCAAACTGGACAACACCCCATCTACAAACCTCCGTTGAGCGGCGGTTGGCCAAGCGATAATGCGCCACACTAGAAAAACGGGTTCCAAGAGTTCGAATCTTATCTCAACATGTATGGAAGAGGATTTCGCCACCCTCCATCCCTACCCCCTTTCCACTACACCTTGAGCGGTGGGTTGGATGCTAGTCATTCGGATGAGACGAACAATAAGCCTGGAAAAAATTATGCTGAGAAAAAACAAACTCATCTACACCCCCCCCCCCCCCCCCCCCCCCACACACACCCACACACCTCCCCAACAACGCTTGCCCCAACCAAAAATCCCGACACACCCACGCGTGAATCATTCGCTCACTCTTCAGTTGATTAAAAATCCCGTTGTCTGAGACTTGAGTACTTCCTATAAGGCACATTTCTAATTTCCTGCAAGCCTCCTCAAAACCCGCTGAGCTATCGAGGACACCACGGAAGCGGGGTCACTACTGAGATTCACACAAGTACAAAAGACGTTTCCGCTTCGAAATTCCCCCAGTGGGTACAGGGAAAGTGTTCGGGGAGTGAACGGATTCATACGAAAGAGTATCCAGGGCACTTTGGAATGGTCGAGTGGTATCTAGTAGTAATTCAATCCCACGATCAGGCAAGGGGAAACGGTTGCCATTCGACACTGAATTGTTGGGTTTAAAAAAAAAAAAAATTTAATTACTGGGTAAGTCACCTGTTCGGTTGCCGTGACGACATAAACCGAGGTCCCGTGTGCAGCATGTTTTTCAGTTATGCGTACGTGAAGAAAAACCCCCCATGGCAACAAAAGGGTTGTTGTCCTTGGTAAAAAAACAACAACCCAACTTCGTAAAACAAATACACACACACACACAAAATTTTAAAAGGGAAAAAAAGAAGGTGGCGCTGTATTGTGGCAACCCCCTCTCCGAATTTCACAAAGGAAAACTGTTGTGACGAAAAAAGTAACACAAGACAATACATTGCAATGCAATACAATGCGATACAATACAACACGATACAATACAATACAATACGTTTTGTGAAACCGTACATGATTATGTCAGTTGAAACAATAACACATCGCTTGCGCAAGGTTTGGAATCAAGAAAACAAAACAAAACAAAACAAAAAACCCCAACAACTTAAAAGCCCTATCGCTGAAAGAGTCCAGTATGTCACACACACACACACACACACACACACATATTTACAGATGGATCTGTTCTTGATGACAAAATACTGGTGCGGCTTTCTTTTTTCCTGCCTTTAAAGTTAAAAAAATCTTACTTTATTGGAAAACATCTTTGATATTCACGGCTGAGCTAATTGCTGTTATACAAGCTCTGAACTACTTAGTGAGCCATCAAATAGTTTTCTCGAAAATAGCAATCTTTGTTGATTCCTTTCTTGACGGGCGCAATAGCCGAGTGGTTAAAGCGTTGGACTGTCAATCTGAGGGTCCCGGGTTCGAATCACGGTGACGGCGCCTGGTGGGTGAAGGGTGGAGATTTTTACGATCTCTCAGGTCAGCATATATGCAGACCTGCTAGTGCCTGAACCCCCTTCGTGTGTATATGCAAGCAGAAGATCAAATACGCACGTTAAAGATCCTGTAATCCATGTCAGCGTTAGGTGGGTTATGGAAACAAGAACATACCCAGCATACACCCCCTCGAAAGCGGAGTATGGCTGCCTACATGGCGGGGTAAAAACGGTCATACACGTAAAAGCCCACTCGTGTGCGTACGAGTGAACGTGGGAGTTGCAGCCCACAAACGCAGAAGAAGAAGAAGAAGTTGATTCAAAATCAGTACTTTATGCTCTAAAATTATTCAGCCTTGAAACAAGATCTGACTTAGTTATTGAGGCAGATCATTTGGTACATTGTTTGAGGATTAAAGGCACTGAGGTAAGTTTTTGTTTGGGTGCCTTCTCATGTGGGCAGTCTTGGCAATGAAACTGCTGATAAAGCAGCAAAAAGAGAACAAGACTGAGAAAAATCAACAAAAATACATGTCCGTCTTTCCGTAAAAGAGGCATACACTTTGTTAGAAAAAACAGCATGTGGTCGATTTCATAACCGATGGAAGGAAAAGTTTTGAAAACATGAAGGGACATTATTCACCCGGGAATATTATTAAAGAAAAGATACCGAATCCATCAGCTTGATGGATAACCTCTACTTTCTTCCGTATAAAACTTGATACGCTGAAGACAAAGTCTAGTAAAAATGTTACATGCATCTGTGGTAAGCAGTTCAGCTTGCATCATTGTTTGTTTCACTGTCAGCAGTTACGTACCTTCTTGGCCAAGTATTTCAAAGAGACTAACTACACTGCAGATGATTTTTCGAAAGTTATTTCTGATGAGGTTCTTATGGTCGAACTTTCACAGGCATTAGTTCATAGCCCTATTTCTACATTCCTTTAATGTACTTCAAAATTGTGTTAATGGTTTCTGATTATTATTATCATTATTGAATTGTTACTCGGTTAAATGCTACTGCATGTTAAGTATGCATTTTTTTGGGTAGTTTTCTACCTTTTCTGTTTTCCTCTTCCCTGCCCCCCCCCTTCCCCCTACCCCCCCTTTTTTTTCTAATCGTCTAATATCACTGATAGTAAAAAGACGCTGAACTAAAGAACGAAGTTTCCAGTTTCAAGTTTTAATTATCCTTTCACTCCTATTGGAGTATGGAGGATTACTACAAAATAAACTTTTCATGCCCAGAACAAACATTTCCATATACACAACAATGTCACATAAAAGTTGAGAAAACACAAATGTCTTTTAACTCCAAAAGTATAACTAGGCAACATTTGCAAATCTAATCATCTTACTTACAGCTAAAATGACTTTTTTTTGCCTCCTTTGAGCATATTACAAAAATTAAAAACCGATTTTAGAGACAAATATTTTTTTATGAACATATCTATTTCGTAACTGATCATAATTGGGACATTCCATTATAAAATGAAACTCATCACCAATCACAGACATGTTACAAACCTTACAAAGCCGTAACTCTCGTGGTATGCCTTTGTGTCTCCCTGTTTCTATTTCCAGCTTATGATTACTACTTCGAAATCTGAAGAAGCTGATAACGTGATTATCATATATCTTTTTTCTCTACCAAATCCACTTTTGAAATTTCGATAAAACAAACATTTACTACTCGCCTCTAGAGCATGTCTCCATTGATTTTGAAAACTATCTCTCAAAGCAATGTTGACATTCTTGCAGAAAGATTCCCTCTCCAAGAAGAATTGAGCATCCCAAACACAGTCATACCCTGCTTCTATTAAAATTTGTCTGATACAACTCGTCCATTTTGAAGTATAAATACCATTTCGATATAAGTCAAGTAATATCAAATATATTTTCCCAGAATATTTTTCTGCGCTTGATATGACTAAGCTGGTCCAAAATCGAACTAATCTCATTTTCACTAACACACACACACACACACACACACACACACACACACACACACACACACACACTCACTCACTCACTTTCTCCCTCTTTCTCTCAAACACACACACACGCAAACGCACACACACACGCGCATACCTCCCCCTCCCACTCTGCCCCACCCCCACCCCCCTCCTCCCCAGTTCACTATTATCAAAACGAGCGTTTCCCAAGACTAAAGTTTCATACCCCGAAAACCAAACTTGCATGAACGAAGGCGTGACTATTAAATCCATCTTCGCATTACTTCAGTCTCCAGGTTTATTGTAACATGCGACACCCGTGAGATCTAGAAAAACGAAACTAACGTTTTCATTTACCACTTTACCTTCATTAACCCCTAACAAGGCAACATAATTCTTCACCGGTGAACCCGTTTCCATTGAACACAATACCACCAGCCTCCCTCCCCCCTGAATATAAACTATTGACATGAGCATTCCCTCGCAATCCATCTCAAATTCACCTCCACAGTCCAACACAATGTGCCCCCCCTCGCATTACTGTACCACCCAGGATTTGAAACATTTAGTGACAGCTCTACGTTGAAACCTAGACTAGCTGATCAGTAAAAAGACGGAGGGGAATATCGTGTGTCCATCTCTTCGGGCCATGAACTCTCTGTGTTGCTGTTTGACCAAAGGCTTTAACTCTCTCCGTACCGACGACAAAAGAGGCGACGATGACAGGCGTTTCAGCCGTTGCTGACATCGTTAACACGTTACCAGCGGAAGTTTCTCACAGCAAAGAGGTGAGTGAAGACAAGAGACTACCACACTACTAACGACGGAAGCTATAATCATATAGACTGAGCCATTTAGACACCCACTGGACCATTGGTGGGGTCTCTGAGGGGAGGAGGGGGGAGGGGAAGAAAGGGAGACGACTGACCGTCCCGAATGAGTTAAAAGACTGAAGCGGTTGGCGACGGGTGTCTGAAATCTGATCAGGTCGAGATTATTTAAGTTTATTTGTGTGTGTGTGTGTGTGTGTGTGTGTGTGTGTGTGTGTGTGTGTGTGTGTGTGTGTGTGTGTGTGTGTGTGTGTGTGTGTGTGTGTTTTAAATGTAAGCGTCACTCATATAATCTAAGTTTGTGTGAACGGAAACGATACGAATTTGGTACACAGAAAAAAATATTGGACCAGTTTTAAACTGGGGACTTGATCACGCAAGTTTTTTTTTTTCTCTCTTTTTTTTTTTGTTTTCTTTTTGTTTGCGATTTATCTTGACAGGTTCTTAGAAGAGAATACTTAATTGAAGAGGATATTTTGTTGAAAACAGGAAAACCTCTGCGTCTGAAAACAACAACAACAACAACCCCCCCCACCCCGCCCAAAACAAACAAACAAACAAAAAAAAAAATCAACTGAACCAAAAGAGAATCAAACGGCATTATTACAATACTTCATGAACATTATTACAATAATAATACATCTTTTTTATGATGGAGTCTCCCGTCGGTTCGACGGATGAGTAGGCAGGCAGGCTTATCTGTCGGTGTGTGTCCTCATATGGGAGAAGAGGCCGATTCTAGATGCACAGCACTTCCCTCAGGTGTTGCAAGCCGATATTAGCTTGGTTGCCTGACCAGCACATGTGACTTTTTTTTTTTTAGTGAGAAGTTGTGCAGTCCCTTCCCCATTCTCTCGCCTACCGACACTCACAGTCCCACAGGTGCAGATACTGCCACGTGTTGGACGGCCTCGGCAGGTGCAGGTTTTTTCTTCGGAGCTCCGTCTCCTAGGGGGACTTCCAGCCAAGGATAAGAGCTCCCCCTGCCCTTTGGTCATCCTCTTCCGCCTTCACAGCCGTTGGGAAAGGTTTCCTCCTCCGCCTGGTCCGTCGTTGGGAGACTTCACATGCAGCAGGTAGTACTGGGTTGCATGGTACCAGTAGCAAGGGCTATGCCCCTGACCTCACACCTTTTTCAACAATAATAATAATGATGCTGGTGATAATGATGATGATACTATTACAACTACTACTAAGGGCAAAATCTCAACACTTCCTGCATCATATTATGAGCTCGGTGTTCAATCAACCGAACTGTGCGTGTGCCCACCGTAACTTTTATAGTCAGTTCTTCACCTGTACAGGGCTTATCAAAGTCACACTAGGCTTCATCATAAAGAGGAGCAGCAGTAATGCTCCACCCTCTCTCTCTCTCTCTCTCTATATATATATATATATATACATACATCTATCTCTCCCTCCCCCTCTCTTTATATATATACATACCTCTCTCTATATACACACACACACACAAACATATATATATATATATACATGCATCTCTCTATATATACATACATCTATCTCCCCCTCTCTCTCTCTCTCTCTCTCTCTCTCTATATATATATATAGTATATATATATATATATACATCTCTCTCTCTCTTTCTCCCTCTCTTTCTATATATATACACACCTCTCTCTCTCTCCCCACACACACACACACACACACGCACACACACACATATATACACACATACCTCTCTCTATCTCTCTATATATATACATACATCTCTCTCTCTCTCTCTCCCCCTCTCTCTCTCCATATACATATATACATCTCTCTCTCTCTCCCTCTCTCTCCTCCCCCCCATACCCCCTCTCTCTCCAATCAATATAAATATATCTCCTTCTCTTAACCCCTCTCTCAATTTCTCCTTTCCACACATTCGTATTAAAGTTTATCCCTGTGTCTCTGTCTCTATCACTCACTCACTCACTCATTTCTTAGGCGGACGCGTTACCTCCAGGCCATCACTCAGTTGCGCATATATACATACATACATACTACACCACATCCAGTAAGCAGATGCTTTATCAGCAGCATAAGCCAACGCGCTCAGTCAGGCTTTGAAAAACAACCCCCCCCCAAAAAAAAAATCAAATACGATAAACGAATAGTAATAAAACTGACAAACAAACAAACAAATAAATCATGACCAGCAGCGTAACCCAAAGCGCTTTGTTAAGCGTTGAGGGAGAATAAACAACAACAACAACAACAACCAAACAAATAAATAAATAAATAAATGAATGAATAGATGAATGGATAAATAAATAGCTAGCTAGATAAATAAATGAATAAAAACAACAACAACAACAACACACAAACAAACAACACACTCAAAAATAAACATATTCTACCTCCCACCTTCCAGGACCTTACTTACCCCCAAGAACAGGGCGACTAGTAGTTTAAGTTAGTGAGTGTGTGTCTCTGCTCACGGTGGAGTCAGTAAACCAATTCGCATCGTAACCTAACTTGTTTAACTGACTAGTTATTGTGAACAGGGGAAGGAAGCGTGGGAAATCTCCCCAGGCTCAGAACCACGATACAGACCTTCCTACAGGGGTCTTCACTGACAACACTTCTTCTTCGCGGCAAAGGGCGGTAGCGGCGGCGGGACCTTCAAAGAAGCTAGAGAGAGAGAGAGAGAGAGAGAGAGAGAGAGCGACGATGTTAAAAAGGCCCAGCGTTGACCAATACAAACTACAACACGGCACCGGGGCCTGGCCTGACCCAAACCTGCCCACAGTTACTGTACCCGGCCGGATAAGACTTTGACACTTCACTTGTCTGCAGTGCAATACTATGGCAGTCCTCCTACTCACACCACGCGGACTGGACTTTAGTTTCTGTTTGTAAGTTCTGTGGTCCTCACACCTTAACCAGTGGTCCTGTCTGAAAGAGGGGAATGGGGGGGTCGGGAGGGGGAGGGGGGGAGTTGGGGTAGGAGGGGGTTGGGGGATAGGGAGGTGCGGGTTGGGGGCACGAAGGGTTGTTCTCACACATCTTGGAACAAACCCTGCAGCGTTGCTTCCGAGCACAGGGCTTTTCCCGCCCAATATTATGACTCCACCTCCCCACCAATGGCACCTCCACTGTTGCTCACACTATCCAGCCGCAGAAATATATTTGTGAAATGCAAAGGTCTGTATTGAGCTAGCTCCCTTTAGTTCTCAGCCAGGTCACTAATAATTGTGTGGGGAAGGACGGGAAGGGCGAGAGAGGGGTGGGAAGAGAGAGAGAGAGAGAGAGAGAGAGAGAGAGAGAGAGACAGCGGGGAAGTGCGGGGGGCGGGGGGGGGAGGAAGAGAGATGAGGAAGAAGAAGAAGAAGAAGAAGAAGGAGAGAGAGAGAGAGAGAGAGAGAGAGAGAGAGAGAGAGAGAGACAGACAGACAGACAGACAGACCGACAGAGACAGAGAGGGGGAACAGATACAGAGAGAGGGGGTTGAGAGAGACAGAGAGACAGACACAGAGAGACCGAGACAGAGAGAGAGAGAGAGACAGCAGAGACAGACAGAGACAGAGAGAGCGAGACAGCAGAGACAGACAGAGACAGACTATGGCTTTATTTTTGCACAGTCCGTGGCTGCTACTTTGGTACCCTACCCTTCTAAAAACCCACAGCCGGACGGGCACAAACTAATAAAACAACAACCTGCTGCGAAGACTTTGGGCAAACTTGGAGAAGAGGATTTAGACACCCGGAAAGAGTCAGCAACACACGGTGATCTCTTTGAAGTCTGGCCGCCGGGTGGGGGCTGAGGGTTGATCTTAGTGCCGGGGCTAATTGAACGAGTAGCGAGTAACGTGTAGCACAGGTGAGGAAGATTTTGTTGGGGGAAAGAGGGGAGAGAGAAGGGGAGAGGGGATAATTCACACACTACACCGTTTTTTTTTTTTCCCATGCGCAGGTGGAAGCATGAGAATTAGAACGGGGGACAGTATAAGTGTACCGCCCCCCCCCCCCTCCCCACCCCCCCCCCCCTCCCGCAGTTTGGATTGGAGCTTCCGTAGTGAAGTAGTGTAAGTGCATGTGGGAAAACTCACGGATACGGTCGATAACTTGAGCTTTATTAGTATTACAAAAAGAAGAAGAAGAAGAAGAAGCAGAAGTGGAGTGATGGCCTAGAGGTAACGCGTCCGCCTTGGAAGCGAGAGAATCTGAGCGCGCTGGTTCGAATCACGGTTCAGCCGCCGATATTTTCTCCCCCTCCACTAGACCTTGAGTGGTGGTCTGGACGCTTAGTCATTCGGATGAGACGATAAACCGAGGTCCCGTGTGCAGCATGCACTTAGCGCACGTAAAAGAACCCACGGCAACAAAAGGGTTGTTCCTGGCAAAATTCTGTAGAAAAATCCATTTCGATAGGAAAAACAATAAAAACTACACGCAGGAAAAAATACAAAAAAATGGGTGGCGCTGTAGTGTAGCGACGCGCTCTCCCTGGGGAGAGCAGCCCGAATTTCACACAGAGAAATCTGATGTGATAAAAAGAAATACAAATACAAAAGAAGAAGAAAACCCAAGAAAAGAGGGAGAAAAAAGAAAAAAAAAAAAAAAAAAAAAAAAGAAAAAAAAGAAAAAAGAAGAGAAACAATAGCGTACTTAACTTTTATTGTCAATCTAAACTTCCCGACGCCAACTCAACAAAGGAAATGTCTGTACACGATTTCTTAAGTAAGTAACCACCATTTTAGTAAAGAAAAAGATTTGTACGGGGAAAAAAAAATCACAATTCGTATTATAACCCCCGCCCCCTCCACTAAGGCAATTATAAAAAAACAAAAAAAAACCAAACAACAACAACAAACAAATAACAACGGAATGGTCACGTATAATCTGAAGACGGAAGCAAAATCACTGGCCACTTTCTGTCTCGTTTATTATAATTTCATTCATTTTTTTCCCTCTATTTCATTCTGTTTTAAACTTATTTACGGGCATGCTTCCCAATCCCTATTACTTTGATAACGATAAAGATAACAATTTTGTAATCTGTATTTTTGTTCTTTTTTTTTTATCACAACAGATTTCATTGTGTTAAATTCGGGCTGCTCTCCCCAGGGAGAGCGCGTCGCTACACTATAGCGCCACCCCCACCCCCCTTTTTCCACGCGTGCAATTTATTTTTTTTCCAATCGAAGTGGATTTTTCTACAAAATTTTGCCAGGAACAACCCTTTTGTTGCCATGGGTTCTTTTACGTGCGCTAAGTGCATGCGGCACACGGGACCTCGGTTCATCGTCTCATCTGAATGACTAGCGTCCAGACCACCACTCAAGGTCAAATGGAAGGGGAGAAAATATCGGCGGCTGAGCCGTGATTCGAACCAGCGTGCTCATATTCTCTCGCTTCCTGGGCGGACGCGCGTTACCTCCAGGCCATCACTCCAATTACAATTCAGTTTAGCAACGAAGGATTAAACGGGAACACTTACTTTTCATCCAGCCCTCATAGCAAACAAAAAGAGAGAGAGAGCGAGAGAGAGAGAGAGATAGAGAGGTGGAAGGAAGGGTTGCGGTAGGGTAGGGGGTACCACTTAGAGTCCTGCCGCACAGTAGAAACCCCGCAAGGAAAGGGGAAAAGACTTCTGTTCACACACACACACACACACACACACACACACACACACACACACACTGACACCTCTTTCCACACCTGGAAGCGTCAAAGTTCATCTTGCATCCTATTAACCCTCAACGATCCGCAAACCAAACTGCCAACAGGTTCCTGGAATAGCGCGTCAAGTAGTTCCCTCCCCTTAACTTGCTCAATCAGGGGCGATCACGCACAGGGCCATTCAAGCAGACGATCAGGCGGCGTCATCAAACGGTAGCAGAAAAAAGAAAGGTGGTGGTGGTGGTGGGAGTGGGAGTGGGGGAGGTTGGTAAGGGGTTGGGAGTGGGGTGAGAAGTTTTGTCGGCGCCAGTACTGACCAGTACGCTTTTTGAGTTAATGGACAGACTGCGTGAGACACTGGTTTGTCTGGGTCATCTGCCTACTTAACTCTCTCGATGCGGTCTTTTTTTTTTATTTTTTATTTTTTTTATTGCTCACGTGCGTAAACAATGCGCGAGTCTATGTTATAACCCCTCCGTGTGGGGTGTGTGTGTGTGTGTGTGTGTGTGTGTGTGTGTGTGTGTGTGTGTGTGTTTTCCACACGGGCAGCAAAAGAAGAACTGTGGCCTTGTGAAGCGGAAGCAAGCGTCCCCGAGTTCGATTCACAGCATGGAAAGGAATATATATATATATATATATATATATATATATATATATATATATATATATATATATATATATATATATGTGTGTGTGTGTGTGTGTGTGTGTGTGTGTGTGTGTGTATGTGTACATCGATAAACATCGATACACTAATATACAAGTCCTATTTTAGCATCCTAAAATTAATTATTGCACCTATTTTACCGGCAATTTTTGTGCAAAACGATATTGTCATTAGTGTAGATGTTGTAACCCATTTTCAGCATTTTCAGTGGATTTCGACACTTTGTTCGTTGTTTTACGCACTTTTGATGCTGCGGATTCAGTCACTAAAGTGCCACCATCTTGCTTTTTTTCCGTTTCTCGTCCCACAAACCATGGAAATGTAACCAATAGGTGCAATACTTTAGGGTGCTAAACTAGGATGTTACCCTAAAAAAAAAAGAAAAAAAAGAAAAGAAAAATCTTATATATTAGCCATTTATTTTGTTCGAATCTTGACTTTTATTTTTGATAATTTTTTTTGGTAATGATTGGATTTTACGTTTTCTGTAAACAGTTCTAAATGACTTGATTATAATGTATTCTGTGAATAAATCAAATGACTGGATTTTACACGTTACAGCTCTGTGTATAAATCAAAGGACAGGATTTTGCATGTGTTCAATGAACAGTTCTAATGACTGGATTTCATAAAAATCTTCTTCTTCTTCTTATTCTGCGTTCGTGGGCTGCAACTCCCACGTTCACTCGTATGTACACGAGTGGACTTTTACGTGTGTGACCGTTTTTACTCCGCCATGTAGGCAGCCATACTCAGTTTTCGGGAGTGTGCATGCTGGGTATGTTCTTGCTTCCATAACCCACCGAACGCTGACATGGATTACAGGATCTTTAACGTGCGTATTTGATCTTCTGCTTGCGTATACACACGAAGGGGGTTCAGGCACTAGCAGGTTGACCTGGGAGATCGGAAAAAATCTCCACCCTTTACCCACCAGGCGCCGTTACCGAGATTCGAACCCGGGACCCTCAGACTGAAAGTCCAACGCTTTGACCACTCGGCTATTGCGCAAAAATCAAAGTACTCTGTGATTAATTCTAATGGCTGGATCTTTCATTTATTATGGAAATAAATCTAATGACTGGATTTTCTCTGCTCTCACAGCGAACCTAATTCTTCCTCACAGGCTTCCTGTCCTGTAAATATCTACATTCAATTATTTCCGTAGACTTTTGTATGCGAGTCCGCCGGTCTGTGCGGTCTGTCTATGCGTTTCTACACACACAGGCCGCCTCCGACAACAACAACAACAGTGATCAAGTGTGTTGTTATTAAGTCCAAACTGAACGGGCAAGGAAGTTCAACCTTTCTCCCTTCTTTGAAGTGGCTTCAAAACCCCGCCTTGTTGCTTTTCAATCGACCAACCAGCCAACCAGACTTCACCAGTCTCTTCGCCACCCTCAGGACATGCTCCCTTTACCGTCCCTTTATTTCAGTCCAAACAATTTACGGACGAAACAAATGGCCACGCTTTAACCCATTTGACCCCCGTCGTTAAAATGTTTGCAGTGGCCGCGCCAACACGCTACGCCTTTTGCAAGTCTCACCCTACGGACGTCTATTGGCTCGGGGTCTCGCCCCCAAGTTGTTTCGCAGGGTTTCGCCGGCTGTTTTTTTTCGCCTTCCGGCGAAAGTTTTCTCGCCTCCGCGTGGTCGCGCGTCTTAGTGGAGGCAAATAGTACAGGTTGGATGGGTAGCTGGGTGGGGGGAGGGAAGTAGGTGGGGGGGGGGAGGGTTTCCCGTGTTTGATCTTTGTGTGGGTTGGGGATGCGGCGCTCCTGGCTTGTGTTCGACTCTTGTGTGTTTCGTAGTGATTCTGGTGATGAATGGGCTAAGTTTGGTTGTGGGGTATAATTTGGCCAGAGACAGGCAGAACGTTGCACACACACACGCATTATATATATATATATATATATATATATATATGTATGTATGTATATATATATATATATTGGAGTGATGGCCCAGAGGTAACGCGTCCGCCGAGGAAGCGAGAAAATCTGAACTCGCTGGTACAAATCCCGGCTCAGCCACCGATATTTTCTCCCCCTCCACTAGACCTTGAATGGTGGTCTGGACGCTATTCATTCGGATGACACGATAAACCGAGGTCGAGTGTGCAGCATGCACTTAGCACACGTAAAAGAACCATGACAACAAAAGGGTTGTTCCTGGCAAAATTCTGTAGAAAAGTCCACTTCGATAGGAAAAACATATAAAAACTGCACGCAGGAAAAAAAAAAAAAACAAACAAAAAAATGGGTGGCGCTGAAGTGTAGCGACGCGCTCTCCCTGGGGAGAGCAGCCCGAATTTGACACAGAGAAATCTGTTGTGATAAAAAGAAATATATATATATATCACATATTCATACATTCACATACTTACATACCTACCTACCTACCTACGTTCATACACACATACGGTATCACCTTCACTCTTATTTCAGTTATATCCACTTCAAACAATCCATACTGAGAGACAGAAACCGACAAAACAGTCCTGTACTCAGAATTGAAAGAAATCGAAATCGAAATCGACTAGATTTCAGCTTCACAGTTGCCAGTAACTGAACCTTACCATCCACTAATCTCTTCAAATAACGCAAATTCCCTGCATTCCTGTCATCGTTCTGCAGTTCTCTCTCTCTGTCTCTCTCTCTGTCTCCCTCTCTCTCTCTCACTTTTATTGTGAGCAATTTATGGTATATAAAGTACGTTGCTGTTGTATTCAGTATAACTGTTATGATTTCTATATTTCAATGTGCATGTGTCACACCCCTTCAGTAAGGGGCTATGGCCTTTATTTGAATAAAACATTTCGTTCGTTCGTTCTCTCTCTCTCTCTCTCCCCCCCTCTCTCTCTCCCAGTCTATGTCTGTCTGTCTGGGGGGGGGGGGGGGGGGGGGGGGCGGGAGTAATGTTACATGTGTAAGTACACACATACCTTTACACATATATCATTATTATCATTTTGTTGTGGGCCTCATTTACATGCAGTCCATGTAACGCTTGATCTACTTTTTTTTCTCGTTTTTTTTTTTCTTTCTCCAATCACTGACACTCATCCTCTCCATTTTAGATTTTGTACTTTATCTTTTCCACGTTCTGTTCTCTCTCTCTCTCTCTCTTCCTTTCTTAGTCCCCTCCCCCTCCCACCCCCCCTCCAACCGCAACCGCCCCCATTTTCATTCGTATATACAGAAATGTCGATTTCTAATTAATAATAACAATCATCATTATGATAGAAATGATAATAATCCAAATAATAATAATAATAATACTATAATTTATTTTCAGTCTAATACCATCATCCTAGATGAACAGACTATAAATAAATAAACGAATCTTTTTTTTTTCTCTCTCTCTCTAAAAGTTGTGTGTGTGTGCATCACATGCCTTTTTTTTTTTCCTCTCCTCCTTTCATTTGATCCCTCCGATTTGTTCTTGATTTTCTCTTTTTATTTACTTTTTTTTTCTTTCTATTCCCCCCTCCCCTCTCCCCCCCATCCCCCCCCCCTTTCCCCCCATCCCCCCCCCCTTTCCCCCCCCCCCTCTCCTTTCCTCTACTTACCCATACAGCAGAATATTTTTGGACTTAGAAAATTGAAACATTTTCAACTCATACATTTCTGTGGTCTATCACCACCTCACAGAAAAAAAGAAAGAAAAAAAGACACCCCCCCCCCTCCAAAAACAACCCCCCCCCAAAAAAAACAACAACAACAAAACAACAACAACAACAAAAAAAACCCAACCAAAACAACAACAACAAAAAAACCCAACCAACAACAAAAAAAAACAAAAACATAACAAAACAAAACAAACAAACAAACAAAACAAAAACAAAACAACGACCCAGCAGCAGCAGCAGCAACAAAACACCAAAAAAATCACACCAAACAAACAAAAAAGACAACAAACAAAACATAAAACGATACAAAACAAAACAACAGCAACAGCAACAACAAAAAAAAGTACAAATTTGATACAAGAAAATCTTGGTTTGGGAAGGCAGTGGGTGAATTTCGTTCCATGCTGCATTAAAGTGGCCTGGCATTTGTTACAACTTCTGAGAGAGAGAGAGAGAGAGAGAGAGAGAGAGAGAGAGAGACAGACAGACAGACAGACAGAGACACAGAGAGAGAGACAGACACACACACACACACAGAAGGGGGTGGGGAGTGGGGGAAGCGGGAGAGAGAGAGAGAAAGGGGGGAGGGGAAGGGAGGAGCGGAAGAGAGAGAGAGGGAGAGAGAGAGGGAAGGTGGTGTGGGGGTGGGGGTGGGGGGGGGGAAGCGGGAGAGAGAGAGAAAGGGGCAGGGGGAAGAGGGGGAGCGGAAGAGAGAGCGAGAGAGAGAGAGAGAGAGAGAGAGAGAGAGATAGCGCAAGAATGCACGAAAAACTGTGTTGAAAAACAATAAAAGAAACCAAAGGCCGTTTCTGTTTGTCCATTTCACACACACACACACACACACACACACTGTAACAACCACACACACACGCACACACACACACACACACACGGAACACAAACACTCACATCCCCCCTCCTCCCACAACAAAAAAGCAAAAAGAAAAGAAAACAAAACAAACAAAAAAACCCATCCGCCCTCCCACACACACATAGAAAAAAAAAGCAAACAAAACAAAACAAAACAAAAAAGATTCCTGCTGCATTTGTGCCCCCTTGATAGCTTCTGTGTCTCATCCAAGCTGCATTATTTCCCTTTGCCTTTGATAACGTGTGTGGTCAGGTTTTCGACGATCATGCCCAGAAACCCATTGCCTCAAGGTGGCGGGGCGGGGAAGAAGAGACTGACGAAGTCTTCTCGACTGATTTGTCCGCTCTTACAAACCCTGAGACACTCATACCTTCCCCACCCACCAAAACTCACGCCATCAAACACACACACACACACACACGCACACACACACACACACACGCACTGACACATGCACACACACACACATTTTCGGATGGGACGATATGAAAACAAACAAACTGAGGTCCCGTGTGCAGCATGCACTTGGCGCACGAAAAAACAACCCACGGCAACAAAAGGGCCGTTTCCAGCACACACACACACACAAAAAAAAGAAAAAAAAAGAAAAAAAAAATCGGTAGAAAAACCCTCTGACAGTGAAACAAATTTCTCTCTCGCACCCAGAAAAAAACCAGGGGGAGCGAGGGAGGCAATAAGCTGGATTGTTTCCAGCAAAAATCTGAAGAAAAACCCACTCTGATAGTGACTCTTCCACGCAGAAAAACAGGGGAGGAAAAAAAGGGGGGGGGGGGGGGGGGGGGGGGGGGGGGGCAGGAGAGCGGCCCCGAGTTTCCCACACAGAGCAATCTCTTCAGTTGTGGTCAAAGAAAAAACAACAACAACAACAACAACAACAAAAAAAACAACAAAAAAACAAAACAAACCCAACTTACAATACAATGCAATTAGGTAACGTGTATGGTCAAATGTTCTCCGTTCATGCTGAAATGTGGGACCGAGACAGAATTGCTCTCTCTTGCAAGCTGATGTATGTGCGATATATATATATATATATATATTTTTTTTTATGACATAATTATATCTTGCGATCTATCCGTCGCAGATAGATTCATTTGTTGGATGTTTAAAAAAAAAAAAGCAAAAAAAAGCACAATTTATTGTTTTAACGTGTGTCTGTGTGTTGTTTTTTGACAGTGATTGTGTGTGACGGGCGCAATAGCCGAATGGTTAAAGCGTTGGACTTTCAATCTGAGGGTCCCGGGTTCGAATCACGGTGACAGCGCCTGGTGGGTAAAGGGTGGAGATTTTCCCGATCTCCCAGGTGCAGACCTGCCAGTGCCTGAACCTCCTTCGTGTGTATACAGCAAGCAGAAGATCATGTACGCACGTTAAAGATCCTGTAATCCATGTTAGCGTTCGGTGGGTTATGGAAACAAGAACATACCCAGCATGCACACCCCCCGAAAGCGGAGTATGGCTGCCTACATGGCGGGTTAAAAACGGTCATACACGTAAAAGCCCACTCGCGTATATACGAGTGAACGTAGGAGTTGCAGCCCACGAACGCAGAAGAAGAAGAAGACAGTGATTGTGGAGTTTCATTTGACTATTTTCTAAATCCTTTTTTTAAATTTTTTTTTAAGAAAATGGTGTACCTGGTCGAATAATGTTTGTGGTAACAGCTTCGAACCGGTAACTGCACGAATGAAATGCGCGGGGTTTGGATTGATGCAATGATAATGATAAGAAACAAACAAATAGATTACTAACTAACTAACCAACCTGCCCCCATACCCCGCCCCTGATAACAAAAAAAAAAAAAAAAAAAAAAAAACCCACAAAAGGACAGCATTGATTATTTGAACATACTATGAGGTATGGGTGCTGTGTTCTATGACGTTTAATGTATACATTACATGCAGACATCGGTGGATGAAGGTGCGTGTATACAGGTGCCGATATGTTTGTGTGCATGCCTGTGGATTTGTGTGCCTGTGGCAGTGTGTGTTTGTGTTTATATGTGTACGTATGTACGTATGTGTGTGCATGTGTGTGAGTTTGTATGTATTTGTATGGATAATTGAATGATATACTCAGTGTAAGGAAATGATGATGATTATCCTTTTTTTTTCTGGTCGTGTGTCAATGTTCGGTTTCGTTGTCTGAAATGAAATTAAAAAAGGTTCATTAAAAAAACCTAACGAACGAACGAACGAACGAACGAACGAACACGAACGAACGAACGAACGAACACGAACACGAACGAACGAACGAACGAACGAACGAAGGAAGGAAGGAAGGAAGGAAGATTAATAGCGTTAGCAGTAGTCGCCGAAACTTCACTACATTCGCAAACAACCGAACGAGAGTTCAAAGGGAGAGACAGTGGAAGGGAAGGAACTCTTCGACGAACACGTCCCATCACAGGCGAAGGGAAAGAACTCTTCAAATGAACCAGTGCAATCATTTTCCGGTTGGTGACTCGCCACATGGAACGCTGGAGAGTTCCGCGGCCATCTTGGATCCTGCGCACGCGCATCAAACTTTCATCGAAATCGCGAGCAGTGCCAAGGATGATCGAAACAAATAAAGATATAAGAAAATAAATTGAAATATCCAATAAACAATACAAGTAAAATCAGTCAATCAGAACAAACTCACATTGAGAGCGGATGAAAAATGAAATAATTAACCATTTCAGAAGCAATATGAGCCCTCGTAAATAAACATTCTCTTGAATTTTACGTTGAATTGATTTCATTCATTTTAGCACAGGTCTTCATCAGCAAATGCACACACACACACACACACACACACACACACACCTTCCTATAGAACTTAATACTTGCGTAACACGGCTTTCTCCTTGAATCAGCTCTGATACTGAGACAGTAATATCGGACTGATGAAACGACCAGATAAACCGAAGTCTCGTGTGCTATACACTCGTCGAAGAAGAACCCCCTGACACAGCGACAAAATACACAGTTGCAGGTTTGATCAATAGAATTGTGCAATCAACAACCATCTACCTGAAGATCTAGTCATCAGCCCCATCCACATGTAATATGCGGCCTCTGTTCAAACGTGTGTGTGTGTGTGCGTGCGTGCGTGCGTGCGTGCGTGCGTGCGTGACGGCGCGCGCGCGCGTGTGTGTGCAGTGCATGTGCATGTGCGTGTGTGTGTGTGTGTGTGTGTGTGTGTGTGTGCAGTGCGTGCATATGTGAGTATGCACAAGTTTTCATATTGATATGCACTTGTATGTATCCTAATTTCTACTGTATCTGTGTTTGTGTATCAGTGATTTTCGATTGATGTTCGTACCTTGTTACACTGGTATGCGTAGACATTTGTCTTAGATACAAAGATATAATGCTTGACTGATCCGAGATAATCAAGTATTACACAAGTATTCTGTACTCCGCTCGCTTGACACCAAGATCATGTGAAACCACTCTGCGAAATAAATCTCCCCCCGACCACTCAGCTGAATGGGACAATTGAGCTCGATGCCCCTCCAACGTACAATACAAGGGACATAACTGTTACGATTTGATGACTTTGTCAAGCAATGACTGCTTAATGCGGTTGCCTCCCTTGCACCGTTTAATTTTTTTCAAGAGCCAAAAATAAAACAGTTTCAGTTAAAATAAAACAGTGTCTGCAAAGATGAATAAATAAATAAATGAAAAAAAAGAAGAATAAATAGGTAGATAACAAACAAAAGAAAAGAGAGAAAAATAAAAAGTTTCTTTTCAAAAGAATGACATTATGATGTAAGTCATTATGATATCGTTTAATAGCAGTTTCGAAATTACAAGCAATAATTATTTCAAATTCCAACATGGAGCGTCCTCTTGGTACATGCGCCCGATTTACCAGCAGTGCCCACGGGTTTCGAGTCCCCATATGCATACAGACCGAGATCTTCGCTTCTTCCTCCACTAAACTTTAGGTGGTGGTCTGGATGCTAGACTTTCGGATGGGACGACAGCGAAGCAAAGAAGAAGAAAAAAAACAAAAATCCACGGCAATACAAAGGCTACCTGCTCCTGTATCGGTTTATCGTCTCATTCGGAGAAAAAAAATCTGTTACAGCCGAGTTTGAATTCATGGATACACAGACTTTGGAAAAAAAAAAGAAAAAGAAGAAGGAAAAAAAAAAGAAAAAAAGAAGAAAAAAAAAAGAAAAGAAAAAAAAGAAGCCACGGACCACTTCATAGAAGGAGGCACGTTTTCATGAAATGTTAAGAAAAACGTCGAGAAATAAATCAAATCATCATCATCATCATCTACTTCTTCTAAGAGAGAAAGAGAGAGAGGGGGGGGGAGAGGGATATATATATATATATATATATATATATATATATATATATAGAGAGAGAGAGAGAGAGAGGGAGACAGACAGAGAGAGAGAGAGAGAGGGAGGGAGAGAGAGAACAATGAATACAGTGTCCGCTGTTTCAGGCACCGCGTACCATGAAGAGATTGGAAAACCAATACTTCAGGCCAAAATTTACAGGGTTTTTGTTGTTGTTTTTTTATCAGTGATTTTTAAACGAAAGCTGTGGTTTTTCATGATCAAAAAGAAGAAGAAAAAAGGAGTGTATGTGTTTAAAAAAAAAAAAAGCACCTCTGGTAATATTTGTATTTGTATGTCTTTTTATCACAACAGATTTCTCTGTGTGAAATTCGGGCTGCTCTCCTCAGGGAGAGCGCGTCGCTACACTACAGCACCACCCTTTTTTTTTTTTTTTTTGTATTTTTTCCTGCGTGCAGTTTTATTTGTTTTTCCTATCGAAGTGGACTTTTCTACAGAATTTTGCCAGAAACAACCCTTTTGTTGCCGTGGGTTCTTTTACGTCCGCTAGGTGCATGCTGCAGACGGGACCTCGGTTTATCGTCTCATCCGAATGACTAGCGTCCAGACCACCACTCAAGGTCTAGTGGAGGGGGAGAAAATATCGGCGGCTGAGCCGTGATTCGAACCAGCGCGCTCAGATTCTCTCGCTTCCTAGGCGGACGCGTTACCTCTAGGCCATCACTCCACATACACAGATATAATGCTTGACTGATCCGAGATAATCAAGCATTACACAAGTATTCTGTACTCCGCTCGCTTGACACCAAGATCATGTGAAATCACTCTGCGAAATAAATCTCCCCCCGACCACTGAGCTGAATGGGACAATTGAGCTCGATGCCCCTCCAACGTACAATACAAGGGACATAACTGTTACGATTTGATGACTGTCAAGCAATGACTGCTTAATGCGGTTGCCTCCCTTGTACCGTGAATTTTTTTCAAGAGCCAAAAATAAAACAGTTTCAGTTAAAATAAAACAATGTCTGCAAAGATGAATAAATAAATAAATGAAAAAAAAAAGAATAAATAGCTAGATAACAAACAAAAGAAAAGAGAGAAAAATAAAACGTTTCTTTTCAAAAGAATGACATTATGATGTAAGTCATTATGATATCATTTAATAGCAGTTTCGAAATTTTAAGCAATAATTATTTCAAATTCCAACATTGAGCGTCCTCTTGGTAAATGCGCCTGATTAACCAGCAGTGCCCACGGGTTTCGAGTCCCCATATGCATACAGACCGAGATCTTCGCTTCTTCCTCCACTAAACTTTAGGTGGTGGTCTGGATGCTAGACTTTCGGATGGAACGACAGCGAAGCAAAGAAGAAGAAGAAGAAGAAGAAGAAGAAGAAAACAAAAATCCACGGCAATACAAAGGCTACCTGCTCCTGTATCGGTTTATCGTCTCATTCGGAGAAAAAAAATCTGTTACAGCCGAGTTTGAATTCATGGATACACAGACTTTGGAAAAAAAAAAGAAAAAGAAGAAGGAAAAAAAAAAAGAAAAAAAGAAGAAAAAAAAAGAAAAGAAAAAAAAGAAGCCACGGACCACTTCATAGAAGGAGGCACGTTTTCATGAAATGTTAAGAAAAACGTCGAGAAATAAATCAAATCATCATCATCATCATCTACTTCTTCTAAGAGAGAAAGAGAGAGAGGGGGGGGGGGAGAGGGATATATATATATATATATATATATATATATATATAGAGAGAGAGAGAGAGAGAGAGAGAGAGAGAGGGAGACAGACAGAGAGAGAGAGAGAGAGAGGGAGGGAGAGAGAGAACAATGAATACAGTGTCCGCTGTTTCAGGCACCGCGTACCATGAAGAGATTGGAAAACCAATACTTCAGGCCAAAATTTACAGGGTTTTTGTTGTTGTTTTTTTATCAGTGATTTTTAAACGAAAGCTGTGGTTTTTCATGATCAAAAAGAAGAAGAAAAAAGGAGTGTATGTGTTTAAAAAAAAAAAAAGCACCTCTGGTAATATTTGTATTTGTATGTCTTTTTATCACAACAGATTTCTCTGTGTGAAATTCGGGCTGCTCTCCTCAGGGAGAGCGCGTCGCTACACTACAGCACCACCCTTTTTTTTTTTTTTTTTTTGTATTTTTTCCTGCGTGCAGTTTTATTTGTTTTTCCTATCGAAGTGGACTTTTCTACAGAATTTTGCCAGAAACAACCCTTTTGTTGCCGTGGGTTCTTTTACGTCCGCTAGGTGCATGCTGCAGACGGGACCTCGGTTTATCGTCTCATCCGAATGACTAGCGTCCAGACCACCACTCAAGGTCTAGTGGAGGGGGAGAAAATATCGGCGGCTGAGCCGTGATTCGAACCAGCGCGCTCAGATTCTCTCGCTTCCTAGGCGGACGCGTTACCTCTAGGCCATCACTCCACATACACAGATATAATGCTTGACTGATCCGAGATAATCAAGCATTACACAAGTATTCTGTACTCCGCTCGCTTGACACCAAGATCATGTGAAATCACTCTGCGAAATAAATCTCCCCCCGACCACTGAGCTGAATGGGACAATTGAGCTCGATGCCCCTCCAACGTACAATACAAGGGACATAACTGTTACGATTTGATGACTGTCAAGCAATGACTGCTTAATGCGGTTGCCTCCCTTGTACCGTGAATTTTTTTTCAAGAGCCAAAAATAAAACAGTTTCAGTTAAAATAAAACAATGTCTGCAAAGATGAATAAATAAATAAATGAAAAAAAAAAGAATAAATAGCTAGATAACAAACAAAGAAAAGAGAGAAAAATAAAACGTTTCTTTTCAAAAGAATGACATTATGATGTAAGTCATTATGATATCATTTAATAGCAGTTTCGAAATTTTAAGCAATAATTATTTCAAATTCCAACAATTGAGCGTTGAGCGTCCTCTTGGTAAATGCGCCTGATTAACCAGCAGTGCCCACGGGTTTCGAGTCCCCATATGCATACAGACCGAGATCTTCGCTTCTTCCTCCACTAAACTTTAGGTGGTGGTCTGGATGCTAGACTTTCGGATGGGACGACAGCGAAGCAAAGAAGAAGAAAAAAAACAAAAATCCACGGCAATACAAAGGCTACCTGCTCCTGTATCGGTTTATCGTCTCATCCGGAGAAAAAAAATATGTTACAGCCGAGTTTGAATTCATGGATACACAGACTTTGGAAAAAAAAAAAAAAAGAAAAAGAAGGAAAAAAAAAAAAGAAAAAAGAAGGAAAAAAAAAAAGAAAAAAAAAAAAAAAAGAAGCCACGGACCACTTCATTGAAGGAGGCACGTTTTCATGAAATGTTAAGAAAAACGTCGAGAAATAAATCAAATCATCATCATCATCATTATCTACTTCTTCTAAGAGAGAAAGAGAGAGAGGGGGGGAGAGGGAGAGAGATATAGATAGATAAGAAAAGAGAGGGGGGAGACAGACAGAGAGAGAGAGAGGGGGAGGGAGGGAGAGAGAGAGAGAACAATGAATACAGTGTTGGCTGTTTAAGGCACCGCGTACCAAGAAGAGATTAGAAAACCAATGCTTCGGCCCAAAATTTACAGTGTTTTTGGTTGTTTTTTTTTATCAGTGATTTTTTAAACGAAAGCTGTGGTTTTTCATGATCAAAAAGAAGAAGCAGCAGAAGAAAAAAGGAGTGTTACGTGTTTAAAAAAAAAAAAGCTACTCTGGTAATATTTCCATTTGTATTTGTATTCTTTTTAAATTTTGAAAGGGTCTCGGGGAGGCGCTCCTAAGGCCTACCTCAGGTTTTTTTTTTTTTTTTTGTTGTTTGATTTTTTTCCTTCGAGTATTTAATTTTGCCAACAAACCCCTTTTCCCTTTTTTTAGTGTTGGTCAGAAAACCTTTTTTTCCCTTTCCCTTTTTCCGTCGACCCAAAGGGCCCTGGTAGGGGAGGAAATATCTCCCGGGGGCTGTTGAACCAGCGCCTCAGACCCCTTTTAAGGGGGGTTTGGAAAAAAAATAAGGGGCTGATCCGGTATAATCAACATCACCAAGATTTGTCTCCGTCCTTGGCCGCGTGAAATCCTTGCAATAACTCCGAAAGTGATGGGCAATTATCATGCTCCAAGTACTTTCGGGACAAAACATGTGAATTTATCTGCGAAAAGATCTTCCCCCCCCTGGCTTGCAATTTTTTCAGCCATTTTTTTTTTTCTTCTGAAAATTAAATAAATAAAGGAAAAAAAGTAAATTTGATAAACCCAAAAAAGGAAAATTTTAATTCGTTTCCTTTGAGTGATTTTTAAGAGCCAAATAAACAGTTTAATTATAAATTTGAAAAATAATAAAAATTTAAAAAAAAAAAAAAGGTTATCTTGGTAAACCCTAAAAAAGGGGAAAAAAAAGGGGTTTTTCCCCAAAAGCATACAAGAGTTTCTTTTCCCCTAATGAGGTTGAATTTTATGGGCGACAGGGAACAATAAAAAAAAACAAAAACCCCCAAAAAATACCTTCCCCCCCCCCCCCCCCCCCCCCCCCCCCCCCCTGTATCGGTTTATCGTCTCATCCGGAGAAAAAAAATATGTTACAGCCGAGTTTGAATTCATGGATACACAGACTTTGGAAAAAAAAAAAAAAGAAAAAGAAGGAAAAAAAAAAAGAAAAAAGAAGGAAAAAAAAAAAAGAAAAAAAAAAAAAAAAAGAAGCCACGGACCACTTCATTGAAGGAGGCACGTTTTCATGAAATGTTAAGAAAAACGTCGAGAAATAAATCAAATCATCATCATCATCATTATCTACTTCTTCTAAGAGAGAAAGAGAGAGAGGGGGGAGAGGGAGAGAGATATAGATAGATAGAGAGAGAGGGGGAGGCAGACAGACAGAGAGAGAGAGGGAGGGAGAGAGAGAACAATGAATACAGTGTCGGCTGTTTCAGGCACCGCGTACCATGAAGAGATTGGAAAACCAATGCGTCAGACCAAAATTTACAGTTTTTTTTAAGTTTTTTTTTTTTATCAGTGATTTTTAAACGAAAGCTGTGGTTTTTCATGATCAAAAAGAAGAAGAAGAAGAAGAAAAAAGGAGTGTACGTGTTTAAAAAAAAAAAAGCTACTCTGGTAATATTTCCATTTGTATTTGTATTTCTTTTTATCACAACAGATTTCTCTGTGTGAAATTCGGGCTGCTCTCCTCAGGGAGAGCGCTACACTACAGCGCCACCCATTTTTTGTTTGTTTGTTTGTTTGTATTTTTTCCTGCGTGCAGTTTTATTTATTTTTCCTATCGAAGTGGACTTTTCTACAGAATTTTGCCAGAAACAACCCTTTTGTTGCCGTGGGTTCTTTTACGTGCGCTAAGTGCATGTTGCACACAGGACCTCGGTTTATCGTCTCATCCAAATGACTAGCGTCCAGACCACCACTCAAGGTCTAGTGGAGGGGGAGAAAATATCGGCGGCTGAGCCGTGATTCGAACCAGCGCGCTCAGATTCTCTCGCTTCCTAGGCGGACGCGTTACCTCTAGGCCATCACTCCACATACACAGATATAATGCTTGACTGATCCGAGATAATCAAGCATTACACAAGTATTCTGTACTCCGCTCGCTTGACACCAAGATCATGTGAAATCACTCTGCGAAATAAATCTCCCCCCGACCACTGAGCTGAATGGGACAATTGAGCTCGATGCCCCTCCAACGTACAATACAAGGGACATAACTGTTACGATTTGATGACTTTGTCAAGCAATGACTGCTTAATGCGGTTGCCTCCCTTGCACCGTGAATTTTTTTTTCAAGAGCCAAAAATAAAACAGTTTCAGTTAAAATAAAACAGTGTCTGCAAAGATGAATAAATAAATAAATGAAAAAAAAAGAAGAATAAATAGCTAGATAACAAACTAGAGAGAAAAATAAAACGTTTCTTTTCAAAAGAATGACATTATGATGTAAGTCATTATGTTATCATTTAATAGCAGTTTCGAAATTTTAAGCAATAATTATTTCAAATTCCAACAATTGAGCGTTGAGCGTCCTCTTGGTAAATGCGCCTGATTAACCAGCAGTGCCCACGGGTTTCGAGTCCCCATATGCATACAGACCGAGATCTTCGCTTCTTCCTCCACTAAACTTTAGGTGGTGGTCTGGATGCTAGACTTTCGGATGGGACGACAGCGAAGCAAAGAAGAAGAAAAAAAACAAAAATCCACGGCAATACAAAGGCTACCTGCTCCTGTATCGGTTTATCGTCTCATCCGGAGAAAAAAAATCTGTTACAGCCGAGTTTGAATTCATGGATACACAGACTTTGGAAAAAAAAAAAAAAGAAAAAGAAGGAAAAAAAAAAAGAAAAAAGAAGGAAAAAAAAAAAGAAAAAAAAAAAAAAAGAAGCCACGGACCACTTCATTGAAGGAGGCACGTTTTCATGAAATGTTAAGAAAAACGTCGAGAAATAAATCAAATCATCATCATCATCATTATCTACTTCTTCCAAGAGAGAAAGAGAGAGAGGGGGGAGAGGGAGAGAGATATAGATAGATAGAGAGAGAGAGGGGGGGAGACAGACAGAGAGAGAGAGAGGGGGAGGGAGGGAGAGAGAGAGAGAACAATGAATACAGTGTTGGCTGTTTAAGGCACCGCGTACCAAGAAGAGATTAGAAAACCAATGCTTCGGCCCAAAATTTACAGTGTTTTTGGTTGTTTTTTTTATCAGTGATTTTTAAACGAAAGCTGTGGTTTTTCATGATCAAAAAGAAGAAGCAGCAGAAGAAAAAAGGAGTGTACGTGTTTAAAAAAAAAAAAAGCTACTCTGGTAATATTTCCATTTGTATTTGTATTTCTTTTTATCACAACAGATTTCTCTGTGTGAAATTCGGGCTGCTCTCCTCAGGGAGAGCGCTACACTACAGCGCCACCCATTTTTTGTTTGTTTGTTTGTTTGTATTTTTTCCTGCGTGCAGTTTTATTTGTTTTTCCTATCGAAGTGGACTTTTCTGCAGAATTTTGCCAGAAACAACCCTTTTGTTGCCGTGGGTTCTTTTACGTCCGCTAGGTGCATGCTGCAGACGGGACCTCGGTTTTTCGTCTCATCCGAATGACTAGCGTCCAGACCACCACTCAAGGTCTAGTGGAGGGGGAGAAAATATCGGCGGCTGAGCCGTGATTCGAACCAGTGCGCTAAGATTCTCTTGCTTCCTATGCGGACGCGTTACCTCTAGGCCATCACTCCACATGTGTGAATACTGTGAGAACTGGAACTTGCGACCAGTACGCCAGAAGAAAAACAAAACTAGGCTAATTGTGTTTTCGAAAGGAAAGGTTTCGGGAGTTTGCGAATAGATGCCAGAACAAAAACTACAGTAATTGTGTGTTTTCGAAGAGGAAAGGTTTCGGAATATTATATTCCAAATTTCCAACACAGATGACCTGACAGTGATGCGCTATTTCGCTTCCAGAACTTAGGTACATCTCTTGATTAATTATAGTAACAATTTCAATAGAGCAAAAGAGAAAAAAAAAAAAAAGAAAACAAAAGGGTAAAAAAGGAGAAAAAAGAGAGACATGCTTAGCCATTTCAGAAACTGTAAAAGCAAAATTTATCTCTTGCTGTCAATGTTGCCGTTGCTACCTTATTATTGACACTGATATGGCGCCTGTCTTCCATCAAACACCAAACCCTGATCGCTTAAACAAACACAGTCATTTGCTCAAAAAGATGACTACCTGGGTAGTACCACTCATCTAAAAATACAAGCATGCCTTCTTTGCGCCCCTTTGCTAGCTGAAGCCATCGGAAGTGTTCCATCAGCCATTTTACTTCTCGTGTCAGTACAGCGCGAAGCGGTAACTTAAAAAAATATGTGGCCGAGCGCTCAGCTGGTTTCACGGCAAGCTTTCACTTGCTCGCTGCGTTCCTGTGCGGCATTCCTGCCACTGCAAGTTTGCGCCACGTGTCACTGCACCGTTTTCCTGTAATAAATTTGGTAGATAAACCATTGGCAGATTTCAATCAAGGCACAACATTTGGCATGTTGTGGGGGCAAGCATAACACGATTTCATCGAAGATACACGGTTACAGTTCAGAAACTACCACCAGTTAGCAGACAACTTCTCAACGGGCTGACGGCGTAATACGAGTAATGATATATCGTCAAGTTGGCTTCAGCTTTCCTGGCCAATGAGCTATCCATATATTTTTTAGATCAGTGGGTATTACCAATTCTCGCTGCCTTTGGGCGCTCTCTCTTATTCGTTTCCTGTATCATTCAGTCGAGCTTTTAACTCTCTCCATACGAACGGTGAAAGAGACGACGTTAACAGCGTTTCACCCAAATTACCATCATCAAAATATTGCAAGCGGGAGGCTCTTATACTGAAGACGTGAATGTTGACAAAGAATACCACAATTCTGACGACGGAAGCTAAAGGTTGGGTCGTTCAGACACCCACTGGACATCCGAGGGGTCTGTGTAGAGGAGAAGAGAGGACTGGCCGTACTGAGTGAGTTAATCACGCGCACACATCCACACGCATATGATTAAGCTATTTGATTGAATGGTTGTCCCGGTATCGCTGTATGTCCGAACCACTCATCTAAAAATACATGGATAGCTCATTCGCCAGGAAAGCTGAAGCCAACTGGACGCCATATTGTTTCTCGTATCCGTCAGTCCGTTGACAAGTCGTCTGCTAACTCTGAACTGTAACCGTGTATCTTCGATGAAATCGTGTTATGCTTACCCCCACGACATGCCAAATGTTGTGTCTTGATTGAAATCTGCCAATGGTTTACTTCCCAAAGTTATTACAGGAAAACAGCGCAAACTTGCAGTGGAGACACACACAGGAACGCCAGCTTAACTAACGCCGCAAGCAAGTGAAAGCTTGCCGTGAAACCAGCTGAGCGCTCGTCTACACATCTGAAGTCACTGATTCGCGCTATACTGACACGAAAAGCAAAATGGCTGATTGAAAACTTCCGCTGGCTTCAGTTAGCAAAGGGCCTCAAAGAAGGGATGCGCTATCCATGTATTTTTAGACTAGTGGTCCGAATGCATAGAGTTACGCATGCGTGTGAATGACTGGTTTGAAAGTGCTTTGATTTGTCTCAGCACAAGATTCAGCACTATGTAAATACTTATCAGTTTTATTATCATTATGGATGTTGAGTTTGGTGCCCAACAATGACACAGTCAACATGAGTTGACAAAACAATAACGAAACGAAAGACAACTACCCATTTCCTGGAAATAAAGTCTTTTGAGATACCAGCAAGAAGTAGTGTTAGGTTTAGGGATTTAAATGAGTGAATGCTAACTGCATACCGAATCTTTCAATTACTTTTTGTTATTTTTTTTATTTTATTTTATTTCATTTTATTTATCACAAATTTCTGCATGAATCATATACACCGAAGAACATAGACAGGCACTCCTCTCTGCTGCAAATGTATCATTCAATGAACATGGATCACACGGCATGTTAACCAATTCTGTCTCACTCATTCCGAAACACGCTACAAGGCAAAAGTTATGCAGAGCTTAAATCTATCAATATAATCACCAGTGGTTTACTGACTTGGACTCGAACACATTAAAAAAAAAAAAAAAAGAGGAAAAAAATCAGTTAAAGACCGTTTGAAATAAAAGATCGCTGGAACGTTATCTTAAGATATCGCTTGAAAACACTGCTCTCGTTGATGTTTTTGACTTTTTGCATTCATTATCAGTTGTTTCGCTTGTCAGTTTAAGGACTTCTCTCTTACGAAATCCTTTAAGTAATTTCCTGTAACTGTATTTAGAGGGGTTTTTTTTTTGGTTTGTTTGTTTTGTTTTTCTTCCAAATTCCACCCACATTTTTACCCTCATTTGCCCAGTTTCCCCCAACCCTCCATTCATTCACATCTCCCACCCCTTCTAACCGATAATACTCAGATGTATTCATAAATACTTTAACAAAATGTCTTCAGTCACCGATATGTGTGACGGGACATTAAACAAAAATTCCTCCTCCACTGCTCTCACATTCGTAGGTTTTGTAACGTTAAATCGTCGACTGTCTGGTCAGAGAGGGTGCGTTCTAGGTATCCACATAACGAAAATAATGTTTTGGTTACGTTCACACACACCAAACCCAGCCAAACCTGACATCAGTTGGCCAAGTATTGTGCGCACGTCATTTTTTCGCTTTCATGCGATGGGTGCCGACGGCGGAAAGTGTTCATACTGGTCACCAGCCATCTCCAGCCACCTTTTTTTCTTTTTTGACTCACTTGTGTAAACAAAGTGAGTCTATGTTTTAACCCGGTGTTCGGTTGTCTGTGTGTGTGTGTGTGGGTGAGTGTGTCTGTGGTAAACTTTAACATTGACATTTTCTCTGCAACTACTTTGTCAGTTGACACCAAATTAGGCATAAAAATAGGAAAAATTCAGTTCTTTCCAGTCATCTTGTTTAAAACAATATTGCACCTCTGGGATGGGCACACACACACAAAAATAATGAAGCCTAATTATATGCGAACTGCATTTACTGTTATATTTATATTTTTTGTATTCTCTAAACTTGCCACTTTGACCTCTTATTCTGACACAACAGCAAGAGGAGTCATTATTATCATTTTTTGTTCAAACAGGAACTTCTTTTGCTAAGCATGGAATTTTTTATTTATTTTGCAAACGTTTTGGTGCAGGTAGTAAAAAAAGGGAAATTACTCTGTAATTAATGCTAGGGGACTTAATTTATCACAAATGAGTCTTGAAGGCCTTGCCTCTCTTGTTTTTTATGTGGCGCGCACACAAATGAGACGGATGGCTGGTCTCAAGGAACGGAACTCTTCAATATTACCAGCAGCGTGGATCCCAGTAATATTCGATTCTTTTGTCTTGAGAGCGCCGTATTTCTAGGTGACTGCAACTGGCTGTGTGTGACTGAAGTGTGTTGCTGTGTCAGGTTGACAGCAACTGGCTGTGTCTGACTGAAGTGTGTTGCTGTGTCAGGCTGACGTCAGATGGCTGAGTCTGACTGAAGTGTGTTGACTGCAACTCATGAAAGCCACGTCTTTGGATCAATGTTGCTTTTTATTTTTCAGGTTTATGTGATTCGAGTTTGACCACTTTTTTGTGATTTAAACTGGACATGTTTTCATCTCTTACTTTTTCATGCACCTTTGTAGGTTTAAAAAAAAATCATATTAATTCTTCTTCTTCTTAGACACACACACACACACACAGAAGGGTGATGTCACTTTCCCTCTTCCTCTGTGTGTATGTGTGTGTGCGTGCATGCGTATGTGTGTGTGCGTGCATGCGTGTGTGTGTGTGTGTGTGTATGTATGTGTGTGTGTGTATGTGTGTCTTTGTCTCTGTGTGTGTGTCTGTGTGTGTATGGTTTTGCAGAAGCAGAGAAAAGAGATAGAGATAGAGAAAAAAAAAACCACAAAAAAAACAACAACAAAAAAACACACAACCGACAAACAGAGAAATCTATCACAACACGTGATGCCAGAAGAGTGTGTGAGCGCACGAGCACGCGCACGCGCGCGCGTGTGTATGTAAACACGTGTGCACGTGCATGGAAGAGAGAGAGATAAAGCGAAAGAGAGAGAGGAAGAGAGAGAGAGAGAGAGGGGTGGGGTGGCGGAGGTGGAGGGGTGGGTGGGATGGGGGGGGACACACACACACACACACACACACACACACAGAGGCGCGCGCGCGCGTCACAAACCAATGGGAAGTGAGAGAGAGGTCGAGAAGCAAGGTGTGAAGCAATTTGCGGTGCACCTCTATTTACACGGAGCAGGGAGGCCTATTTAGTTCAGCGACAAACAACAAACTCCCAGTGTCCTCTTTCGCCAATACTGAGCCCACCTGCCCTCGCTCACTCCCGTTTTCTGTACTCCGCCACTGACTGCCTGAGCCCAGCGACGTCGTCGTCGTCGTCGTTGTTGTCGTTGTTGTTGTTGCTGTTGTCCTTTCTTTCTTTCTTTCTTTCGCTCTCTTTTTTTCTAACACTGATCTAGTGACATTTAGCTATTTAAGCGTGTTATGAATCCGATTATGGGTTTGAAAAAAAAGTTTGCGTGTGTATTGTTAAAAAAGAGTCACAAAGGATTATTGATAAAGAAAACAAAATGTATAGCAACAACAACAGACGTACAAAAGAGAACAAAATAGAGTGAGAGAGAGAGAGAGAGGGACATTTCTTTTCATCTCTTTACCTTTTCGAGTATCCTTGTAGGTTTAAAAAATAATCTCGATTCTTCCGTTTTCTTCTTCTTCTAAGAGAGGGGGGGAGAGAAAGAGAGAGAGAGAGAGAGGGGGGCGGGACAGTGAAAGAGAAAGGGGGGCAGAGAGAGAGAGAGACAGGGGAGGGACAGTGAGCGAGACAGGGGCAGTGAGAGAGAGAGAGAGGGACACTGAGAGAGAGAGTGAGAGAGAGAGAGGGGGGCAGTGAGAGAGAGAGAGAGAGAGAGGGGGGGGCAGTGAGAGAGAGAGAGAGAGAGGAGGGGCAGAGAGAGAGAGAGAGAGAGAGAGGGACAGAGAGAGGGGAACAGAGAGAGAGAGAGAGACGAGGGGCAGAGAGAGAGAAAGAGAGAGAGAGAGAGAGAGAGAGACGAGGGGCAGAGAGAGAGAGAGAGAGAGAGAGAGAGAGAGAGAGAGAGAGAGAGAGAGAGGGGGGACAGAGAGAGAGACGAGGGGCAGAGAGAGAGAGTTATATTTCCAGCATGTGGCACTATTTTCTTCCGTCCTTTCCTTCTTTCTTCGCTTCCGGCTTTCGTCCGTCCTCCTCTCTGTCTCTCACTCTGCCCCTCGTCTCTCTCTCTCTCTGTCCCTCTCTCTCTCGCCCCCACCACTTTCTCTCTGTGTGGTCTGATTTCTTCCTTTCTTTCCTTCTCCCTGTCTTTTCCATTTCAACGTGATGGAGGATGTTCAGGGGACAAGGGTGTGCATAGGGAGAGGGGTAGACAGAGGGGGTGTGAATGGAAAGGTGGGATACATTTTTCTACTGTCTTTCGGTGTGCAGAGTTTAAAAAAAAAACAGAATTCACACACACACACTCACACACTCTCTCTCTCTCTCACACACACATACATACACATGTACACACGCTCGCAAGCACACACACACACACACACACACACACACACACACACAAACAAACACACACAAATGACGATGGATCGACAGCAACGTGCATGCATATTACAACGTAATCAAGACTGATATTGAGAAACAATGCAAAACAAAACAGAGAACACACACACACACACACACACACACACACACACACACACACACACACACACATACAAACACACAGATACAAACACACACAAATGGCGATGGATCGACAGCAACGTGCATGCATATTACAACGTAATCAAGACTGATATTGAGAAACAACGCAAAACAAAACAGAGAACACAGACACACAGACACATACACACGCGTGCGCGCGCGCGTACCAAACACCACCTGAGAATGAAAAGGAGGGCATGTCAAGAAACTCAAGACTGTTCTTTTCGTCTGCCTGCCTGTCTCTTTGCTGTCTGTCTGCCTGTTTACCTGTCTGTCTGCCTGCCTGCCTGCCTGTCTGTCTGCCTGTCTGTCTGCCTGTCTGTCTGCCTGTTTGCTGTCTGCCTGCCTGTTTACTTGTCTGTCTGCCTGTCTGTCTGTTTGCTGTCTGTCTGCCTGTTTGTCTACATGCCCGTTTTTGTTTTTTCTTTGTTTCGTTTTTTGTCTGCTGTGTGTCTGTGTCTGCCTTTTTGTTTGTCTTCCTGTCTGTCTGCCTCTGACTGCTTTTTTTGTGTGTGTCTGCCTTTTTTTTCTTGTTGCTGGTTTTTTTTTTGCTGCCTGCCTGTCTGTCTGTCTGTATGCCTGCATGTTCCTACCCGTTTCTCTCAGTGTCTGTCTACCTGTTTGTCTCACTGTGGTTCCGTCTCCCTCTGTCTATATCCTTCTCTATCTCTGTCTGCTGTCTGTCTGTCTGTCTCCACCCTCACCCTCACCCCTACCCCCACTCTCCCGACCAACCCGCCTCACTTTCCCTGAGTACTCTTTGTATCCGAAGGGGCATGAAGTGACAACTCAACCCCCCCCCCCACGATTCTAAGTCCATGGGAGATAACTCTTCTCAAGCCTCCCAGCAACAGAGACGAGTTATTCCCCTTCACTCGTTCCTCGTCCATTGCTCATTGCTACGTCCCAACTAACCCCTCAGTTCCTACTTGAGGCTCAACAAGTAGTAGTCAGCTGGATACAGAGCTGAACACTTCACACCCACAATTTCTGTAATAATTCTAAGTTATGACCTGTGCATTCGCCTATGGAGTATGACTTTCGCTATTCTCCCCCTCCTCCCCACCCCTAACCTCTTGCATTGAAGGTTATATTTCTCATATTGAAAACGACATCATCATTTGTATTTGTATTTGTATTTCTTTTTATCACAACAGATTTCTCTGTGTGGAATTCGGGCTGCTCTCCCCAGGGAGAGCGCGTCGCTACACTACAGCGCCACCCATTTTTTGGTTTTTTTGTATTTTTTTTCCTGCGTGCAGTTTTATTTGTTTTTCCTATCAAAGTGGAATCTTTCTACAGTATTTTGCCAGGAACAACCCTTTTGTTGCCGTGGATTCTTTCACGTGCATTAAGTGCTATGCTGTACACGCGGGGACCTCGGTTTATCGTCTCATCCGAATGACTAATGACTCATCATTATCAGTTGCGCGGCAGTTCATACATAATTATCACCGCAGTGTAGATGAAGTACTCCATCATCACAAATCAGCTATTGCAGAGTACTACAGCGACAAGTAATTTGCAAGGGCGTTTCTACTTTGTGACATAGTAAATAGATAATTATTAATCAAATAAATGTTTCCTTTCGCTATTCTTATTTGTAATGCATAGTAAGTAGACTGATGATTCCCTTTAACCTAATTTTATCATTGTTCTCCATTTTTGTCTTCGCCCCTATTGTTTCTGCCTTTAACTCACTCAGTACGGCCAGTCCTCTCTTCTCCTCTACACAGACCCCTCGGATGTCCAGTGGGGTGTCTGAATGACCCAACCTTTAGCTTCCGTCGTCAGAACTGTGGTATTCTTTGTCAACATTCACCTCTTAAGTATAAGAGCGTTCCCCTTGCAATATTTTGATGATGGTAATTGGGATGAAACGCTGTTAACGTCGTCTCTTTCGCCGTTCGTATGGAGAGAGTTAAAAAAAAAAAAATGTTTTCACTCTTCTTCTGTAGCCGTCTGATGTTGTCGTGTTTCAATAGTTTCTCCCTGACTCAAAAGAGTTAATGGGAATAAACCCACTGACCCTGTTTCTGACCTCTTGATCACGGCAGGACAGTCGGACCATCATAGACATTATTTTAAATCTTGAGGAGATGATGGACGTTCGCTTACAACCATGCTGAGATTTTTTTTTTTGCTGGTAAATTATTGCACGTTCTGGTTGTTACTTTTGATTCATTGACGAGTTTCAGTTTCAGTTTCAGTTTCAACCAGGTGTCAAAGCATCCAGACCGTTCGATTTCACATAACATCACATGTGCTGTTTTTAAAAAAAAGGACAAGAAGAAGAAGAAGAAGAAGAAGAAGAACAAGAAGAAGAAGAAGGAGAAGGAGAAGAAGAAGAACAAGAAGAAGAAGAACAAGAAGGAGAAGGAAGAACAAGAAGAAGAAGAAGAAGAAGGAGAAGGAAGAGGAGGAGGAGGAGAAGAAGAAGAAGAAGAAGGAGGAGGAGGAGGAGGAGAAGAAGAAGGAGGAGGAGGAGGAGGAAAAGGAAGAAGAAGAAGAAGAAGAAGAAGATGGAGGAGGAGGAGGAGGAGGAGAAAAAAAAGAGAAGAAACATCAGTGTTGTGCTCTGTGTGTGTGTGCGTGTGTGCGTGTGTGTGTGTGTGTGTGTATGCACCCGCGCGCGCGTTCGTAAGTTAGTACTTCAGTGTTTGGTGGGATGCCTGTGCTAGGCAATGCATGTAAGTTTTTTTTTTAGTGCTTGAATGTATGTTTTATACGTAGTTGGGTTTTTTTTTGGGGGGGTGGGGGTGGTGGGGGGGTGTACTTTTCTTTCGTTTTTCATTTAACAACCCAACTTGACATGTATTTGCATGAAAAAGCGATAATTATATAAAAATTATTATCATTACTATTACTTTTATCATTATTCACTATGATGATAATGATTAGGCCTACTACTACTACTACTACTTCTACTACTACTAAATAACAATTATTATTATCACGTTGGACTGTAATCAACACATTAATGCGCTCATGAAGGAAATTATTTACAGTCCGAAAAAATCAGTTTACTTACAGAGAATCACTACCAAGTCTCTCTCTCTCTCTCTCTCTGTCTCTCTCTCTCTCTCTCGAAGAAGAAGAAAAACCAAGACGATTTTTTTTTTACCCAATACGGGTACCCGAAGAAGTAAGACACAAAAAACATATATCCATTTTAGATAAGAAAAAAAAAAGTTTCTCTCTCTCTCTCTCTCTCTTAAAGCAAATAATGAATAAGAGGCAAGCATTAATACGCGCATTAAGATTTCCTGTATATATGACGTCGATGCAGCGGTGGCCCAGTGGTGGTCAATGTGCCCGACAAGGAAGCAAGCGACTGTCCACTACGGGTTTGAGTCCCGCACGGATAGGATTTTTTTTTTTAATTTTTTTTTTTTTTTTATAGTTCTTCCACCCCCACATCCCTTTCTCGTCCCCCCCACAGCCCCCCTGCCCCCCCTCCCCTCGCCTTTTGCAAACCACACTTTTCAGTTTTTTTTGTTTTAACTCACTCAGTACGGCCAGTCCTCTCTTCTCCTCTACACAGACCCCTCGGATGTCCAGTGGGTGTCTGAATGACCCAACCTTTAGCTTCCGTCGTCAGAATTGTGGTATTCTTTGTCCACATTCACGTCTTCAGTACAAGAGCCTTCCGCTTGCAATATTTTGATGATGGTAATTGGGGTGAAACGCTGTTAACGTCGTCTCTTTCGCTGTTCGTATGGAGAGAGTTAAAGATCCTGTAACCCATGTCAGCGTTCGGTGGGATATAGAAACAAGAACATACTCAGCACGTACAGTAAAGAGTGGTAACTCTCTCCACACACAAGGTGCATAACTTTCAAGCCAATGCTACTCACGCTACCTCAGCACGCACATCGTCCATGACAGAGTATGGGTGCCTACATGGTGGGGGGCAGTTTCAGTTTCAGTATCAGTAGCTCAAGGAGGCGTCACTGCGTTCGGACAAATCCATATACGCTACACTGGTGGGGGCAGGTAAACAAAACGGCCATACTTGTAAAAAAGAAAAAAAAAAGAAAAGAAAAAAAAGTCACATGTCAGTATGATTTTGTTGTATGTGTGACTGAAACATGATTGAATGACACAGGAAACGAACCATGAGCGCCCAATGGCAGCAGTGAGTCATCTCTACCCAGGTACGCAGCCTCTTGTGCAAATTTATTTATTTATTTATTATTATTGTTACAACTACTACTTTTTCATATTATAATTATCATTTATTTATTTATTTATGTACGCTTATAGTTGACTTCATCAAGTTTTTGAGCCTTATACATATTATTAGTAGTGTAGTAGGTTTTTTGTTGTTTTTTTAATGTATTTATCTATTATTTATTCACCCCATATTTATTTACTTATTTAAAAAAAAAAAAAAAGATTTTTATTTATTTATTTTTTCTCAAGGCCTGACTAAGCGCGTTGGGTTACGCTGCTGGTCAGGCATCTGATTGGCAGATGTGGTGTAGCGCATATGGATTTGTCCGAACGCAGTGCCGCCTCCTTGAGCTAGTGAAACTGAAACTGAAACTGCAAATGACCCCGAGTTTTGTAAAGCGCTCAGAGCTTGGTCTCCGAGACCAAGGCAACTGCTGTCCCGACTATTCCCCAACTCTCTCGGCCATGAGAGTTTTAGGACAGTCGGCGCTGGGGACGGTTCCCAAAGGCTAACTAGACCCCCTCCCCCCGTCCCCCCACCCCCGCCCCCAAGACTGCAGCGCGAAGAGCCAATGCAATTTTGCCTCCAAGTTTTGAGAGTCATAGTCCTTCACAAAATGACTAAGCTGTAAATATTTACCCCGACTGCAACGGAGAACCCGTTGATTGATAACGACAGCTCTCACTTTGCTGTTGGCTCAAATGTAAACTTATGTCACTCTATAATATAATTGACGGGCACAATAGCCGAGTGGTTTAAGCCTTGGACTTTCAATATGAGGGTCCTGGGTTCGAATCACGGTAACGGCGCCTGGTGGGTAAAGGGTAGAGAATTTTTCTTTTTCCGATCTCCCATGTCAACATGCAGGTCAACATATGTGCAGACCTGCTAGTGCCTGAACCCCTTTCGTGTGTATACAGCAAGCAGAAGATCAAATACATACACACGTTAAAGAGCCTGTAACCCATGTCAGTGTTCGGTGGGTTATGGAGACACGAAAATACCCTGCATGCATGAACCACGACAGAGTCATCGGCAAGTCTTCTTCTTCTTCTTCGTTCGTGTGCTGCAACTCTCACGTTCACTCGCATATTACACAAGTGGGATTTTACGTGTATGACCGTTTTTACTCCGCCATGTAGGCAGCCGTACTCCGTTTACGGGGGTCATCGGCAAGTCGATGTTGGTCGTGTAACGGAAAGAAGAAGAAGTAGAAGGCTTCGTAAACTCTCTCTCTTTCTCTACACACACACACACTGTATGCCCCCCCCCCCCCCCCCTCCCCGACATAGTCCTGACCACTGCACCACACCACCCAAACACCTCCGCACGCACCGCAAAAGAAAGAAAAAAAATCCTCTAGCCACGTGCAGCGCGTGGGCTCCAGACTCAAACAAGTACCTCGCACGATATACACTGCTTGCACGTGCAACCCGGGACAGGCAGTACAAAGCGTTCCAGACACAAGCTCACAATTTCTCGTCTTGCTGAGAGGTTTGTGGGGGGGAAGGGGTGGGGGGAAGGGGGCTGGGGGATTGGGGGGGGGGGAGGTGAGTGTTAGGGGACGGAGGAAGGGAGGAGTATTGGAAGAGAGAGAGAGAGAGAGAGGGGAAGATATAAAAAGAAAAACAGAAAGAAAGAAAGGAAGAAAAAATAACGAAAGTGACAGGTGTCGACTGGAATCGGACCGGCATGGACTTGATCCAGTTGGCTTTGCTCGCAGTGTATTGTGTGTGTTCTGGGGTGTGTGTGTGTGTGTGTGTGTGTGTGTGTGTGTGTGGTGACATTGCAAGAGTTTTATCCCTTTCCTTCCTTTCTTTCTTTCTTTTTTCTTTCTATTTTTTTCATCTCCCTCCCCCCCCCCTCCCCTCATTCCTTCCTTACCCCATTTTTCTGTGTTTTGTTTTGTAAGGTTGTTCTGTTGTTGTTGTTGTTGTTGTTTGCCCCTGCGAACTTTAACCCTTTCATTCATTTTTTTTTTTTGCTTCCTCCCTTAATACTTCTTTTTTTCTTTTCTTTGTCAGGTGTTTTTTTCCACAGAAGGTTATATTTCTCAATACAGATGTATTCATCACAATTTACACTTGTGTGTGTGTGTGCGTGTGCGTGTGCGCGTGTGTGTGTGTGTGTATGTGTGTGTGTGTGTGTGTATGTGTATGTGTGTGTGTATGTGTGTGTGTGTGTGTGTAGGATGAAATAGAACAACCCCCCTCCGCCCACCTCCCCCCCCCACCCCCGAAAAAAAAAGAAAAGAAAAGCCCAAACAAACAAACAAACAACAACAACAACAAAATCCACCACCCCCCACAAAAAAACGCAATGCCCATTTCACCAGTTTACATTACACTGAAGTATATTGTGCCTCGCCCACCCTATATACATGCCCCTCCACACACACACACACACACACGCCACTACAACACTCACCACACCCACACACACTAAGAGAGAGAGAGAGAGAGAGAGAGAGAGAGAGAGCTCCTTCCAACCTCTTACCTGTATCTTTCGTTCTCTCTCTCTCTCTCTCTGTGTCTCTGTCTCTCCTTCTGTCTACCCCCCTCCCCCCCCCCCACACATCTGTCTGTACCGCGCTCTGTCTCTCTCTCTCTCTGTCTCTGTCTGTTTCGCTGTCTCTCTGTCTCTCTTTCTGTCTCTCTATCCCCACCCCTCTCTCTCCCTGTCTCTCTCCCTCATTCATGTTTGTCTTTCTTTCTTTTCAGGTTCATGCTATCGTTCTTCTCTCTCTCTCTCTCTCTCTCACCTGGTTGATTATGTTGGCGATTTGGGACACACCTGAGAATTCGGGTGGAGATAGGATGAGAGAGGATAAAGGAAGTAGAAGTAGAAGGGGGGAGGGGAGGGGGCAGGGGGGGCAAGAGAGGGGGGTTGGGGGGGGGGCAGGGAGGGAGGGAGATGGAGGGAGAAGAAGGGGATGGAGTTGGGTGGGTTGGTGGGTGGGGGAGGAGGAGGAGGAGGATTTGCTCCACGAAACAATCGTTGGGAAGGTAGCATAGTTACACAGAGGGAGACACAGACAAAGACACAGACACACGCAGAGATACATAGATAGATAGACAGATAGATAGATAGAGAGAGAGAGAGAGAGAGAGAGAGAGAGAGAGAGAGAGAGAGACAGACAGACAGACAGACAGACAGAGAGTTGGAACGCCATCTAACTTCTGAGCTGTTGTTTCCCCCGAGTTCATATTCCTGCACTTTTAACTGCTAAAGAAGCTGTCTTGAGGTCTGAAACTAGGAGAGGAACGGAGGCGGGGGAGAGGGGAGTGCTGGGGGAGGGAGGAAGGGAGGAAGACAAAAAAGAAGAAAGAAAAAAAAAGAAAAGAAAAGAGAAGCAAATTGACGCACACACACAGAGACACAGACACACGCACAGAGACAGAGAGAGAGAGAGAGAGAGAGAGAGAGAGGGCGGAGAAATACAAAGAGAGGGGGGAGGAATACAGAGAGAGAGGGGAGAGAGAGAGAGAGAGAGAGAGAGAGAGAGAGAGAGAGAGAGAGAGAGAGGGAGAGAGAGAGGGAGAGAAATAGAGAGAGACAGATGGACAGACAGACAGACAGACAGACACAATGCCAAACAGACAGACAGAGGAAGTTGAAACGTTACATATTCGTGGGGGTCCCTAATTTCGAGGTGCATGTTCCAGCAGTCGTGCCAGAACTGCTCTTGATTCACTAATCAAGCACTGGGACAGGCTTCGGACTCAGTGGTTCACCAGGGACCAGGGTTCGAGGCCCGCCTCCTTTCGGCATGGCCTTGTGTCCTTGGGGAAAAAAGTTTGATTCTCAATCTGTCTTAAAAAGTTTGCTCCATTTTGAGAATAATCAAAGAGAATTGTTTGAAATTAGGTATTTATTGCACTCCCTATTTGTCAAGGGTACAAATGTTGATTTTTGTTGGATACCATCCCACACTGGATTCCGTTATAATGACCAACTAGACAGGGCAGCAAAAAGGGGAGCAAAAAATCATAGAGATAGTATAAAAGTATATTGCCCATTGTCATAAAAGGAAATAAGCAATATACTAGAAAGAGACTTTTATAGGTGCTTGAATTCAAGTCTAAAACCTCGTCAGTTGACTCTCTCAGACTTTGGTCCGATTCGCAGACCAATTCTGAGTTTAGCTCTCAGACTATTATCAAATTCATTACGGACCAAGTATTGTTCTAATGTCAAGTGCATATGCTTTAGTAACCTGACAATTGAGCATATAATTTTTCACTGTAGTTTGATGAAGCCTTTTGTACACGAAAGTGTGTCTTCACAAGTGACTGAGAACGTTGATGTTTTTGACTTTTTGCATTCATTATCAGTTGTTTCGCTTGTCAGTTTAACGACTTCTCTTTTACGAAATCCTTTAAGTAATTTCGTGTAACTGTATTTAGAGTTGTTTTGTTGTTGTTGTTTTTTTCTTCCAAATTTCACCCACATTTTTACCCTCATTTGCCCAGTTTCTCCCAACCCTCCATTCATCCACATCTCCCACCTCTTCTAACCGATAATACTCAGATGTATTCATAAATAATTTTTTTTCCTTGGGAAAAAAGAAAAGGCGAGTACTTTACTCTGGATTTTTCCTCACTCCACCCAGGGTGTGAACGGGTACCTTGCGTGGGTACCTGATTCAGATGGGGGAAGGCTGAAATGGAGGAGGAAATAAAGACGTGGGTGGGGGTGGGGGTGGGGACTTGGGGGGGGGGTGTGTGTGTGTGTGTGTGTGTGTGTGTGTGTGTGTTGGGCCTTCCTGTGCCGAGACCTAAACAGAGTGGATACGAATTCACCGCTCTGGTGGCCGTGAATGAATAAATGAATGAATGAAAGAATGAATGAATCTTTATTTTTCAACGGTGAAGATATTATTAGCACTTACACATCTGCCGTTGTTCTAAGAGAACACACAAACGCATACGCATATACTGAAATGTTATACTAAATACATGTGTAAATGTACAGGTAGAACACAGCGTGACACTGAGAGACACCTGTACGAAACGGAAGCGAGTAACACACACACACACACACCACACACACACACACACGTAATGATTAAAATTTAAAAACACAGGTGTGAGAGACGTAATAGATAGCAATGGAGTGATTGAGGTCTGGAACCAGGAGAGGGAGACGCAATTAGACCTTTAACAGTGTCTTTAACATCTTAACACTGGACTGGAATGGCCAGAACAGCCCAGAACAGAGTGCGATGGCGAGGGGTCGTCGATGGCCTATGTGCTCCACCGGGAGCGATGGGCATAATGATTGATAACGATTAACGTCTTAACAGCATTCATCATGTCTTAACACTGGACTGGAATGGCCAGAACAGCCCAGAACAGAGTGCGATGGCGAGGGGTCGTCGATGGCCTATGTGCTCCACCGAGAGCGATGGGCATAATGATTGATAACGATAACGATTAATGTCTTAATAGCATTCATCATGCTGTGCTAAGACTTAATTGATGTGCCTGGGAACAAGGGCAGTTCATACACACGTGTGGGATTTGGATGGGGGTGAAATTTAAAATGCACACCTTTGCCTAAAACTGGAGACATTTCTTCAAATGCGTGACACACGTGCTTGCGAGCGAGCGCGCGCGCGTGGCGTCTGTCCGTGTACGTGTGCATGCCCAACGTCTGTGTGTGTGTGTGTGTGTGTGTGTGTGTGTGTGTGTGTGTGTTGTGTTTTTGCACACGCGCACGCCCAAAAGAATGAAGAAAAAAACAGTTTCTACAGGGATCTGACAAATGACGGGGAGAAAAAAAAAAAAAAAAGAAAGAAAGAAAGAAAAGAAAGAAAATGTAAAAAAAAAATCATTTTTTTGATGAACACTCCTCCCTCCCATCCCTCTTCCTCCCTCCTTTACTCCCCCACCCTTTCCTCCTTTCCCCCCCTCCCCATTTCTCAGTAACAATACTACTACTAACAACACAATCACTCCACCCGATTCTACTTCTCGCATGGATGATCCTCCCCCCCCCCCACTCCCATCCCATCCCCCCAACCAACTTGATCCCACCAATTTAAAAAAAATTTTTTTTTTTTTTTAGTTGTGTCTCAAGGAAACGGATCCGTCATGTTCACTTTATCAATTTGTCGCTTTTGTGATTCTCGTTGTTGTCCGGGTGGGAGAGGGGGAGGGAGAGGGGAGGGGGGGGGGTGGGGGGGGGGGTCTGGTTGGAGAGAAAGGGCAGGCAGCGAGCAGAGGTGTGGGAGGGGTGGGGGGTGGGGAGATGGGGGAGTGTGTCATCGGCACAACAGGAGGCGCCATACAACGCCATCAAGCGGGAAGGAGAAGGATTAGCCCCCCCCCGTCCCCCCCGCCTCCCCTGGGGGGTGAAACGGGACACGAGGCAAGGGACGCCACTGCCTTGCCTTGCCTTCCAATGGGGGGGGGGGGGGGGACTCACTCACCGGAACTGCCCGCGCCCCCAAGGTGTGTTTAAAAAAAAAAAAAAAAAAAAAAAAAAAAAAAAGGCCAGGAAGAAAGCAGAAAGGAAGACTACGGAGACAGGAGACAGCAGACAGGGTTTTGTTGGTGAGAGTGTGTGTGTGGGGTGGGTGGGGGGGTGGGGTGGGGGGGAGCGAGTTTGGGGGTGAGTGGGTGGGTGGGGGTGGTGAGGACAGATGACCACAGTTTTGGCCTCGACACGCGTAGGGTTGGGGAAGATGTGGATGTGGGGGGAGGGGTGTGTGTGTGTGTGTGTGGTGTGTGGGGGGGGGGGGACGGGGGGATGGATGGGGGGGGGGGGGACGGGGAGATGGGGGGGAAGCCAGGAATTGAATGCGAAGAACATGGGCTCAAGAGGTGGTTGATCGTGTGTACAGGGACAGGTTTGTAAAACGGGGGTATGAATGGGGGACTGGTCATGATTTATGAGCTCTCCGCCAACCCCAAACCCCCCCCCCCCCACACACCCCCCCTGGACCCCCTCCCACACCCCTCCTAAGCCTGAACCCCCCCCCCCCCCCTCCCCTGTAGCGTTAACCGGGTGTGCTCGTGAGAGGTGGAAAGGGAGGCGACATGACACGGTCAATGGGGAGGTAATCTGGTGACAATCCTTGTCAGCTTGTAGTGTATTGTGCAGGAGGGGGGGGGGGGGAGAGAGAGGGAAGAAGACAACTGTTGAGAGGGTTTGAGGGGTTGGGGAGGGTGGGGGTTGGGGGGATGAGGGGGGCGGGAGAGGGAGGAGGGAGTGGTCGGAGGGGGGTGGGGTGGGTGTGGGGGGTGGCGCTGCTGGCTTGTCCTCCCTCTCTCTCTCTCCCTCTCTCTCGGCGCTGCTACAGAACTCGGTGAGCGCTACATTTTAAGATCATCATCTATTCATGAATAGAATAGAATAGAATAGAATAGAACAGAATGTTTCATTGTCGTAAAAGACCTTAAAGTTTACGAGACACAATAAAACAAATAAACATGAGCATATTGCGAAAAGAATCATTCATGAACAGAATTTCGCCAGCCTTGGCTGTAATTCTTTTTTTTTTTTTTTTTTTAGCAAAGACCAATTCGCTAGGTTTGGCATTTTGACGACATAACATCGGCTAAGAATATGTTTTTGTATTCACTTTTATATCTTTATTTTGTTCGTCTTCCTTGTGG
>NC_134901.1:38899255-38946755 GCF_041734735.1 Babylonia areolata | reverse complement strand
CAACAGCAACAGCAGCAGACACCAGCAGCAGACAGCAGCAGCATCAGACAGCAGCAGGATCAGACACCATCAGACAGCAGCAGCATCAGACAGCAGCAGGATCAGACAGCAGCAGCATCAGACAGCATCAGCATCAGACAGCAGCAGCAGCTTCCTCCTCCTCCTCCTGCTGCCGCTGCTTCTTCTTCTCTGGTCTGACTGTCTGTCTATCAGTGGTCTGTCTGACTGTCTGTCTATCAGTGGTCTGTCTGACTGTCTGTCTATCAGTGGTCTGTCTGACTGTCTGTCTATCAGTGGTCTGTCTGACTGTCTGTCTATCAGTCTCGCCCCCCCTCTCTCTCTCTTTCCATCTTTCCATGTCTTTGTATATCTCCAAAATAATTAAGGGGAACAGCTTTGGGTGAGTGCATGACTGGGTGAATGTATGTGTGTGTGTGTGTGTGTGGGGGTGGGGGCGGGGGGTAGGGGGGGGGGCGGAGGGATGGGTGTGGGTGTGTGTCTGTGAGCGTCTGTATGTTTGTCTGTCTATCCGTATGCATGTCTGTATAAATGTGTGTCAATTTTTTTTTAACATATGTGTGCATACACGAACTGGCATGTATACGTACCCGCTTGTCTATTTTTTTTTTTATACGGACGTGTGCATTTTATCAACTCATCGTGTTACCTATTCACCAGATCATTTAGTCATTCATTTATATATATATATATCTTGTGTCATCACTGTATAAAAAAAAAAAAAAAAAAAAAGCCACCCAAAGCCTGCTATAACATTACATAATTTAATTCTGTGTGTCTGAAGACGGAACGTCAAAAAGCCAAGTTTGGAATTTTTCTCATGGCAAAAAAAAAAAAAAAAAAAAAAAAAAAGAGAGAGAGAGAGAAAAAGAGAGAGAAAAAAGAAGAAGAAGAAGAAGAAGAAGAAAAAAGCCCTGTGCAGTTTTAAGAGTGCGACGAAGCATAATGACCAAGTGATTACAGAGCTGGAATTCTATTTTCATAGCTGCTTCAGGTCTGTGGTTCAAATCCTAGCAGGTCAGTTATGGGGCGAGGGAATGAGGAGGGGACTGGGGGAGGGGGGGAAGGGGTAGAAGGATGGGGAAGAGAGAGAGAGAGAGCAAGAAGTCCCCCCGTGTCCCCCCACGCTCCCCTACACACCCCCCAAAACGAACAATTTCCATCAAGGCAAAGGGCCAACACACACACACACACACACACACACACACACACACACACACACACATTCGCCTTTCCCCAGCCCAGTTCACAAAGAAACAACATAAAAAGACACACACACACACACACACACACACACACACACACACAAAACGCCTCCTACCACAGTCCCGCCCAGTTCACACACACAAAAAAAACAACATAACACACACACACACACACACACAAGCCCAGAGAGCAGCAAGCGTCCTCCAACCAACACGGCCCTCGTTCTGAAGAGGGCGTGAATGACAAACAAACTCTATCACACTCAAACAAACAGCGGCAAAGTTATTGAGCTGTATTTTGCCTGCAAAGCGATCCGACCTTTTTCTCGGAGGCGCTGGGCTCTTCTCCTCCTCCTCCTCCTCCTTCTTGACTCCACTCCCTCCACCCCCCCCTGAACCCTACTCACACGAAAGGTTACGAACGTGGGGGGAAGGAGGAGGAGCAGGAGGAGGAGGTGGGAGGGGGAAGAGCGGGGGATGGGGATGGAGGTTTGGATGGGGGTGGGGTGGGGTGGGGGGTTAATTAAGGGCGGAAGTTTTGAAGACCACTGGAAAGTGATTTACTAAGGGCGGGAAGCCAGTTTTATGTTATTCAAAAGAAAGGGGAAACGATTACTATTCACGTAATATAACATGTAAGCATACACAGCACCTGTTCTTAGTCAATCAATCAATCAAAAACACTTTATTAATCCACATGGAAATTAAGTTGTGCAGTCACAGGCTCGTTGTAAAGGCTAGCATAAAATCATCATGCGCAGCATAATAAGAGATTAAAACTCGTCAAATAAGAATTCCCAATAGCTGACGATAGACTAACCCCCCCCCACCCCCCACCTCCGCACATACACATACCCACGTTAAGACAATAGGGTATTGCACAACAATATTTACAAATGAAAACATAACACCAAAAAAGGGTATATATATTACTAAAAAATGACATGCGCGCACGCACGCACGCACGCACACACACACACACACATCCACACACACACACACACACAGTGGTGGGATTCCTGTATCTTCGCCGGAAACTTGTCATGTCTTTTTTTTCTTTTTCTTTTTTTTGTAACGATTTTATTGTTTGTCTTTGGCATAACCTCAATGTTTGTTTCAGATAACTGCAGATTCTCTCTCTCTCATCTTTTCAAGCCTTGTGCATGCAGTTTGTGATTACATACAGCCAGCAAACCTGCTGCCCCGTTAAATGATAGTTGCGTGCGAGGATATGTGCACGCGCGCGCGCGCGTGCGTGCGTGCGTGCGTGTGTGTGTGTGTGCGTGTGCGTGCGTGCGTGTGCGTGTGTGTGCGTGTGTGTGTGAGAGAGAGACAGGCAGGCAGACAGACAGAGAGAGAGAGAGAGAGAGAATGCCCTTCGGACAAGGGGACACACACACGCACACACACACACACATACACAGAGGGAGAAAGAAAGAGAGAGGAATCCCCCCCCACACTCTCTCTCTATGAATAAGAAAAAAAGAATCAAGATGACTTTTGTAAACCTACAAAGTGTAGGCCTACATGAAAATATATGAGTTGAAAACATAATTATATCCAATTGATATGAGAAAAAAAATAGTGGCAAAAAGTCAAATTACAAAATCATGAAAAGAAGCAACATTGATCCAAATTTTGAACCTCTCAAGGATCTACAGATCTATTTTGCCCCCCCCCCCCCCATATATATATATATCTCTCTCTATATATATATATCAATTTTTTTCCCCAAAGTTTATGATTTCATCTTTGGATCCAACAATTCATATTAGCATCACAGGAAATCATCCCGTTACACGTTGTTCCAAACAGCATTGATACATCATTAACCCTTTCTCCGCCAAGCTCGCATTTATGCACAGGCGTGGTAGAGGACCCATGTCACTGAAAGGTGACCATTCATTGGTCTGTTATCCATGAATCTACTGCTCTTAATGTTCGGTGGTAGGACAGGCCATATTTTCTATACATCGCAGGAGGGGGAATCCCCAGCTATTCTTAGCCACTGTCTTTTCTGTGTTTATACCACAAGGGAATTTTGTACTCTAACTTGACTGGCGGTGAAAGGGTTAAAGAAAAGTAACCCGCTCCATTATTAACAACGTACACAAACAAATTCATGTCAATGCTGCTTAGCGCTACCGATTCAGCTGGCACACAGGAAAATAAACGGTGCTTTAAGAGCGAACCCAGACACTGTGTGTGATCCTATGGACCTTTCATTTACCTGTGTGTTTGTTCCTGTAGACTCTTCATTTGCCTTTTATTTACCTGTGTGTTTGTTCCTATAGACTCTTCATTTACCTGTGTGTTTGTTCCTGTAGACTCTTCATTTACCTGTGTGTTTGTTCCTGTAGACTCTTCATTTACCTGTGAGTTTGTTCCTGTAGACTCTTCAGTTGCCTTTTATTTACCTGTGTGTTTGTTCCTATAGACTCTTCATTTACCTGTGTGTTTGTTCCTATAGACTCTTCATTTACCTGTGTGTTTGTTCCTATGTACCGTTTATTTAACCTGTGTGTTTGTTCCTATGTACCTTTTATTTACCTGTGTGTTTGTTCCTATGTTCTTTTCATTTACCTGTGTGTTTATTCCTATGTACCTTTTACTTACCTGTGTGTTGTTCCTATGTACCTTTTATTTACCTGTGTGTTTATTCCTATGTACCTTTTACTTACCTGTGTGTTGTTCCTATGTACCTTTTATTCACCTGTGTGTTCGTTCCTATGTACCTTTTACTTACATGTGTGTTTGTTCCTATGTACCTTTCATTTACCTGTGTGTTTGCTCCTATGTACCTTTTACTTACCTGTGTGTTTGTTCCTATGAACCTTTTACTTACCTGTGTGTTTGTTCGTATGTACCTTTTATTTATCTGTGTGTTTGTTGCAATGGACATTTCATTTACCTGTGTGTTTTTTTTCCTATGGACATGTTATTTACCAGTGTGTGCGTTTACCTGTGTGTTTGTTCCTATGTACTTTGCATTTACCTGTGTGTTTGTTCCTATGTACTTTTCAATTACCTGTGTGTTTGTGAATCGGAAGCATAAGCAGCATCGAGTTGAAGTTGTGTACCTTATCACAGAGAGAGAGAGATAATTTTCTCTACTGTTAACCCTAGCGTCATTGTTCTTTCATGAAACTGATACATCTTCATTTTTTTAGTTAGTGTTCAAGGACAGATTTTTTCTTTTTATGTTTGTATTCCTCATGATTATCGCCTTTTGAAAGCGAAGTCTCCGATAACGAGAAAATTGTGGTAAAAAAAACATGGGGGATGGGGGTGGCGAGGGGGGGAGGGTGGGAGGGTTTCTATGTGTAGCGGTTCGGAAAACTGGTCTGGTTGCTCTCTCTCTCTCTCTCTCTCTCTCTCATTATCTCTCTTGGACAGGAGGTAGAGTGGCGAAAATCACTTTCATTGTGTGTGTGTGTGTGTGTGTGTGTGTGTGTGTGTGTGTGTGTGTTTGTATGCTTACCCCCCCCCCCCGTCCCCCCACACACACACACCTCCACTCCACCCCTGAAAAAAAAGAAGAAAAAAAAAACTGCTTAAAAACCAGTTCGGTTTTCCCGAAAAGCCACCACCCACTCCAGCTCTTCTCCAAATCTAAAAAAAAAAGACAGTGTCTCAGAGTACAGATGTGTGTGCGTTCCAAAACGTGACCAGTCGCACCCCCATCTATCTATCTATCTATATCTATTCCCCCGCTGCCCGGCTTGCACACTAGTCGAGTCATACCCCGACCATTAGTCAGGGTGGATGGATGGATGGAGAGAGAGAGAGAGAGAGAGGGGGGGGGGGGAGAGGGACCCTGCCTCTTTGCAACCCGACGCCAATATCAAATGTAACGTAACGAGCCTGTGTACGACGCTTATCACGATGGTTCCTCTGACTCGCTGCAATCCACCACCGCCTTCCCTACCCTCCCATTCCCACCCCTTCCCACCCCCCTCCTCCCCCCCCACGCCCCTGCCTGTCAAACAACAACAGCCCACGTTGTGTTGGATTTCGGTAGTAAGATGACAATCGGTTTATATACGCCCGCCTCGGCGAAACGCTGCTATATCACGTTTTTTTTGGGTTTTTTCCTTCCCGTGGGCTGGAATGCTCTGATAGGTTGAGACTGACTCCCTTCCCTGTCTTCTTGAATCCGGTATCGCTTTCTTTTCTACCATTCTCCCCCACGCCCACCCCCATTATCCCCTCCTTTCCCCACCCCCCTACCCCTGTGACAGTTATGGTAGACTGTGTAGCCTTTCATTGGTACAACAGTAAATTGATTGGAAGTGGGTAGGCCGATTGCGGGAGAGGCGGGGTAGGTGGGGGTGGGGTGGCGGTGTTGTACAAACTCTGTGGGATCGTAGGATAAGGATTATATCAGGAGAAGGGACGGGCATGGATATTAACTTCACTCTTTGCACTAAATGCCACCTGAGCTGGTCCTCTATAAAAAAGAAAAAGAAAAAAAAAGAAGAAAAAAAGAAAAAAACGCGGACTGCTAACTGGCAAGCTGGTAATGACTTTGACAGATGCCACTGCTGGTTTGCTATACAGCGTAATGTAATGTAGTGCAAGTTCAAATGATCATAATTTTGTTCCTATTCCCCCCCCCCCCCACCATAAAAAATAACAAACAAGACGAAAACAAACATGTGTTCATGTACGCACGGGCATAAACACAAACACACACACACGCACGCACACACACACACACACACACAGAGCATTAACATTTGAGATGAACAAGACAGAATGATGAGACTTGCTCCAGACACTCATAAACGTACAATGTTTTATCCCAGCATGCAGGACATATGGTGTCAATGAAAATACCGTGTTCCAGCAGCCATGTAACTTGGGAGAATAATGATGTTAGCAAACTCTTAGTTTTGGTTGATGCATTATTTCTTTCCCCTTTGCTGCTTATTCCGAATAAAAGATGCATCAATGTCATACCACGTTCGTTCTTTAGTTTAACGTCTTTTCACTGTAAGTGATATTAGACGACGGAAGGAAAAAAATCGAGTGGGAGGAGGGGGGGGGGGATTACTGTGTACGCATACGAGTAAGTGAAAGTGTGTGTGTGTGTGTGTGTGTGTGTGTGTGTGTGTGTGTGTGTGTGTGTGTGTGTGTGTGTGTGTGAAAATTACTGATTTAAGTTTTGTTTAAAAAATAGACAAAAAAAACAAACAAACCCATAACAATATATCATATTTCTAATGAAAAACTAACAACTATAACAGCGAACCAACTGGAATATTTAACAAGGAGTTGAAAAAGTCATACATTAGCAATGGACTGCTGAAGATCGTCAACACTGATCGTCATACCACGTGTCATCATGAAAGTAGCCTAACAACTGCCAGTTATATAAAAGTAATAATAATGATGATACTACTACTACTACTACTAAACAATACTGTACTGTGAGACAGCTTCAGGAAAGCATGGCGCCAACGTCTGGACATCGGGCATTCACAAAACTGCCCCTTCCAATCTCTGCGGCCTGCCTTCACCTCTACACTCCATCTCGCTCACCACAATTGGCCTCGGATCCACTCTGTTTACGCATACCCAGATTCAAACACTCGACTGTTGGCCGCCGTTCTTTCTCTGTTTCTGGACCTTGCGATTGGAATGAACTTCCTTTTTCGCTTCGTCAAGTCTCCACACTCAGCTCTTTCAAGTCTGGCCTTAAAACCCACCTCTTCCCAAAATAGCCTCCCTTGCCTGCCCTTCCTTGTCTTTAGTTTCTACAGTTTTAGAGTTATGCATGCGTGTGAATGACTGGTGCGAAAGCACTTTGATTTGTCTCTGCACAAGATCCAGCGCTATATAAATACCATTATTATTATTATAAGACGAAAAGGACGGCATCCATGAGCTGGACAGAGCGGCACAGGTCACAATCTTCAGACTGCGAACGGGACACTGTCAGCTCCTCTCCCACCTCTACCGTCTGAAGATATCAAATACTGACCAGTGCCCTTGTGGCACAGGCCCACAGACCCCCTCCCATATCCTGCAGTCCTGCCCCACCTTCGACGCTCTGAGACGCCAGGCATGGCCCAGCCCTGTGGAGATCCAGGAGAAACTGTGGGGACCGGCGGGGTCCCTGCGACGGACCGCGGACTTCGCTGTCCTGACCGGACTGAAAATCTAGCGTGGCCAGGGAACGCGGAAGAAGAAGAAGAAGAAGTAGTTATAAATACTGCCATCACAACTGGTTGTTAAGACAAGTAGTAAGATCTGGGGAAATTGTACATAAATGCACTTAAAATCTTAAAACTCCTTTCTATTTTAGTATTGGAGCATAACAAAAAGGAGGCTGAATGAGTGAAAATCGCCTGGCTATCATCCATCTTCACCTTTGAACCCACGCGTATTTGGGTCTGTCTTTATCTTTCTCAGAATACGATGATGTTGGGTTCCATTATCATATTCCACTTTCTGTCAGTTTTCAGTTTCTCAAGAAGGCGTTATTCGGACAAACCATAGACGCCAAACCACATCCACCAGACAGATGCCTGCGACCAGCACAATAACTGAATGCCTTTGTCAGGCTTTGAGTGCATGCATATATATATATATATATCTATATCTATCTATCTATCTATCTATCTATATATATATATATATATATTTCTGTACTTGTCAGAGTGGATTTTTTTCAACAGACGTTTGCAGAGGACAATATATATGTTGCCATGGGTTCTTTTCCAGTGCACCATATGCGTGCTGCACACGGGACCTCAGTTTATCGTCTCATCCGAATGACTGATTTCTCAGTTTGACTTTCCAGTCAAACTTGGGGATATAGGGCAAGACGAGGATTCAAATCCAGAACCCCATGAACACTGTACTGGCAGATAAAGTGTTCTGACTTCTTCTTCTTCGTTCGTGGGCTGCAACTCCCACGTTCACTCGTATGCACACGAGTGGGCTTTTACGTGTATGACCGTTTTTACCCCGCCTTGTAGGCAGCCATACTCCGCTTTCGGGGGCGTGCATGCTGGGTATGTTCTTGTTTCCATAACCCACCGAACGCTGACATGGATTACAGGATCTTTAACGTGCGTATTTGATCTTATGCTTGCGCATACACACGAAGGGGGTTCAGGCACCAACAGGTCTGCACATATGCTGACCTGGGAGATAGGAAAAATCTCCACCCTTTACCCACTAGGTGCACCGAGATTCGAACCCAGGACCCTTTGTCTGTAGTAACAGAATGATGGTTACATCCATAGGCACTGGTAAACTTGCTGTATTTCTCGATTCAAGCGTCTACCATAAAGGATTTTAAAAACAAAATTTATGGGTTTAGTGTGGAACAGACGGGGATGTTAAAAAACGTTCGAAAAAAAAAATCTATAAAGAGAGGGATGGGGTTGGGGTGGAGTGGAAGTGGAAGTTCCATGATCATGGATAACATTTTTGTTGTTGTTTTTTTGTTTCGAAAATAACGAATACCACGTATTTCTGAACTGAATAAGAAATGCTTTTCACGTTGTGATGGTTGCATCTCCCCGACCTCTTTATTTATTTCAAAAGTCTTGTTTGTACAATATTATCAAACGTCTATCAATTTTCAAATCTTTGCACACTTGGTAACAATGTATCACTACAATGAACTGAACATCCTGATTGCAGGACTGTACCTAACTTTCAGAATGCTAATTACATCACCGAAAGCCAACAGAAGGACATCTTGGGGGTCTCAAAGTGTGAAGCACAAATTACAATTTAAACAGTTCAGAATACCTAAGCGACAAAATAATCGAGGGGGAGGGAATACGAGGAAATGGGAGTCGGTCTGATTGGCTGAGCAGACAATTCGAAGGAGTAAATAAAGGATATCTTACCACCACATATTTGCAGGTAAAACGCGAGAAAACGTTAAGGCTTTCTTGCTAATATATCTCAAAGCTCTTGCAGTCATTTTTACCTTTAGATACATGTTTTTGTTGTTGTTGTTGTTGTTGTTGTTGCTGATTTCACAATGCCAGTGATAGTGTGGAAAGTGCACGCACACAAACATATGAAGCAAGGGGAAAAACAATCAGCACTGGCGCTGATGCGCGCGCGCGCGCACACACACACACACACACACACACACAACCAGAAACACAACACACGTGGAGAGCAAAGACAACACGATGGCGAAACAAGTGAGAGGGTCACCTGCAAGTCACCCCGTGTTCAGCTGGTGCTCTGAAAAGCCGGCGATAAGAGTATCGGTGTCTCTGGCCACATTCCCGACACCATTAGACCCAGCCGTGCCTGTGCAACACACCCGTGTACAGTTGCAGGCGAAAAAACGTCTCCCTGCTTTTACTGGCATCGTTCAAGAGGCAGAACAAGAAACAACAACAACAACGAAAAACTTCTTGTCGTTATCGTGTAGAAGCACACGTTGTGCTCAAAGCAAACTCGTTGAGTGTTTAGAAAGACATGTTTCATGCTGATATTCTCCTTTATTGCCCTTTTTCATTATTTCTCTTTTTGTTTTATATTGGTGCACATATGTTGAATGAATGAGGGTGTGTGTGTGTGTGTGTGTGTGTGTGTGTGTGTGTGCGTGTGTGTGTGTGTGTGTGTGTGCGTGCGTGTGCACGCACATTCAGTGTCATTTTCTTGTTCTTTATGGTAACAAAAAAACAATTCTTTTTATTTATTTGTCCTTTATGTTAACAGAAAAAAAATTCTGTCTTTTCATGTCCTTGTTGTTTACTTGAAGAACATTTTTGTTCTTTTCTGATTTTGATGGTTAAAGAATGGACATTCTTAAAATGTTCTTGAAGTTGATGTTTACAAAATGGACCAACTGTATCATTTCCTTGTCTATGGTATTTACAGAAAAAAAGGCAATCCAATATGCTATTGTCTCCAATGTTTAGAAGAAGGACTCGCTGTTGTTATTGTTTTGAACTTGATTTTACAGGAAGAATTTTTGATTTATGTTACATAATCGTCTGAGCCAGTTCAGAGACATCGCCCCTCTGTGCCATTCGTTCCGAGTCCTCCGTACACAACCACACCCATGTTCGTCTGATGTTTACAAAGCTTTTGGTGATGAATATTTGCAACAATAATGTTTAAAAACTAGTTGCACAACGTATCTGATTTCAACGTATTCATGATTCTTTCCTGGTGATGACGTATTTTGCCTATTTGAATATGTGTTGTGCCAGCTGAAGAGAAAGACAGAAGAAGACGAGATTAATAATGACCATGATATAAGACGAAAATAATGACAATTATCAATTTCAATAATCTTTCGCATGTCTTTAGTCTACATACAATACTCTCTGCCCCCCCCCCCCTCTCCCCCTCTCTCTCTCTCTCGCTCTCACTCTCACAGACAGAGAGACAGACACACACACATACTTGTCCACTCACACATACATGCGACAATGAAAAATAAAAAGGGTAATAAAAGAGAATATCAGCGTGAAACATTTCTCTCCAAACACTCCAACAACTTTCCCTAGCGCATCCTGTGTGCTTTCAGACGATAACGACAAAGAGATCCTTATTTTTTTTTTGTGCCTCTTCAACGATGCCAGTAAAAGCAGGGAGACGTTTTTTCGCCTGCAACTGTACACGGGTGTGTTGCACAGACGCGGCTGGGTCTAATGGTGTCGGGAATGTGGCCAGAGACACCGATACTCTTATCGCCAGCTTTTCAGAGCACCAGCTGAACACGGGTGACTTGCAGGTGACCCTCTCACTTGTTTCACCATCGTGTTGTCTTTGCTCTCCACGTGTGTTGTGTTTCTGGTTGTGTGTGTGTGTGTGTGTGTGTGTGTGTGTGTGTGCATGCGTGCATGCATGTGTGTGTATGTGTGTGTGGGGGTGGGGTGGGGTGTGGGGTTGTGTGCGTGTGTGCATCAGCGCCGAAGCAAGATTGTTGTTCCACCCTCGCTTTTGTATGTTTGTGTGCGTGCGCTTTCCACAAGATCTCTGGCATGGTGAAACCAGCGAAAACCTTGTATCTGAAGGTAAAAGCGATTTTGAGAGCTATGCGGTATGTTTGTGAGGAAGTCTTAGGTTGTCGCGAGTGTTACCGCAAATCTGTTGTGGGGAAAACTTTTATCTGCCTCATCCATCTGCAGCAACCTAGCCCCCTCCTCCCCCGTTTCCTCCTCCTCCTCCACTACTTTTTCAGTCTCTTGGATATGTGAAGACTCTGCTCTTTCTATTTGCTATCAATGGTCAGTTGGTAGTGTTACTTATTGTCAAGCGAACGCGAGGTTCAGGTCCACTTGAAGATCAGCATGAGTGTGCGAAGATTTCTGCTCTGTAAACTACATGCAACACATACAAAAACACAACTATAGAATATGCAGGGGAAGGGTGGAGTGGGTGGACGTCAAGAAATGACAATAGACTACTGTCAACTATTGACTACAGCCTTTATCAAACACAGTGTAAGAGCGGAAACGTTCAACATGTCAACAAAAACCTTCAGCCTGATAATACCTATTTTCTTTCGTTTTTTAATGGTCTTCAGGAATACACGGTATCTTCAATTGACCCCACATGGTCTGTTTGTTGGTATAAAGCTTTGAAACCTGCTGATGTTCTGAATATTTGTCATCGTTGTTGGTTTCGTTTCTTATAAATCTTGATTTTTGTTTTTTTGACGGGGGGTGTGTGTATATAAACTGAGGCACAAAATTATAAACATATTAGGATCCGAGATTGCCTCAGACATGTTTCTTTTTTAACAAACCAGCTGTGGCATCCGTTTATACCACTGCCAGTTCACGTTATCAGTCATGCTTTTTTTTTTTCCTCATCTTTTTTCCCCCCTCCCTCTTCTTTTAATAGGTGACAAACTCACGCAGCATGAAGGGCAGGGGTGAAGTTAATATCCCTGTACCCTCCTTCCCCTGATAAGCCTTATCCCACGATCCATAGAAGTTTGGGTGACGCCCCCCCCCCTCCCCGCCCCCCCACACTCTTCCTCTCCATTTCTTGCTCCAACATCCACACTCCTCTATCGTTCGCAACCCTCCTCTCTCCCTCCTCTCCTTCCCCCAATCAGTTTACTGTTAGTTTTGTACCAATGAAAGGCTACTGTCTACCATAACTGTCACAGATCCTGGTGGGGGTGGGAAATGGTGGCAAAAAGAAAGCGATACCGGATTCAAGTAAACTGGGGGAGGGAGGGAGGAGGTAGGGGTAGTCAACCTATCAGAGCATTCCAGCCCACGGGGGCCTAAAAAACGCGATATAGCAGCGCTTCGCCGAGGCGGGCGTAACTGATTGTCATCTTACTACCGAAATCCTACACAACGTGGGCTGTTGTTGTTTGACAGGAGGTGGGTGAGACGAGAGCGGAGAAGGGGGAGGGGTGTGTGTGTGTGTGTGTGTGTGGGGGGGGGGGGGGGGGGGGGGGGGGGGGGGTGGTGAGTTGGGGGGGAAGAAGGAGTCGAGGGTGGGTGGTGGTTTGGGGAGAAAGGATGCCAGGGAGGCAGAGAGACGGAACCATCTAGATAAAGTGCCCGTACACAGGCTCGTTACGTTACAGTTGATATTGGTGTCAGGTTGCAGAGGCGACAGCTCCCACCCCTGTCTCTCAGCCTGGAGGTATGTGTGTGTATATGTGTGTGTGTGTGTGTGTGTGTGTGCGCGCGCGCGCATCAAGCAAGCAGCCCCGGGTGTGAGATGGAGGCGTGACTAGTCACGTTTATTTAGCCACGCACTGATTTTGCTCACAGACTCTTGTCTGACAGGTCATGCCTAAAATCTTTTTTTTTTTTTTTTTTTTCTGCCCCATCATCTGCACCGTTTCAGTGGCATTACTCCCACGCCGCTCATTTAGATTCCCCCATACACGGCCACACCCGGGTTCGTCCGTCACAGTTCCAGCGTCGGCAGTCCGCAGGGGACCATCGATGTGAGGTCGCCAGGAGGCCACACACCAGAGGAGACCCTGCACTGCTGCTGAGTCATTTCGGTGGTGTTCAGTGGTGCCTGTTCTGATTTAACGTACTTAGGACACCACCTACAAAGGACCCTACTAACGACAATAATGGCTTAGTCGCGGAGCCAGACTGAGTGAGCGTCCACTCCCCCAGAGTGGAGACCGGCACCACGTCCCTCAAACAACAGCACCGCATGATTCGATTCCCGGTGAGTTCAGGGTAGGGAGGTTTTTTCTCCATCTCCCAGGTCAACAAATGTGCACACATTCAAGTGCATGATATTAACTTCACGTCCTTGCCCGTCATGCTGCGTGAATTTGTCACCTATTAACTCACTCAGTACGGACAGTCCTCTCTTCTCCTCTACACAGACCCCTCGGATGTCCAGTGGGTGTTTGAATGACTCAACCTTTAGCTTCTGTCGGCAGAATTGTGGTATTCTTTGTCAACATTCACCTCTTCAGTATAAGAGCCTTCCGCTTGCAATATTTTGGTGATGGTAATTGGGGTGAAACGCTGTTAGCGTCGTCTCTTTCGCCGTTGGTATGGAGAGAGTTAAAAGGAGAGAGAGAGAGAGAGAGAGAGAGAGAGAGAGAGAGAGTGTGCGTGCGTGCATATGTGTGTGTGTGTGTGTGTGTGTGTGTGTGTGTGTGTGTGTGTGTGTGTGTGTGTGTGTTCAGTGCGTGCATGTGTGAGTATGCACAAGTTTTGATTTTGATATGCACTTGTATGTATCCTATTTTCTACTGAATCTGTGTTTGTGTATGATTTTCGATTTATGTTCGTACCTTGTTATGTATTATCCCCCCCGCCCCCCACCCCCGCCCAATATTCCTTGTGACCCTGGTACACTTGGTAACAGAGACATATTCTATTTTATTCTATCCCTTCGTGCGTATACACCTGAAGAAGTTCCAATGTACACATTAACTCTCTCCATACGAACGGCGAAAGAGACGACCTTAACAGTGTTTCATCCCAATTACCATCATCAAAATATTGCAAGCGGAACGCTCTTATCCTGAAGAGGTGAATGTTGACAAAAGAATACCACAGTTCTGACGACGGAAGCTAAAGGTTGGGTCATTCAGACACCCACTGGACATCCGAGGGGTCTGTGTAGAGGCCAGAAGAGAGGACTGGCCGTACTGAGTGAGTTAAAGATGCTGTTATTCGCGACAGCGTTGGGAGGGTTATGAAAATAAGAATACACCTGGCATGCACATCCCCGAAAATGGGGTATGGATGCCTACATGGCGGGGCAATTAACAAAGGGTCATACACGTAAAAAAATACGTGTGTGTGTGTGTGTGTGTGTGTGTGTGTGTGTGTGTGTGTGTGTGTTTGCGTGTGCGTGTGTGTGTGTGTGTGCGTGGAGGAAGAGGAATTTTGTTTAATGTCCCGTCACACATATCGGTGATGGAAGACATTTTGTTCAAGTATTTATGAATACATTTGAGTATTATCGGTTAGAAGGGGTGGGAGATGTGAATGAATGGAGGGTTGGGGGAAACTGGGCAAATGTGTGTGTGTGTGTGTGTGTGTGTGTGTGTGTGTGTGTGTGTGTGTGTGTGTGTGTGTGTGTGTGTGAGATTGAAACCTCTCTGAATGACACAGGAAACGCATTATGAGAGCCGGAAGGCAGCCGTCAGTCGGCTCTACCTAGCTGGGCAGCCTGTTGTGCAAATGATTCCAAGCTTGTAAAGCGCTTAGAGCTTGGTCTCTGACAGGCGATTATATATATATATATATATATATATATATATATATATATATATATATATATATATATATATATATGCATTTGTATTTCTTTTTATCACAACAGATTTCTCTGTGTGAAATTCGGGCTGCTCTCCCCAGGGAGAACGCGTCGCTACACTACAGCGCCACCCCCTCCCCCTCCCCCCTTTTTTTAAAATATTTTTTTCCTGCGTGCAGTTTTATTTGTTTTTCCTATCGAAGTGGATTTTTCTACAGAATTCTGCCAGGAACAACCCTTTTGCTGCCGTGGGTTAGTTTACGTGCGCTAAGTACATGCTAGCACACGGGACCTCGGTTTATCGTCTCATCCGAATGACCAGAGTCCAAGACCACCACTCAAGGTCTAGTGGAGGGGGAGAAAATATCGGCGGCTGAGCCGTGATTCGACGGAACCAACGCGATCAGATTCTCTCACTTCCTAGGCGGAGGCGTTACCTCTAGGCCATCACTCAGAGGGTGAAGAGAAAGACGTGGTGAGTGAAAAAAAAAAAATCAGGATCGAAGGATGATAAACCAAAAAATACCCTGCAACTACTGAAAGATGTCAGTGTTTGTGGGTTCTGAGTGTGAATGACGCTGGCTGAATTTGGACGGCTCAGAACAGAGGTAGCCCTTTTACGGATTTTTAGTGTTTGAACCCCCTTTTGTGTGTATACGCATGCACAAGATCAAACACGCACATTAATAAAGATCCCGTAATCCATGTACAAGAACATACCCAGCATGCACCCCCCCCCCCTTTCTCTACCTGAAAACGGAGTATGACTGCCCACAAGGCCGAGGTTAAAACGGTCATACACGAAGAAGCCCACTCCTGTACACAGGACACGTTGTCCGCATGACAGACAGCAGGATCCCGAAGATGCTCTTGTATGGCCAGCTGAAGGAAAGCCACCGCGAACTTGGAAGACCCTGCAAGCGCTTCAAGGACACCTTGGAGACAAACCTCAAAGCCTGTGACGTAGACATCGCTTCCTGGGAAACTGATGCCCTTGACCGCTCTCGCTGGAGGATGCTGTGCTCTAGTGGCGTAAAGACGTTTGAAAACAAGAGAACGCTGGCCATTAAGGAGAAGCATGAGCGAAGGAAGCAGGGCTCAACTTCTGGAGGCGTTTTCCCTTGCAAGACATGTGGGAAGTGCTGCGCATCCAGAATCGGCCTCTTCTCCCATATGAGGACACACACCGACAGATAAGCCTGCCTGCCTACTCATCCATCGGTCCGACGGGAGACTCCATTACACGCAGAAGCCCACTCCTGTACACGAGTAAACGTGGAAGTCGCAGCCCACGAACGAAGAAGAAGAAGAAGAAGATGAACACACAGATCCGAAGACCACACAGTAACAAACCACACAAACCCCCACACAACCCCTCACCTCCCCCCCCAAAGAGCAAACTCACAAGCTGTATGCCCTAAACCACAGTCACCACTACAGAGCACCTCACTACGTGACCAACACCTCCAGCACCCAGACTTGCCTCCCCTCTTTATTGCACCCCCTCACCCCACCCCCACACACATTCCCTCCACCCCGTCTAGATGGCAGGGGCGGGCAAGTGTAAGACCCGCCATCCACTAATACCCTTCATTACCTCCCTGCAGCCTTGTATCGAATTCGGGACGGCCTGCCCGATCCCTTTCTTTGCAGGGAGGGGGGGGAGGGAGCGAGGCGGGCTTGGCGAGGAGGACCTTCTCAGTTTCAAGGCCTGTGTGTCCTGGTGTCACCCCAAACGACCCTTGGATGAAGCGGGGGACGTGACAGGACGGCCCGGGACCTGACTTAGCGGGAGAGGGGGGTGGGGGGTGGGGGGTGGGGGCACGGCTCTGCCCCTGCCCACCCCCAACCCCCAAGGGAAGGGGAGCGAGGCGCGCGGGGGTCTGTCTATTAGCCGGCCTTGTTGACAAATAGACGGCGCAAGGAAATGAGCTTTCCGTTCTGACAGGTACACCACGCACCGGTTTTTTTTAAATTTTTTTTTCCTCCTTATTCTTATTCCCCCAACCCCGCTACCCCCGTTTCCTCACCCCCCCCCCTAACCCCCGCCCCCATCCTTCGCTTCTGCTTTCCAGTTGTTGTTTTTTTCATCCTAAGGCTACGTTCACACTAAGCCAGTCACTGACATCAAATGCGCACGTTAAAGATTCTGTGTAATCCACGTCAGCGTTCGATGGGTTATGGAAACAAGAACATACCCAGCATACACCCACGCACCCCCCTCCCGGAAAAAGAGTATGGCTGCCTACATGGCGGGGTATAAAAACAGTCATACACGTAAAAGCCCACTCGTGTATATACAAGTGAACGTGGGAGTTGCAGCCCACGAACGAAGAAGAAGAAGAAGGAGGAGGAGGAGGAGAAGGAGAAGAAGAAGAAGAAGAAGAAGGAGAAGGAGAAGGAGGAGGAGAAGCTGACAGCAAGTCTGCCGTCAGCCTGATACAGCAACACAAGTCATTCAGCCAGACTGCTGCCTGTTGCCGTCAACTGGAAACAAAAACTACGTACGACGCTCTTCGGATGGAGTGAACGAATATTATTACTGGGATTCACGCTGCGAGTGTCACACGAAGAGTACCCTCCCTCGGACCAGTCATCCGTTTCATTTGTGTGCACACAATTTACGTATTTATTTATTCATTTTCTTTAATTATTATTATTATTAAAATTTTATTTATTTATTTATTTATTTTTGATTTTTGTTATTTTTTACTTTATTTATTTTATTTCAATATTATCATTATTATTTATTTCTATTTTTTATTTGTTTTTGTTTTTTTGTTTTTTTTTACTCAAGGCCTGACTAAGCGCGTTGGGCAGGCATCCGCTTGGCAGATGTGGTGTAGCGTATATAGATTTGACCGATCGCAATGACGCCCCTTTGAGCTACTGATACTGATACGTGCACACACACACACACACACACACACACACACACACAGATACACACACTCACACACACAGACACGCAGACACACACACACACACAAAACTGGCTGTTGTTGGCTGGAGATGGCTGGTGACCAGTGTGAACACTTAACCGCTGGAGCACATGCAATGACGGAAAAGCACACAAAAAAACAAAAAACAAAAACAAAAAAACAAACAAAAAAACAAGAGAGGCAAGGCCTTCAAGATTCACTTGTAATACATTAAGTGCCCTAGCATTAAATACAGAGTAATTTCCCTTTTTTACTATCTGCACCAAAACGTTTGCAAAATAAATAAAAATTCCATGCTTAGCAAAATAAGTTCCTGTTTGAACAATAAATGATAATAATGACTCCTCTTGTTGTTGTGTCAGAATAAGAGGTCAGAGTGCCAAGTTTAGAGAATACAAAAAATATAAGTATAACAGTAAATGCAGTTTGCATATAATTAGGCTTATTTTTAAATTTTTTGTGCCCATCCCAGAGGTGCAATATTGTTTTAAACAAGATGACTGGAAAGAACTGAATTTTTCCTATTTTTATGCCAAATTTGGTGTCAACTGACAAAGTATTTGCAGAGAAAATGTCAATGTTAAAGTTTACCACGGACACACAGACACACGGACACACTCGCACACACACAGACACACACACAGACAACCGAACACCGGGTTAAAACATAGACTCACTTTGTTTACACAAGTGAGTCAAAAATGACGTGCGCACACTTCTCGACCAGGATGCTGTCAGCAACCGGCTGGGTTGGGTTTTACTGAGTTGTGTTGTGTGTGAACGCAGCCTTAGATCCTCTCCCCTCCTCTTCCTCCTCTCTCTCTCTCTCTCTCTCCTCCCCCACCCCCACACCCCCGTCCACCCCATCCCTGTATCCTCTCTCTCCTCACCAGCCTTTTCTACTTCTGGCTTTTTTTTTTTTCGCCTATCCTCTTTTCCTCCACCCCCGCAAAGAAACGTAAGGTGGCCGTGGTGGAGGCGACATAAGAAGAAGGTGCGACTGTGATCGATAACGATGTTGTTTATGTGTGTGTGTGTTGTGTGTGTGTGTGTGTGTGTGTGTGTGTGTGTTGGAGGTGGTGTGGGGGTGGGGGTGTGGGGGTGGGGGGGGGGGGGCGGGTCTGGGTAAGTGCGAAAGAAAAGAGAGGGAACCGATGTCTTTCACGTACGTCACCGCTTATTCACTTGCAGACTGGGGGGGAAAAAAAAGTCCCAGCTAGTCTTAGGCTCACGTTTAAAACAAGGAAACAAACAAACAAAAAAAAAAAAGAAAAAAAAAAGAGGAAAGTTTAATACTGTACAAAAGCAGCTAATCTAGTAGCTAATATTATCAGAGGTACCTTGGTCTGAAAATGTTCACATTTGAGAGAGAGTGATTCTGACTGAAATCAAGATCATTCCGTGGATCTAGACGAAGGAGTTTGGATAATAATGATGAAAAAAAAAGAAGAAAAAAAAAGAAAAAAAGATAACCCCCCGCCCCCCAAAAAAAAACCCCGCACACAAAAAAACAAACAATAATAATGATGATCATAATAATAACAACAACAATAATGGTGATGACGACAACAACAACAACAACAACAGCAATAATAATAATAATATTATGATGATGATAATAATAATAATGATAGTAATAATAAAAATTACCACCACCACCACCACCACCACAACAATAATAATAATTATAATAATAAGAATAAGATGATGATGAAGATGATGATGATAATAATAATGATAGTAATAATAATATTTACCACCATCACCACCACAACAACAATAATAATGATAATAATAATAAGATGATGATGCTATTAATAATAATGATAGTAATAATAATAATTACCACCACCACCACCACCACCACCACAATAATAATAATAATAATAATAATAATAATAATAATAATAATAATAATAATAATAATAATAATATAATAATAATAATAATAATAATAATAATAATAATAATAATAAGAAGAAGAAGAAGAAGAAGAAGAAGAAGATGATGATAATAATAATAATGATAGTAATGATAATAATTACCACCACCACCACCACAACAATAATAATAATCATAATAAAAAGATGATGATGATAATAATAATAATGATAGTAATAATAATAATTACCACCACCACCACCACCACCACCACTACAATAATAATAATAATAATAATGATAATAAATGATATCATATTGTGCTCCATGTTGTCGGCCGCAGAAACGGAACGGACGCGTCATAACTAAGACAGCAAGGTAAGTAGTAACGTCACCCGGACAGCCCTTCAGTGGGACACCAGCAGAAGGCAGAGTCCACAGAAAAAAAGGCCGAAGAACAGTGGGACGCCAGCAGAAGGCAGAGTCCACAGAAAAAAAGGCCGAAGAACAGTGGGACGCCAGCAGAAGGCAGAGTCCACAGAAAAAAAGGCCGAAAGAACAGTGGGACACCAGCAGAAGGCAGAGTCCACAGAAAAAAAGGCCGAAGAACAGTGGGACACCAGCAGAAGGCAGAGTCCACAGAAACAAAAAAGGCCGAAAGAACAGTGGGACACCAGCAGAAGGCAGAGTCCACAGAAAAAAAGGCCGAAGAACAGTGGGACACCAGCAGAAGGCAGAGTCCACAGAAAAAAAAGGCCGAAAGAACAGTGGGACACCAGCAGAAGGCAGAGTCCACAGATAAAAAGGCCGAAAGAACAGTGGGACACCAGCAGAAGGCAGAGTCCACAGAAACAAAAAAGGCCGAAGAACAGTGGGACACCAGCAGAAGGCAGAGTCCACAGAAAAAAAGGCCGAAAGAACAGTGGGACACCAGCAGAAGGCAGAGTCCACAGAAAAAAAAGGCCGAAAGAACAGTGGGACACCAGCAGAAGGCAGAGTCCACAGAAACGAGAAAAAAAGGCCGAAAGAACAGTGGGACACCAGCAGAAGGCAGAGTCCACAGAAAGAAAAAAAAGGCCGAAAGAACAGTGGGACACCAGCAGAAGGCAGAGTCCACAGAAACAAAAAAGGCCGAAAGAACAGTGGGACACCAGCAGAAGGCAGAGTCCACAGAAAAAAAGGCCGAAAGAACAGTGGGACACCAGCAGAAGGGAGAGTCCACAGAAAAAAAGGCCGAAAGAACAGTGGGACACCAGCAGAAGGCAGAGTCCACAGAAAAAAAAGGCCGAAAGAACAGTGGGACACCAGCAGAAGGCAGAGTCCACACAAAAAAAGGCCGAAAAACAGTGGGACGCCAGCAGAAGGCAGAGTCCACAGAAAAGAAACAAAAGGCCGAAAGAACAGTGGGACACCAGCAGAAGGCAGAGTCCACACAAAAAAAGGCCGAAGAACAGTGGGACGCCAGCAGAAGGCAGAGTCCACAGAAAAAAAGGCCGAAAGAACAGTGGGACACCAGCAGAAGGCAGAGTCCACAGAAAAAAAAGGCCGAAAGAACAGTGGGACGCCAGCAGAAGGCAGAGTCCACAGAAAAGAAAAAAAAGGCCGAAAGAACAGTGGGACACCAGCAGAAGGGAGAGTCCACAGAAAAAAAGGCCGAAAGAACAGTGGGACACCAGCAGAAGGCAGAGTCCACAGAAAAAAAAGGCCGAAAGAACAGTGGGACACCAGCAGAAGGCAGAGTCCAAACAAAAAAAGGCCGAAAAACAGTGGGACGCCAGCAGAAGGCAGAGTCCACAGAAAAGAAACAAAAGGCCGAAAGAACAGTGGGACACCAGCAGAAGGCAGAGTCCACACAAAAAAAGGCCGAAGAACAGTGGGACGCCAGCAGAAGGCAGAGTCCACAGAAAAAAAGGCCGAAAGAACAGTGGGACACCAGCAGAAGGCAGAGTCCACAGAAAAAAAAGGCCGAAAGAACAGTGGGACGCCAGCAGAAGGCAGAGTCCACAGAAAAGAAAAAAAAGGCTGAAAGAACAGTGGGACACCAGCAGAAGGCAGAGTCCACAGAAACAAAAAAGGCCGAAAGAACAGTGGGACACCAGCAGAAGGCAGAGTCCACAGAAAAAAAAGGCCGAAAGAACAGTGGGACACCAGCAGAAGGGAGAGTCCACAGAAAAAAAGGCCGAAAGAACAGTGGGACACCAGCAGAAGGCAGAGTCCACAGAAAAAAAAGGCCGAAAGAACAGTGGGACACCAGCAGAAGGGAGAGTCCACACAAAAAAAGGCCGAAGAACAGTGGGACGCCAGCAGAAGGCAGAGTCCACAGAAAAGAAAAAAAAGGCCAAAAGAACAGTGGGACACCAGCAGAAGGCAGAGTCCACAGAAAAAAAGGCCGAAAGAACAGTGGGACACCAGCAGAAGGCAGAGTCCACAGAAAAAAAGGCCGAAGAACAGTGGGACGCCAGCAGAAGGCAGAGTCCACAGAAAAAAAGGCCGAAAGAACAGTGGGACACCAGCAGAAGGCAGAGTCCACAGAAAAAAAGGCCGAAGAACAGTGGGACACCAGCAGAAGGCAGAGTCCACAGAAACAAAAAAGGCCGAAAGAACAGTGGGACACCAGCAGAAGGCAGAGTCCACAGAAAAAAAGGCCGAAGAACAGTGGGACACCAGCAGAAGGCAGAGTCCACAGAAAAAAAGGCCGAAAGAACAGTGGGACACCAGCAGAAGGCAGAGTCCACAGATAAAAAGGCCGAAAGAACAGTGGGACACCAGCAGAAGGCAGAGTCCACAGAAACAAAAAAGGCCGAAGAACAGTGGGACACCAGCAGAAGGCAGAGTCCACAGAAAAAAAGGCCGAAAGAACAGTGGGACACCAGCAGAAGGCAGAGTCCACAGAAAAAAAAGGCCGAAAGAACAGTGGGACACCAGCAGAAGGCAGAGTCCACAGAAACGAGAAAAAAAGGCCGAAAGAACAGTGGGACACCAGCAGAAGGCAGAGTCCACAGAAAGAAAAAAAAGGCCGAAAGAACAGTGGGACACCAGCAGAAGGCAGAGTCCACAGAAACAAAAAAGGCCGAAAGAACAGTGGGACACCAGCAGAAGGCAGAGTCCACAGAAAAAAAGGCCGAAAGAACAGTGGGACACCAGCAGAAGGGAGAGTCCACAGAAAAAAAGGCCGAAAGAACAGTGGGACACCAGCAGAAGGCAGAGTCCACAGAAAAAAAAGGCCGAAAGAACAGTGGGACACCAGCAGAAGGCAGAGTCCACACAAAAAAAGGCCGAAAAACAGTGGGACGCCAGCAGAAGGCAGAGTCCACAGAAAAGAAACAAAAGGCCGAAAGAACAGTGGGACACCAGCAGAAGGCAGAGTCCACACAAAAAAAGGCCGAAGAACAGTGGGACGCCAGCAGAAGGCAGAGTCCACAGAAAAAAAGGCCGAAAGAACAGTGGGACACCAGCAGAAGGCAGAGTCCACAGAAAAAAAAAGGCCGAAAGAACAGTGGGACACCAGCAGAAGGCAGAGTCCACAGAAAAAAAGGCCGAAAGAACAGTGGGACACCAGCAGAAGGCAGAGTCCACAGAAACAAAAAAGGCCGAAGAACAGTGGGACACCAGCAGAAGGCAGAGTCCACAGAAAAAAAAGGCCGAAAGAACAGTGGGACACCAGCAGAAGGCAGAGTCCACAGAAACAAAAGGCCGAAAGAACAGTGGGACACCAGCAGAAGGCAGAGTCCACAGAAAAAAAAAGGCCGAAAGAACAGTGGGACACCAGCAGAAGGCAGAGTCCACAGAAAAGAAAAAAAAAAGGCCGAAAGAACACCTTGCACAGAACAGTCAAAAAAAAGCTGGAGAACTCAAGACACTAGAAGCACACCTGGGGTGGGTGTGCCATTCACAGAGACTGGCCCCCCCAAAAAAAAAACCAGACATGCATTTCGGGACACCCGAAAACGGAGTATGGCTGCCTACATGGCGGGGGTAAAAAAACACACAACCCCCCCAAAAAAACAACAACAACAAAACAACCGGTCATACACGTAAAAAGCCCACTCGTGTTCATACATACGAAGTGAACGTGGGAGTTGCAGCCCACGAACGAAGTAGCAAGAAGGATGGAAGGAAGACAACCGTTTCGTACTTTATTTAACTCTCTCCATACGAACGGCGAAAGAGACGACGTTAACAGCGTTTCTCCCCAATTACCACCATCAAAATATTACAAGCGGAAGGCTCTTACACTGAAGAGGTGAATGTTAACAAAAGAACACCACAATTCTGACGACGGAAGCTAAAGGTTGGGTCATTCAGACACCCACTGGACATCCGAGGGGTCTGTGTAGAGGAGAAGAGAGGACTGGCCGTACTGAGTGAGTTAAAACCCCAACAAATGTCAAGGAAAAAACCCCAACAAAACAACAACAACAACAACAAAACCCCATCGAAATCTGACCACGCGAACTGTAGGTCAGAATCGAAGAGAATACGGTGGGTTTTTTTTTGTTTGTTTGTTTTTGACACTCTTCGCGGTATCCACATGACTTATCAGTGATTTTCAGCAATTTCTTACACACACACACACACACAAGGGACCCCCGCCCCCCCCTTCCTCTCCGCCCCCATCCCTACCCCCACTTCGCGAACACAGCCTTTCCAAGCCACCACCACAAGCGACAGACGACACGCTACCCCCCACCGTCACTTCTCAAAACAACAACAACAAAAAAGCACGAACCATCGACAAAAGCTTGTCCCCTCAATCCCCCCCCCCCTCCCCCCCCCCGCCCCAAACCTCTCTCCTACCTTCTCCCCCTCCCCCTCCCCCCCCCACCCTCATCTCTTCTTCCCCTCCCCCCCCCTCTCCCCCCCCCCCCCGGCCTCCCTCTACCTCTCCTCACATCACTCCATTTCCCTACAAGCAGCAGCAGCAGAAACAGCAGCAGCAGAAACAGCAGCAGCAGCAGCAGCAGCAGCAAACACGCGCGCTATCCCTCCCAGCAGCCTCCATTGCCATCACCTCCCCCACCCCCCCGGCTCCCCACAGACCCCACCCCCCTCTCCCTCTCAACCCTCCCCCAGCTCGTGACAACAAGTGATGAGCTGTCAATCACCGTGACCTTTGACCTGTCAAAAAAGATGGCGTCGCCTGATCGGTTTACGGTCAGGCTTTGCCGGAAAGGTGAAGGGGGAAGGTTGTGGGGGGGGGGGGGGGGGGGGGGACAAACAAAAAGTCTTGTTCCTCCCACGGGCCTCTTTGGCTCTTATCTTTCGTGTGTGGAGGAGAGGGGGGGGGGGCCTGGGGGGGGGGGGGGCCGGGGGGGGGGGGGGAGGTGAAGGGAGGATGAGGAGGAGGAAGAGAACCAAGGCTACTCCTTCTTGGAGAAGGGACCCCGGCGACAACAAAGGCCTCGAGTGTCGTGAGAGAGAATTAGCGATGAACCATCGAACGCGGACGGAAGGGCAGGCAGGCAGGCAGGCAGGCAGACAGACAGACAGACGGACGGACTAGAGAGGACTTTTTGGGGATCAGACAACGCTTGCTAGGTGTCTAGTCCAGTCCGCCAGACGATTTTGTACCTGTAGTGTGTGTGTGTGTGTGCGGGTGTGTCGTCCGTCGCACCCAGATCCGTTTTTACTCTTGTTTAACGCCGTGTAAACTATCTGAAGGTTGGTGTGTTTGATCATCGTGAGAGAGTCGTTGTTCTTCTGCTGATGAACCTCGTTGAAGCGAGAGACAAGAGAGAGAGAGAGAGAGAGAGAGAGAGAGAGAGAGAGAGAGAGAGAGAGAGAGAGAGAGAGAGACAGACAGACAGACAGACAGACAGACAGACAGACAGAGGAGTCTGAATGGATGCTATATACGTGGTGTGTGTGTGTGTGTGTGTGTGTGTGTGTGTGTGTGTGTAAGAGAGAGAGAGAGAGAGAGAGAGAGAGAGAGAGAGACAAACAGACTGACAGACACAGAGAGACAGAGACAGACAGACAGACAGACAAACGACAGTGAGACTCAGTGGTGTTTGAACGTACGTTTATGTGTACATATTTATTGTGCTTGTTGCGTAAAGATTGCTCGTCACATTTTGGTGTGTATTTGAGTAGAGAAAGAGAGAGAAAGAGAGAGAGAGAGAGAGAGAGAGAGAGAGAGAGAGAGAGAGAGACAGACAGACAGACAGACAGACAGACAGAGGAGTCTGAATGGATGCTATATACGTGGTGAGAGAGAGAGAGAGTCAGACAGACAGAGGAGTCAGAATCGATGCTAAATACGTGGTGTGTGTGTGTGTGTGTGTGTGTGTGTGTGTGTGTGTGTGTGTGTGTGTGTGTGTGTGTGTGTGTGTGTGTGCGTGCGTGCGTGTGAGAGAGAGATTGAGAGAGAGAGAGAGACAGACAGACAGACAGACACAGAGAGACAAAGACAGACAGACAAACGACAGTGAGACTCAGTGGTGTTTGAACGTACGTTTATGTGTACATATTTATTGTGCTTGTTGCGTAAAGATTGCTCGTCACATTTTGGTGTGTATTTGAGTAGAGAAAGAGAGAGAGAGAGAGAGAGAGAGAGAGAGAGAGACAGACAGACAGACAGACAGAGTGGAGTTTGAATGTATGTTTATTTGTACATATCCATTGCGCTTATGGGGTGTGCGTAAAGTTTTCTAGTCACGTTTTTGGTGTGTACATGAAACATTGATCTAATGTTCGTTTCGTTTATTCATTTATAGTCTGTTCATCTAAGATGATGATATTAGACTGAGAGAAACAACCCTTTTTGTTGCCGTGGGTTCTTTTATGTGCGCTAAGTGCACAGTGCTGCACACGGGACCTCGGTTTATCGTCTCATCCGAATGACTAGCGTCCAGACCACCACTCAAGGTCTAGTGAAAGGGGAGAAAATATCGGCAGCAGAGCTGTGATTCGAACCAGCGTGATCAGATTCTCTAATGTACTATGCATAAAACTGTTGTGTTTTGTAAAACACCTAGAGCAAGTTTCTGGATAGTCCGCTGTATCAAATCTGTATATAATATCCATATTATCATCATTATTATTGTTGTTGTTATTATTATTGTTATGATTATTATTATTGTTATCATTATTATGTGGAGTGATGGCCTAGAGGTAACGCGTCCGCCTAGGAAGCGAGAGAATCTGATCACGCTGGTTCGAATCACGGCTCTGCTGCCGATATTTTCTCCCCCTTCACTAGACCTTGAGTGGTGGTCTGGACGCTAGTCATTCGGATGAGACGATGAAACGAGGTCCCGTGTGCAGCATGCAGTTAGCGCACATAAAAGAACCCACGGCAACAAAAGGGCTGTTCCTGGCAAAATTCTGTAGAAAAACCTACTTCGACAGGAAAAACAAATAAAACTGCACGCAGGAAAACAAAATAAATAAAAAGAATGGGTGGCGCTGTAGTGTAGCGACGCGCTCTCCTGGGGAGAGCAGCCCGAATTTCACATAGAGAAATCTGTTGTGATAAAAAGAGAAATACAATACAATACAATTATCATAATTACTGTTGTTTCTAGTTTCAGTTTCAGTAGCTCAAGGAGGCGTCACTGCGTTCGGACAAATCCATATACGCTACACCACATCTGCCAAGCAGATGCCTGACCAGCAGCGTAACCCAACGCGCTTAGTCAGGCCTTGAGAAAAAAAAGAAGAAAAAAAAGGTGAATAAATAATAGATAAGCGTACATAAATAAGTAAATAAATAAATAAATAAATAATTATAATATATAAAAAAAAAGGTAGTAATAATAATAATAATAAATAATAAATAGATAAATAAATAAGACAACAATGATGATAAATAAGCAAATAAATGTAAAACATGAAGACACACATTCACACATACACCCACACATGCATAACAGATATGCACCAAACATGCAGTTTCACAGATATGAAAGCACAGTCAAATACACATAAACGTACATGAGCCCCAACACACACACACACACACTCATTACCCTGCACCTCCTCTACCCCCCTCCTCCACGCACTCATTTCTTGGCTACGTATCGCAGCTTCCACGGCACACACACACAACAACACACACACAGACACACAGATGAACACTTACTTGTACAAGCACACACATACGCCCATATCCCCCACCCCCAACCCCACACACATATATACAAAGATATAACATATAGACACTCGCACGTTCCAATATCCTGTTGCTCCCAGTGTAGGCATGCATACACTCACATACCTCATCCTCTACCCTCCCGCACCCACACGTCCCCCTCACACACACACACACACACACACACACACACACACACACACACACACAAGAACAAGAACAAAAACTTTAATTTTCTGGGAGACAGAGTGAGTTTTGCACATACCCATATGTGTAACCCGTTGCATGATTGTGCAGAAATTTGTTGTTTTGTGTCGTTATACTTAAAAAAAATTTACAGAGGGAGTTATTCATTTAGAGGTGCAGTGCAGAGCCGGTTTGGAGTTGGACTCCTGCAGGAGCCAGTTGCATTGCTCGGACGGAAGAGCCTGGTATGGTCGTAGCCCCACTACTTAACTGTGTGTAGTATGGAACTGACCAATGGCATAGTTCGGTCAACGTAGGCGTTTTAGTCACGTGTAACGGTCAAAACGTTAGAACCAAGCAATGCAACTGGCACCGGTAGGCCTCCGGCCCCTAGAAAGAGGTCAAAAGTACTCAACATGGTGATCACGTAGCGACAACTCAATGTAAAAGTACATACTAACTCAAACCTGTACAACGAAAGTGCCTCTTGTGCATTGTGAACTAATTCTAAATGCCTTCACTGCTGTCAATGAATTCCTGTCGTATCTTCAGGGCATTAAATATATATATATATATATATATATATATATATATATATATAAAGAGAGAGAGAGAGAGAGAGAGAGAGAGAGAGGCAGAGAGACAGAGACAGACAGAGTAAGACAGAGAGACAGAGACAGCGAGGGAAAGAGATAAGACAGAGAGACAGAGACAGCGAGGGAAAGAGACAACAAGAGAGAGAGAGCGGGAGGGAGAGAGAGAGATACGGAGACAGAGACAGAGAGAAAGACAGAGAGACAGAGACAGCGAGGGAAAGAGACAAGAGAGAGAGAGACAGAGACAGAGAGAATGACAGACAGACAGAGACAGCGAAGAGACAAGAAGAGAGAGAGAGAGAGAGAGAGAGAGAGAGAGAGAGAGAGAGAGACACACACACACAAAGAGAGAAAGTGAGGTGAGGAGAGACAGAGAGCAACAGAGAGACAGAAAGACAGGCACACAGACAAGGACACCAATAGAGCGTGGGAGCCAGTTGCATTGCTCGGACGGAAGAGCCTAGTATGGTCGTAACGAGAGAGAGAGAGAGAGAGAGAGAGAGAGAGAGAGAGAGAGAGAGAGAGAGAGAGAGAGAGAGAGAGAGAGACAGAGATACAAATAACAATTATAATATAAGAAGCAAATACGATTACTTCAAGGTCTCCCGAGTTCATTCCCAGTTTCCATGGTCGTGTGTCTGAAATATTATGACTGAGACAGGGCGAGCTACTGAGAAATCAGAACAGAGACTTTTGCTGAGTACCCTTGAAAATCGGAACACGTTTTGTATTGGCTCACTCTTTTTTGTCACTACTACTACTACTGCTATTACTACTACTACTGCTGCTGGTGCAGGTGCACTCTGCTGCTGCTGCTACTACTACTACTACCACCACCACCACAACAATAATTAGAAGATAAAAAAGACAAAAAAACACCACAATTTTGCCGTTCCGACGAAACCATGCTTATTTCACCACATCAAAGACAAACAAGTGAACGAAATTCACATACCCCCCCAACACCAACCCCCATCCCCATCCTTCCCCCCTCCACTTTTCATCATCACCAGACCAGGGAAAACACAGCTTGGCAATAATTAATTGTCCCCCTTCTCCCCCTTCCCCCCAACCCCCCCCCCCCCCCCGCCCCCTTCCCCTTGCCACCCTTACCAACCAATTACCCATTAAACGCATTCGTCTCAATCACACATTGTCAATGACCCACCCCCTCCCCCACCCACCCACCCCCATCCCACAGTGCACAACATCGGCGGCCACATACACAATAATTGTCACGCTTCGCTTGTTTCACTTTCGATCAAAGGGGCGGTTTCACACCTGTTGAGCTGTTTTGAGTTTTACACCTGTCACAGGCCTGTTTGGTGGGATGTGTTTCTTTTGCGCGACGCACAGTGGAGCGGAGTGATGGCCTGGAGGTAACGCGTCCGCCTAGTAGGAAGCGAGAGAGAATCTGAGCACGCTGGTTCGAATCACGACTCAGCCGCCGATATTTTCTCCCCCCTCCACTAGACCTTGAGTGGTGGTCTGGACGCTTAGTCATTCGGATGAGACGATAAACCGAGGTCCCGTGTGCTAGCATGCACTTAGCGCACGTAAAAGAACCCACGGCAACAAAAGGGTTGTTCCTGACAAAATTCTGTAGAAAAATCTACTTCGATAGGAAAAACAAATAAAACTGCACGCAGGAAAAAAACCAAAAAAAAACCACACACACAAAAAAAGGATGGCGCTGTTGTGTAGCGACGCGCTCTCCCTGTGGAGAGCAGCCCGAATTTCACACAGAGAAATCTGTTGCGATAAAAATAAATACAAATACAACGACTTTAGGAGGAAGGTGGCGCGGAACTGTCCACAAGACAGCTCAGCTGCCAATACAGTGTTCGTGAGGGTGTGTGGGTTCCAATCCCGCTCTCGGCCCTTTCTCCCCAACTTTGACTAGAAAAAATCAAACTGAAGGTCTAGTCATTCGGATTGGTGGCGATAATAAACCGAGGTTCAGTTCCTCCGCGTGCACATCAGACACTTGGCGCACCTGAAAAAGAACCCACGACAGCAAAAGTTTTGTCCTCTGGAAAGATTCCGATAAAGAAATCCACTCTGATAAGTACACAAAGATATATATGTGTGTGTGTGTGTGTGTGTGTGTGTGTGTGTGTGTCCGCGCGTTGGGTTACACTGCTGGTCAGGCATCTGCATAGTAGCAGATGCGGCGTTGCGTATGTGGGATTTCTCGGAACACAGTGACACTACTTCCTTGAGAGAGAGAGAGAAAAAAAAAAGAAACTGAAAACTGAAACGACGACTACGTGACGATTCCGCCATCAGCTCGGCGGACATGCCAAGGTGCCAGAAGAAACAGTCGTGGCAGAGTTTAACTCTCTCCATACGAACGGCGAAAGAGACGACGTTAACAGCGTTTCACCCCAATTACCATCATCAAAATATTGCAAGCGGAAGGCTCTTATACTGAAGATGTGAATGTTGACAAAGAATACCACAATTCTGACGACGGAAGCTAAGGGTTGGGTCATTCAGACACCCACTGGACATCCGAGGGGTCTGTGTAGAGGAGAAGAGAGGACTGGCCGTACTGAGTGAGTTAAATGCAAGTTTGTCGCCACTGGGGCTCACACCTGCTCCGAATTAAGGACGGTCAACACAAACGGGTAGTGGTAACTGGTTGCGTCGTATTGTGTGGGTCTTCAAATCTTCAAAGTGGAAGGTCAGCCGTCATTACTGACTATTAATGACCTGTGTGCGCAGAGGCGTAAAAACCTAGTCATAACCTAAGTAGACCTATCTTCCTATCGGAGGGGGTGATAATGAGAAAGAACATGTATACATATTCCCTCCCACCGTCACTCGCAGCGTCCCTCCGGAGGAAAAAAAAAAAAGGGGGGGGGGGGGGGGGGACTAAACTGTGATCTTGTTCAGCTCCCTCTTGATAGCTACCAAGGAGGGAGCCTCTGCTGCCTGTTGCAGGCAGGGAGTTCCAGACGGGGATGGTTGATGGGGAAAAAAAACTGTATTTATAAGGGTCAGAGGAGGAACTAAGATGGACAAATTTGTGGGTTACGACGATGGAGATTATGGAGCATGAACACGGATTATTACGGTAGAGATAATATACACAGGTCACTGCGCGAGAGATGCTCAAGCTTCTTGTTGCTTTTTCTCTCTCTCTTTCTTTATTTCTTTCTGTTTCTTTCTGTCTTTTGGCATTGTGTGTACCGACAGACGCTGTTGCCTTGTTTTCAAGGATCAGATTAACTCACTCAGTACGGCCAGTCCTCTCCTCTGCCCTACAGAGACCGCCTCGGACTTCCACTGGGTGTCTGAATGACCAAACCTTTTGCTTCCGTCGTCAGAAATGCGGTATTGGTTCTCTACATACACCTATTCAGTATAAGAGCCTTCCGCTTGTGATATTTGGATGATGTTAATTGCGGTGAAACGCTGTCATCCTCGTCTTTTTCGCCGTTCGTATGGAGAGAGTTAACTCTCTCCATATGAACGGCGAAAGGGACGACGTTAACAGCGTTTCACCCCAATTACCATCATCAAAATATTGCAAGCGGAAGGCTCTTATACTGAAGAGGTGAATGTTGACAGAGAATACCACAATTCTGACGACGGAAGCTAAAGGTTGGGTCATTCAGACACCCACTGGACATCCAAGGGGTCTGTGTAGAGGAGAAGAGAGGTCTGGCCGTACTGAGTGAGTTAACATGGATTATTTATAGTAGAAAACAATGGGATATGAACATGGATAGTGGTGGTAAAGATAATGGGATATGAATATTGATTATGAAGCTAGAGATTATGGAATATTAACTCTCTTATCCCTCCTTCTCTCTCTCTCTCTCTTCCAATCTTTCTCTATCTCCCCCATTCGTCTCTCTCCCTGTCACTCTATCCGATTCTCTCTCTCTCTCTCTCCCTCCCTCTCTCCGTCTACCCCTGTCTATCCCCGAATCTCTCTCTCTCTCCCTCTCTCTCCTCTCTCTTTTTTCTCTCTTCTCTCTCTCTTTGTCTCACTCTTTGTCTGTCTGTCTCTCTTCCATCCGTCTCACTCTCTCTCCCTTCTATCTTTCCCTCTCTCTCTTTCTCTCTCTCTCTCCTCTATTTCCGTTTCTCGCTATCTCTCTCTGTCTCTTTTTCCTTCCATCTCACTTTCCCCCCTCTGTCTCTCTCTCGGTCTGTCTCTGCCCACCATCTCCACCAGTCCACTCCTCACCCCCACCCCCCCACCCCGCGACCCTCTCTCTCACTCACTCCCACTTACCCCCACTCTCTCTCCCTCCCTCCCATCCCCCCCCCCTCCACCCCCTTCTCTCTCTCTCTAAGCTGACGCGGCCGAGCAGATAGGCTGTTATATATGCACAGTAATCAGAACCAGAGGTGCGAACATTGCTTTTGATGCTCGCTCAATTGGTGCCGGCCCAACTTGCCTCGTCTGTCTGACGTTGTGGTACAAAGTACCACATCAATTATGATTGAATGTGTCCAGTATGTGTGTACGATAGTCAGTCGTGTCTGACAGACTAGGACCATCAGAACAGCAGAGCAGAGGAGGCAACTGCTGCGCCGACTATCTGGGCTAGAATTAGGTTATGGTGGAGAAGTGTCTTGCTCAGGTTACATCCCCACTCTCTCGGCCAAGAGGGTTTTAGGACAGTCGGCGTTGGGGATGGTTCCCAAAGGCCAGCTAGCTCCCAAGGCTGCAGCACTAAGAGCCAGTGCAGTTTTGCCTCCTGGTTTTGAGAGTATTTGTATTTGTATTTCTTTTTTTTTTTATCACAACAGATTTCACTGTGTGAAATTCGGGCTGCTCTCCCCAGGGAGAGCGCGTCGCTACACTACAGCGCCACCCTTTTTTTGTACTTTTTCCTGCGTGCAGTTTTGTTTGTTTTTTTCCTGTCGAAGTGGATTTTTCTACAGAATTTTGCCAGGAACAACCCTTTTGTTGCCGTGGGTTCTTTCACGTGCGCTGAGTGCATAGTGCACACGGGACCTCGGTTTATCGTCTCATCCGAATGACTAGCGTCCAGACCACCACTCAAGGTCAAGTGGAGGTGGAGAAAATAATCGGCGGCTGAGCCGTGATTCGAACCAGCGCGCTCAGATTCTCTCGCTTCCTACGCGGACGCGTTACCTCTAGGCCATCACTCCACTGTAATAGTCCTTCACAAAGGACTAAGCTGTAAATGATTTCCCATCGCAATAGAGAAACCATAAATAATACAGCTCTCACTTTGCTGTTTGCCCAACTGTAAAACTTATGTCCACTATGTATTAAGAAACTAAAAAAATGAGGACAGGCGTTTTCGCCTGTTTCTAGAACCTATTAGAAACACATAACCATTTCCTCAAAGTTTACTGAAAGCCCGATGTCTTTAGTTTAGGTTCTTGGTGCCCTCTGCAAATGCTGATGCCGTCCGAAACTTGTCTTCTTTTGCATAAAGCATTTAGAATTAAGAAAGATCGCGCTGACATGAAATTTCGGTGGGTGGGGATGGGGTGGCGGTAGGGGGGTGGGGGGTTTAAAAATTGACTATGGTAGGATTGAAGATGTCTGTCTTTGCTGAATAGACTATTTGCCTCTTCCTCTTTCTCCCTCCCTCTCTCTCTCTGCTCTCTCTCTCTCCCTCCCTCCACTCCTCCTCTTCTGTCTCTCTCCCCCATCTGTTTCAGTCTGTCTCCCTCTTTCTCCCTCTCTTCTGTCTCTCTCCCTCCATCTGTTTCAGTCTGTCTCCCTCTTTCTCCCTCTCTTCTGTCTATCTCCCCCCCATCTGTTTCAGTATGTCTCCTTCTCTTTCTCACCTGTCTCTCTCCCCCATCTCTCTCTTCCATCTGTCTCAGTATGTATCCCTTTCTCACCAATCTCTCTCTCTCCCCCATCTGTTTCAGTCTGTCTCCCTCTTTCTCCCTCTCTTCTGTCTCTCTCCCCCATCTGTTTCAGTCTGTCTCCCTCTCTTCTGTCTCTCTCCCCCATCTGTTTCAGTCTGTCTCCCTCTTTCTCCCTCTCTTCTGTCTCTCTCCCCCATCTGTTTCAGTCTGTCTCCCTCTTTCTCCCTCTCTTCTGTCTCTCTCCCCCATCTGTTTCAGTCTGTCTCCCTCTTTCTCCCTCTCTTCTGTCTCTCTCCCCCATCTGTTTCAGTCTGTCTCCCTCTTTCTCCCTCTCTTCTGTCTCTCTCTCCCCCATCTGTTTCAGTCTGTCTCCCTCTCTTCTGTCTCTCTCCCCCATCTGTTTCAGTCTGTCTCCCTCTTTCTCCCTCTCTTCTGTCTCTCTCCCCCATCTGTTTCAGTCTGTCTCCCTCTCTTCTGTCTCTCTCCCCCATCTGTTTCAGTCTGTCTCCCTCTTTCTCCCTCTCTTCTGTCTCTCTCCCCCATCTGTTTCAGTCTGTCTCCCTCTCTTCTGTCTCTCTCCCCCATCTGTTTCAGTCTGTCTCCCTCTTTCTCCCTCTTTTCTGTCTCTCCCCCCCCATCTGTTTCAGTCTGTCTCCCTCTTTCTCCCTCTCTTCTGTCTCTCCCCCCCATCTGTTTCAGTCTGTCTCCCTCTTTCTCCCTCTCTTCTGTCTCCCCCCCCCCCCATCTGTTTCAGCCTGTCTCCCTCTCTTCTCTCTCTCCAGTCTCCCCCCTCTCTCTCTTCCATCTGTCTCAGTATCTCTCCCTCTCTTTCTCACCTGTCTTTCTCCACCATCTCTCTCTCTTCCATCTGTCTCAGTATGTCTCCCTCTCTTTCTCACCTGTCTCTCTCCCCCCATCTCTCTCTTTCATCTGTCTCAGTATGTCTCCTTCTCTTTCTCACCTGTCTCTCTCCCCCATCTCTCTCTTCCATCTGTCTCAGTATGTCTCCTTCTCTTTCTCACCTGTCTCTCTCCCCCATCTCTCTCTTTCATCTGTCTCAGTATGTCTCCTTCTCTTTCTCACCTGTCTCTCTCCCCCATCTCTCTCTTCCATCTGTCTCAGTATGTCTCCTTCTCTTTCTCACCTGTCTCTCTCCCCCCATCTCTCTCTTCCATCGGTCTCAGTATGTCTCCTTCTCTTTCTCACCTGTCTCTCTCCCCCCATCTCTCTCTTCCATCTGTCTCAGTATGTCTCCCTCTCTTTCTCACCTGTCTCTCTCCCCCCATCTCTCTCTTCCATCTGTCTCAGTATGTCTCCCTCTCTTTCTCACCTGTCTCTCTCCCCCCATCTCTCTCTTCCATCTGTCTCAGTATGTCTCCCTCTCTTTCTCACCTGTCTCTCTCCCCCCATCTCTCTCTTCCATCTGTCTCAGTATGTCTCCCTCTCTTTCTCACCTGTCTCTCTCCCCCATCTCTCTCTCTTCCATCTGTCTCAGTATGTCTCTCTCTCTTTCTCACCCGTCTCTCTCCCCCCCCCCATCTCTCTCTTCCATCTCTCTCTCTTCCATCGGTCTCAGTATGTCTCCCTCTCTTTCTCACCTGTCTCTCTCCCCCATCTCTCTCTCTTCCATCGGTCTCAGTATGTCTCCCTCTCTTTCTCACCTGTCTCTCTCCCCCCATCTCTCTCTTCCATCTGTCTCAGTATGTCTCCTTCTCTTTCTCACCTGTCTCTCTCCCCCCATCTCTCTCTTCCATCTGTCTCAGTATGTCTCCTTCTCTTTCTCACCTGTCTCTCTCCCCCATCTCTCTCTTCCATCTGTCTCAGTATGTCTCCCTCTCTTTCTCACCTGTCTCTCTCCCCCATCTCTCTCTTCCATCTGTCTCAGTATGTCTCCCTCTCTTTCTCTTCTCTCTCCACCATCTCTCTCTCTTCCATCTATTTCAGTATGTATCCCTTTCTCACCAATCTCTCTCTCTCTCTCTTCCATCTGTGTCAGCATTACATGTCTCCCTCCCATTCTATCTCTCCCCCCACCCCACCCCCCTCTCTCTCCCTCCCTGTCCCTCCTCAATTTTCGTCTGTCTCTGTCTCTCTTTACCCTCGTCTTACGTTGCCCTCTCTCTTCCCACCGTCTCCATCTACTCCTAACCCCCCCCCTCTCTCTCTCTCTCTCTCACTAACTCCTCACTCACCACCCCCCCGCACACACACACTCTCTCTCCCTCCCTCTCACCCTCCCCTCTCTCTCTCTCTCTGTCTAAGCTGACGCGGCCGAGCAGATAGGTTGTTATATATGCACAGTAATCAGGGCCAGAGGTGCGAAGACATTGCGTTTGATGCTCGCTCAATTGGTGCCGGCCCAAACTCGCCGCTCCACTCGCCGCTGCCGCTGCCGCTGGCTGCACGCTTCTTTGGTCCGCAGTTATTTCACCCTTGAAGGCACACGGCAAGGGGGGCTTCTTCTACCCTACCTTTTTTTTTAATTTTTTTTTTTTTATAACTTACTTTCTTTCTTTTTCCGGGGTTTGTGTGTGTGTGTGTGTGTGTGTGTGTGTGTGTGTGTGTGTGTGTGTGTGTGTGTGTGTGTGTGTGTGTGTGTGTGTTGCTTTTTGTTTGTTTGTTTGTTAGTTGTTTTTTTTTGTTTCCATCTGTCTGACTTACTTTATTTTTCTCTTATCTGTCTGTGATTTGCTTTCGGTTTGTCTAGGTTTTTTTCTTTCTGCTTTTTTTTTTCTTTTTCCTTTCTTTTTTTCCTTTATGTTTTTTTTTTTGTCAAGAGTTTTTTTCTGATTGTCTGCGGGTTTTTTTGTGTGTTTTTTCTTAAATCTTTCCGAGTCTTTATTATTATTATTATTATTGTTATACTGATTTGTTTCTGCTTTATTCATTTCTTTCACCCACCCCCCTCTTTTTCTTCTTCTTCTTGATCTCTCTCCTCTCTCTCTCTCTCTCTTTTTTTTAGTTATTTTGTTTTTCATCATTCTCCCGTTTTCTTCCTTTCTTTTTCCTTTATATCTTTCTTTTCTTTTTTTTTCCCCTCCCTTTCTGTTAGTATTATTCTTTCTCTCTCTCTTTTTTTTTTCTTCGTTAAATGCTTTTTTTTTGTATTTGTCTTTTGTGTGTGTGTGTGTGTGTGTGTGTGTGTGTGTGTGTGTGTGCGGTTTTTTGTGTGCTTTTTTTTAAATACAAATTTCTTTCTTCTTTTTTTTTCTTTTTCTTCATCATTCTCCCGTTTTCTTCTTTCTTTTTCGTTTATATCTTTCTTTTCTTTTTTTTCTCCCTTTCTTTTAGTATTATTCTTTCTCTCTCTCTTTTTTTTTTCTTCGTTAAATGCTTTTTTTTTTTTTTTTTTGTATTTGTCTTTTGTGTGTGTGTGTGTGTGTGTGTGTGTGTGTGTGTGTGTGTGTGTGTGTGTGTGTGTGTGTGTGTGTGTGCCGTTTTTTTTTATACAAATTTCTTTCTTCTTTTCTTTTCTTTTTCTTTTGTTTTGTTTTCTTATGTTTTCTTCTCAAGTCTTTTTTTTTTCTTTCTTTCTTTCTTCTTTTCCTTTCTTTCTTTTTTTTTTGTTTCTCGATTCCGTCTTCTATTTTCTCTTCTACTAGTTACTGTTTTCTAAATGTTTTCGCTTCCTTTCTTTACTAAATGTCTTTGTTTCTCTCTCTTTTTCTTCCTTCCTTTCTTTCTCTCTTTCTTTGGTCCATTTGTTTCTTTGTGTTTTTTTGTGTGGTTCTTTTAAGCCTTTCCTTAACTTCTTTTTTCTAGTCATTTGTCTTTTCTATTTCAACCCCCCCCCCCCTTTTTTTTCCTCCTGGTGATTCTTCTTTCTTTCTTTTCTTTTCTTTCTTTCGTTTTTTTTTCTTTCATTCTTGCTTTCTTTCTTCACTCCACAAAATCTTTCTTTACTTCACTTGACTGTGCTTCCTTTCATTCTTTCACGTTCTTTTCTTTGTCAGTATATACATTTTTATTCCTTCCTTCCTTCCTTCCTTTCTTCCTTCTGTCCTTTTCCTTTCTTTCTTTTGGGAGGACGCCTGTGTGTCAAGCCAGGCAAGATTTCCGGAAGAAAAGGTTGGGTTTTTTTTCTCTCCAAAGTGGGTATCTCTCTCAACCTGTCAACCTGTTTGTCTGACTGTCTGTCTGCACCCCCCCACCCCACCCCCACCCCCAGGCCCCCACGCCCCCAGCAGCGTAACCCAAGGCGCTTAGTCAGGCCTTGAGAAAAAAAAGTAAATAAATAATAGATACATACATAAAAAAAACTACCACTACTAATAATAATATGTATAAGGCGCAAAAACTTGAAGTCAACTATAACCGTTAAAAAAAAAAAAAAAATCATGCCATCAACAAAGGTAAATGGAACAGGGGAATGTGTACCCATCGTAACCTCAAAAAACAACAACAAACAAAAACAAAAAAAACAAACAACAGAATGCCACACTTCAAGGTCTTGAGCGCAATCCCAGTTTCTATTTCTAGTATGGTCGTGTGCCTGGAATAAGACCAGAGACTGGGCCGTGAGCTGCTGAGAGCGAGAGGCCAGAACGGAGATAGTTCCCAAGTACGCTTGAAAAACGGAACACGGACGCATTCTCTGTGTTATATATATATGATAGTCAGTCGTGTCCGACTATGACCATCAGAACAGCAGAGGAGGCAACTGCTGTTTCTGACTGTTTGGGCTAGAATTTGATATAGTCGAGAGTGGCTTGCCCAAGTACATCCCCACTCTCTCGGCCAAGAGGGTTTTAGGACAGTCGTCGTTGGGATGGTTCCCAAAGGCCAACTAGCGCACAAGGCTGCAGCACCAAGAGCCAGTGCAATTTTGCCTCCTAGTTTGAGAGTCATAGTCCTTCACAAAAGACTAAGCTGTAAATGGTTTCCCATTGACTGGAGAAACCATTGATAATACAGCTCTCACTTTGCTGTTGGCCCAAATGTAAACTTATGTCAATCTGTGATATAAGCCGAGTGTTGGGCCTAATATCAATAGCGGCATCGAAACAGCCATGAACAAGGGTTTTTTTTTCATATTACATAATTATAATATATTAATTAAAAAAAAACTTTCTCGCGGCAACTCAAAGAGTTCAACACTGACTCCTTTCTGCTAGAAGCACTGAATTCTTGTTCTTAATAAAATTATAACAACAACAACAACAACAATAATAATAATAATAATGAAAAAAGAGAAAAAAAAGAAGATAAACTATTGGTGTCAGCAAAATAACAACAACAACAGTTACAACAACAAAAATTTTGTGTACGAGTATTATTACTACTTTTATAAATATAATACTGAAACTGAAACTTATAAATCTATTTCTTTATACATGTATTTATTCAGTTACTTGGTTATTTATTTATTTTTTTAATCTATGTATTTATTCATGTATTTATCAATCATTTTTGCTATGTGTTTGTTTGTTTAGTTCATTTGTTTATTTCTTTTATTTATCTTTCTTTTTTTTTTTTTAGAGAAGTTTCATTATTATCATCATTATTTTTATCATTATAATCATTTCTAAATGCAGCTTGCGTTGAACGTCTCGACAGTCGGCAGCAGCAGCAGTAGCAGCAGTAGCAGCAGTAGTAGTAGTGCTACTGGTACCGTATCAGTGAATGGAAGCGTCTTCCACGAAGGTGTAACTAATCTGCTCACAATGCACAGGACCCCGACAAACCCCAATAACAGTTCAACGCCGGCCTAGACCCCCCCCCCCCCTTACCCCCCCACCTCCCCCACACACTCCCCTTTAGCAGACAAAGGCCACAAGCGACGAAGACGACGGCGCAGATGTGAACACTACCGAGCACCACCAGGGCTCTCTGAGGAAGAGGAGATCCCCCCCCCCATACCCCCCTCCCCTCCCCCCCAACCCGCTGTGAAGAATGCCTTCCGCCCGGGGATGGACGTAGATAAACATTGCGCCGACAGCCCGCTGTCCTCCCCTACCCCCCTCTCCCATGCCCCACCCCATCTCCCCTATTCCCCCTTCCTCCCGCACCCTTCTCTCCGTGTCCACCCACTCCACCCACCCACCCAAATCCACCCCTACCCTAGTCTTGCCTCCCCCCTCCCCCCCCCCCCCCACCACCAACAACCCTCTTTTCCTCTTGTCATCTTTGTCCTCCCCCCCTCCTTCCCCCCTGCCTGTCAATGTCCACCCCCTGTCTCTCTCTCTCCCTCTCCTCTCTTTCTCTCTCTCCTGTGTCTCCTCCCCCTTTCCCTCCTGCATGTCTCCCCAAAATGTATCCCCCCTTCCCCCTCCTCTCCCCACTGCGCATGTCTCCCCCCTCCCCCCCCCCCCATCCCCCCAGCGCATGCGCAGAAAAAAACAACAACAGGGAACGTGGGGACCCGTGTTTGTGGGAAGCAATGCCGCACGTGCAAGGGTTGCCCCCACAAACATGGACAGACCGGGGTGATGACGCGGCAGGGGGCAGGTGGGTGGGGGAAGAGGGCTGGGGTCGGGTGAGGCAGGGGGGAGGCAGGGGGGGGGTGTGGGGGTGGGGAGCTGGGCTAAGGAGGGGTAGGGGGCAGTGTGTGTGTGTGTGTGTGTGTGTGTGTGTGTGTGTGTGTGTGTGTGTGTGTGTGAGGTGGTTGTGATCTGAAACCGGGCTTCGGTCTGTTAATTCTCTCCAGAAAATACCCCTCCATCCCGCCATGCCCCCCCCCCCCCCACACACACACCCCTGAACCCCTTCAAACTCTTAGTTTCATTATGAGGTGGGATGGGGTTGGTGTGTGTCTGTGTGTGAGAGGGGGGGGGGCAGGGGTCATCGGAAAGGTTATAGGGGGACTGAAAATGGTTGGGGGGGGGGGATGAGCGGGGGAGGAAGGTTGGATAAGGGTGGGGGTGGGAGGTGGGTGGGGATAGTTGTGTGCATGACTTCCTCTCTCTTTCAGATGTTCATATTTACATAGACAGACCGCGCACTGTCATACGAGCCCGTTTTGAATCTCCACAATGAAAAGAAAAAAAAAAAAGAAAAAAAAAAAAGAGAAAAGAGTACTGGTTTGAACTGTGAGCGATATTAAACAAGCAAATATAACAGTGCTACGGTTTACTTCGAGTTGACAGTTTTTTGGTTGTTTTTTTGTGCTTTATATATTTCTTGTGATTAAAGCTTCACTCTGGAGTCAAGACTATTCATGTCCCCGGTATATTGAAAACATTTTTTTTTGTGTGTGTGTTTTTTTGTGGTCCTAATAGAATCTGAACGAGTTTCAAGAGGTTTGAGCAATTTCAGTTTTTCGATTTCCACAGTGCTGTGAATAATGTATTATTATATTACATACGTGGCAAATCAGCTGAGTCCTTTTCTCATTTTCCACAAGTCTGTGTGGCGTGTGTGTGTGTGTGTGTGTGTGTGTGTGTGTGTGTGTGTGTGTTTGGCGTGCGTGTGTGCGTGCGCGCGTGCGTGTTGTGCTGTGTGTGTAAAAGTGTAAACTTTTTACCTTTTAATTGTATTATTTTATACACACACACACACCACAGCACCTCAAAACACAACACTGCAAACACACACACACGCACACACACACACACACATACACACACACGCGCGCGCGCCACAACACCTCAAAACACAACACAACACAATACAGCACACACACAAACACACACACACACACATACACATACTCCCCACCCCCACCCACCCCGACACACAACGCGCAGAGACACAGATCAGACCACCCACCCTCCAGTTATTATCCCCCCCGCCCCGTGCCTCCCCTCCCCCCTTCCCCCACCAACCCCCCAACATGCCAGACACTTAGGAGGACACAGTCCACACCATTTTGTTTGGATAAGGCCAAACCCAAACCCCCTCTGACCCCCACCTCACCACCCCTCCCCCCTCCCCCCCCCCCCCACCCACACACACACAAACAGCGCCTCCCGCTTTCAATGAGGGCCTTGATACGAAGCACCATCAGATTGTAATCAAGCCCTTATGGGCGCTCCCTCTCGCTCCCCTCCCCCTTGTTTCCTTCTCAGCGCCGCTTCCTCCTTGCAAGAACTGTCGATGTCGTGTGATCAGGGGGATGAAAAGGTGATGAGCCAGACTAGCCCCCCCCCCCCTGCCCCCGCTCCCCAAACCACCACGCAAACAAACAGCAAACGCACTGATCTCTTGATTCAATACGACTTCCATCACCACCACCACCACCATCACCACCACCACCGGTGTGTGTGTGTGTGTGTGTGTGTGTGTGTGTGTGTGTGTGTGTATGTGTGTGTGTGTGTGTGTGTGTGTGTGTGTGTATGATATCAGTTACGAAAAAGATATGTTGCTGAAAAAAATATTTGTCTCCAAAATCGGTTTTTAATTTTTGTAATATGCTCAAAGGAGGCAAAAAAAAAAAAAAAAAAATTTTTAGCTGTAAATAAGATGATTAGATCTGCAAATGTTGCCCAGTTATACGTTTGGAGTTAAAAAGACATTTGTGTTTTCTCAACTTTTATGTGACATTGTTGTGTATTTGGAAATGTTTGTTCTGGGCATGAAAAGAGTATTTTGAAGTAATCCTCCATACTCCAATAGGAGTGAAAGGATAATTCAAACTTGAAACTCGTGTGTGTGTGTGTGTGTGTGTGTGTGTGTGTGTGTGTGTTTGTAAAAGGGGGCGACCGGTGGAAACGTCAGTATCTTTCTTTCTTTCTCGGCGTTTTTCTTCCTTCCTTACTCCCTTTTTTTTCTTTCTTTCCTTCTTTCTCTCTTTTGTGTTCTCTTTTGAATCAAAAAAAAAAGAAAAGAAGTAAACTATATATAAAGCGTTGACGATTAAGGATAAGACTGGAACTAAATCGAGTGACTTAACAAAGTTGACGGTTAATGATAAGACTGGAACTAAATCGAATGACTTAACAAAGTTGACGGTTAATGATAAGACTGGATACTAAATCGGATGACTTAACAAACACACACGTTGACGGTTAATGATAAGACTGGATACTAAATCGAATGACTTAACAAACAAACACGTTGACGGTTAATGATAAGACTGGATACTAAATCGAATGACTTAACAAAGTTGACGGTTAATGATAAGACTGGATACTAAATCGGATGACTTAACAAACAAGTTGACGGTTAATGATAAGACTGGATACTAAATCGGATGACTTAACAAACAAACAAACAAATAGACATCTAACTTACTAACTATGAAAGCGAACTCTTAACAGTTGAAAAAAACGAGAAAGGTTGTTAACTCACTCAGTACGGCCAGTTCTCTCTTCTCCTCTACACAGACCCCTCGGATGTCCAGTGGGTGTCTGAATGACCCAACCTTTAGCTTCCGTCGTCAGAACTGTGGTATTCTTTGTCCACATTCACGTCTTCAGTATAAGAGCCTTCCGCTTGCAATATTTTGATGATGGTAATTGGGATGAAACGCTGTTAACGTCGTCTCTTTCGCCGTTCGTGTGGAGAGAGTTAACAGTTGAAAAAAACCTCCTCCTCTTCTCCTCTTATGTTCGTGGGCTGCAACTCCCACGTTCACTCGCCATGTACACGAGTGGGCTTTTACGTGCATGACCGTTTTTACACCGCCCTGTAGGCAGTCATACTCCTTTTTCGGGGGTGTGCATGCTGGGTATGTTCTTGTTTCCATAACCCACCGAACGCTGACATGGATTACAGGATCTTTAACGTGCGTATTTGATCTTCTGCATGCGTTTACACACGAAGGGGGTTCAGGCACTAAGCATGTCTGCACATTTGTTGACCTGGGAGATTGTAAAAATCTCCACCCTTTACCCACCAGGCGCCGTCACCGTGATTCGAACCCGGGACCCTCAGATTGAAAGTCCAACGCATTAACCACTCGGCTATTGCGCCCGTCACCCTACGTTAACCGAACTACGCCATTGGTCAGTTCCATACTACACACAGTTAGTAGCGGGGTTACAACCATACTAGGCTCTTCCGTCCGAGCAATGCAACTGGCTCCTGCAAAGAGCCCAACTCCAAACCTACTCTGCACGGCACCTCTAAATGAATAACTCCCTCTGTAAATATATGATTTTTTTTAAAGTACAAGGGAAAACTTTACGACAGAATGCTCGCGCGGGACCGCTTGGAGGGAGGGCGGGGGATGTGCGGGAGGGGGTCAGTGGTCAGTGTCCAACCTGTGTCATCGGCTGTCCGGCCTCCCAGCATCCCAAGAAGCTCCGTATAATATATTGAGCCTACATTGCGGGTTTCACTCGTAGTAGTATACGGACCACAGCATCGAACGTCTTCCCACCGAAAAACGACCACTTGCCGGACATCTGTCCAAACAACTTGACCTTATTAAGGGGCTTACTTGCCGACGGATAGGTCGTTGTTAAACTCAACTCTCCAGCTGGGTTTCGTCGCTTGATGATCATCAGTATCAACCCCTCAGCAGCCACGCTCCAGGGACCAAGCACAAAGGAACCCCCCCCCCCCAGCCTCCCCCCCCCCCCCCCCCCCTCAGCGCACTGTGCCAAGAGTGACGACGCAATTAGTGCGAACCTTCCTGGCCTGCTCACTGGTACGGTGTGATTCCTGCTGAATTTAGAACCGCAAGAACGAAACTGAAAACGTCACAGTGGGTGGTGGTGGTGGTGGTGATGGAGGGAGTTTGAGGGAGGGGAGGGGGCGAGGGGGTGGGGGTGGGGGGTGGGGTGGTAGACATGTAATTACATATACGGTACAGACGCTACAACAGTTCTCAGGAACGAGAAATTGGCAGAGAGAGACAGACACAACCACCAACCTTTTCATCCAACGCCATCGTTTCGTAAAAGAGAGCGCCACTGTTTAAGCTTAAGTAAGCGAATATCCCAAAGAAGCTTTATTATTGACGGGGAGGGGAGGGTGGGGGGAGGGGGGGGGCGTGTGTGTGTGTGGGGGGGGGGGGGGAAGATGGCTGTTCAGCCTGAAATCTGCTGTTTCAGTGTCGAATGCGAGCGACAAGCTCGTAGCAAACTAAAAGACCGATGTTCTCCTGTCAGCCAATGTATCCAGCTCTGATTCATTTGACTGTTTGATTTTGCGCAGAAGATAAAAAAAAAAAAAAACTCCAAACAATGAGAATCAGCACTTTGCCAACTGTGTTGGATTCTGACGTGCCAGTTTGAACCTGTTAAATTTTCACACACGCACGCACACACACACACACACACACACACACACCTATCTAAGTAAGTATATATTGCTGTCAGTTATCTTAAGTCAGAATCCCTGATCGTAGTTTTGCCTCGACCCAATCCCAACTTCACAGAGAGAGAGAGAGAGAGAGAGAGAGAGAGAGAGAGAGAGAGAGAGAGAGAGAGAGAGAGAGAGAGAGAGAAACAGAGACAGAGAGACAGAGAGAGAGAGAGAAACACACACACACACACACACACACACACACACACACACACACACACTAATACGTATCGTATCTCACAGGTGCAGTTTAGTCAGTCTGAGAGAACTGTGCTGTTGTTTATCTCTATTGAAGGGGGGGAAAAAAATTCTGGTCTTGATCCAAATGATGTAAAAAAAAAAAAAATAAAAAAAAAGCAAAAAAGAGAAGAAAACAGCGTCCATTATCGATTCCTTTTTGTTGTAAACATTATCGAATCCTAAATCTCAGTCAAAGAAAAAAAAAAAAAGATCATTGCTGCAGCTGCAAAACATCTTTCCGAAAGTAACCTCCTCCAATAGTCAGCCTGCTTGTGGACGGAAGAGCCGTGGCACTGACATTTTAACTCTCTCCATACGAACGGCGAAAGAGACGACGTTAACAGCGTTTCACCCCCAATTACCACCATCGAAATATTGCAAGTGGAAGGCTCTTATACTGAAGAGGTGTTTGTTGACAAAGAATACCACAATTCTGACGACGGAAGCTAAAGGTTGGGTCATTCAGACACCCACTGGACATCCGAGGGGTCTGTGTAGAGGAGAAGAGAGGACTGGCCGTACTGAGTGAGTTAATTCTCTGTCTCTCCAAGAATTCGTTCACAAAAAAAAAAGAAAAGAAAGAAAGAAAAAAAAAAAAAGCAACGAAAGACTTGTGTCCATGCTAACATAATTACCTTGATCAAAGTGCTGCATTCGTCGCTCTCAACGTTGAACCACAGCATTTTCATTGACTGGACTTCAAGTGAATATGTTACACACTGTGTCTTATTTGACCGTGACAGCGATAGTGGATAGTTGCGTATCATCATCATCATCAACATCATCATCATCATCATCATCATCAACCTTCTGTTTGGCATTCCCCAGGGTTCGGTTTTTGGGGCCGGTGTATTTCATGTTATATCGCTGCTGAAATGTTGCCGTTTTATTCTCGGGCATAAAGATGCACAGGCGCCCCACCCCTTACCCTCCTGCCAAACTATATACATTTCAGCGTGACCTCTGCCCTTTTTTCTTTTTATTTCTATTTTCATAAATACCATTCTAGCAGGAAAAAAAACACAACACAGAAACAAACAAAAACAAGAACAAAAAACAACAACAAAAACAGCACGGTGCCGTATACGCTGTCACTGACAACATTCCCCCCCCCCCTGCACCCCACATTTTCGCCCCCCCCCCCCCCTGCACACCCTCCACCCCACACCCTCCCCGTCCCCCCTCCCTTCTTCCTCCCCTGATATACTGCCTAGCTGTCAAAGCCCTAAACTTCCCTGACAACAGTAAACACCCATTTCCACCTCCCCCCAGGGCCCCCCAACCCCCTCCCGCCCCCCACCCCCCCAAGCCCCCCAGGTCCCTAGCCAACAAGTTGCCAGCCTTTCCATTCTTCCATTCCAAAGTCAGCAGCAAGCAAGCAAGCAAGAAAGAAAGAAAGAAGACAGCGACAGCAGACAACAACAGCCAAGTTTACTGCCGTTTCCGATTTAGCGTCGTGATAGGTGGCTAGAAAACAGATGTTATCACCCCCTACAACACATGTAACGATTAAGATGTCTCTCCCCCCCACCCACCTCCCTACCCCCTGCCCCCCCTACCCCAAACGCAGCATCCCCCTCTCCCTCCCCTCCCCCCCCCCCACTTCCCCCTCCCCCTGTTATCTCCAATCATC